>NC_136067.1:1861583192-1862088192 GCF_964261635.1 Lissotriton helveticus | reverse complement strand
TCTATACATAGATATAGAAAGAGGACAACCCCACTCTAGTCGCTCTAGGCGCCATCTTGGAATATCAGTATGTACAACCTAGGAATTATCACAGATTGTGCAATAGAGCCCATAGATGGGCGAATCCATACAGGTAGTGGGTATAAACAATAGATTTTATGTTTCTGATGTAAACAACAAATATAAAGCCGTGGATCGGCTAGGGTCCTCTATCTAATAAATCACATAATGGTCCACCAATGTCTGCAGACATTCAACATCTCTTGTTACCATATAAGTCGCAAAGCAGTACAACTCACATTATTAAATATCAATTCATCAATAATATTATATCAATGAGAGTTCCAAAATCCTTAGAGCACGACGTTATTAAATACTATGCCATACTAGGCAAAGGAGGAAGCTCTAGAGGAATGATCAAAGTCCATTCAACATAATGTTGGGCCTTGATCTAGTGAGTGTTCTGTAAATTAGGCGACAATAGTAAACAGAAGGTAAATGCTCGATTAACCGTTATGAATACCTTCACAAAACAAGCAAACAGCTACTTCAGTGAACATCGGATTCTACATCACATTGCAGCTATATAAGAAGTCATCTATAGGCTATCTTGTCACCCAAAGTTCTTACTACTGTGCTTCCCTGTTGATTCTTGCAGATAGGGAAGTAACTTGGACGCTACATGGCCTTGACGGTACTATGTAGTCCTATTTTATTTGCCCAGGTGAAAAGCCATCTCCTCCCCCGCGTTCAAGCCCCTGGGATACTTCGTAGAAAGATCTATAATGAACCTTGATTCAAGTCTACGGAGTCGTCTGAGGCGATCTCCGCCCCTCACGTTGGGTGGTATGGTGTCAAGACCGAAATATTGTAACAGTTTCCGTCCTCGTCCATGGACCTCCGCGAAGTGGCGGGCCACTGGGTAGCTGGGGTCTGCTTTGTCGATGGCTCTCAAGTGCTCCATAACCCTAAGCTTCAGTTCTTTAATGGTGCTGCCTATGTAGCGGAGGCCACACGGGCAGTGCAAACAGTAAACAGCGTATTGTGTACTGCAGGTGATGAACTTTCTAATTGGTATGCTCATTCCTGTATCTGGTATAGTGTACGAGAGAACTCTCTTGCTACTCGCACAAGCTTTGCATCTCCCACAGGGAAAAAACCCTCTTTGATCTTTTAAGGTGTTCACCCTAGGGGGAGGTTTTTCCAGGTGGCTGCTAACAAGCATATCACCCACAGACCTTGCTTTACTGAATGTAACTAATGGATTAGGGGGAAGATCATCCTTTAATATAATGTCCGTTTGCAGAATATGCCAGTTCTTTTTAAGCATTCTTTTCAGGTCATTAGCTCCAGTGGAATAGGGGGTGATCAACCTAAATTTATTGATGGTGGTGGTTCTGTTTCTATCACGGCCTGATCCATCTGGTCTGGCAGTGAGTAGACTCCCTCTTGGTATCTTTTTTACCCTTCTCAGCGTATCATGCAGTAGGTCTTCGCCATATCCCCTTACCTTGAAGCGGGATACACATTCAGAGGCAGCCGCCTCGAAATCCGAATCTCTGGGACAGTTCCTACGAATTCTCAAAAGCTCTCCGTAGGGAATGCTATTGATAAGTTGTGGTGGGTGGCTGCTGCTGGCAAAGAGTGTAGAATTGCCAGCAGTCTCTTTCCTAAATAGGCTCGTGTGTAGTTGCCCATCTTCAACAAACACCTTCAGGTCTAAATACTCCGCTGCCACAGGAGAAATAGATCCCGAAAAGTGTAAGTTGAGATTGTTGTTATTGAGCGACTTGATGTATTCAGTGGCTGTTGTATCATTGCCGTTCCAAACAATGAAAAGGTCATCGATGTAGCGATGCCAACACACGATATATATTATATATATATTACCTACTGGTGGGTGCCAGTAGGTAGATATAGCTAGGACTATGTTTCCTTATGAAAAGCGTTTTTTGACTTGCCTATATCTTTGGTTCTGTATGACAAATCTTCATGAAATTTTCCCAAAAAGTGTTACAGTGATTCTTGTTGCACGTGGAAAGGCTTTGTGTGGTCTGTCAAGGCTTCCCGCACTTGTTTTGAAATTGGTCCCCGGGTGGGCCAGGTCCTGGGCACATCTTGTAAAAAAGTAGGGGAGCCCCCTCCGGAGGGTTTGAGCCCCGGGGATCACCAATTCCTGTGCTTTGTTTTACTTAATAGAGGGGGCCCCGTGGACCTCCCTCTTTATGTGCTCAAATGAGCCTCGGATACCCCCATGTCAATAGAGATGTATTTAATTAAAGGAGGGGGGCTGCATGGACACCCCCCCCTTACTCTGTTGCAAGCCCAGTGGAACACCACTTCCCCCGGGCTACTTCAACAATATTGCTGGGGCCACATGGACCCCCCAGACCTCTGGGACCACCACCTTCCCGGGGCCAAAATAACATGGGACATTATAGTTAGGAAATAGAATTTTAAAAAATGTAGAAATTCACTGAAAAAAATACAAGGTTAAAGCGATGTTATAGTTAGTCTCAAATTTACCTTGTGCAAAACCATTTAAATTCAGCAGTTACTGGTACATGAGCGAACTATAATTTACGCTCAGTGATGACATCTCAAATGACATCACTGATGAAATCACTAATGACATTGTCCACAGAACTACTCACATACCCACGCATACCCCCATATAACAATGTGTATGCTCACTCACACACCCACACAACCACTCACATACCCATTCACAGACCCATACCAGTACTCACACACCCATTCACTCCCTCATAGAGCCACTTGCATGCCCACTCACTCATACCACCACTCACACAAATGTTCATTCACCCCTTAGATGGTAGGTGTTGGTTCAGGGAAGTGCCTCTCTGTGATTTGGTAAAATCCATTCAGTAGTTGCTAAGTTATTGAAATAAATTTCCAGTTGTATATATAGGGACGCGGAGTATCTGCAACCCCTTCCAATCTCATGGTGAGCTATGAGTTACTGCCAACACTTCAAAACCAGGAAGTGTTGGCAACTTTACTGTGACTCGGTTGAACCAAGTCACAGGAAAAAAATGTTAAAAAAAGGAGGCAGGGTAGAAATACCCTGACTCCCTAGGGCTCTTGGGGAGGGTCCTAAAGGAACCCCACAGGGCCCCAAAACATTTTGTTTGTAAATGTTTTGATGGGAGGCGTGCTGGAGGTGTGAATCCTGCCGAAAAAGAACAATTTGTTATTAATGGGCCCCTGGGTGGGGCAGGTCCTGAGGGCATTGTATACATTAAGGGGTGGGGGCGCTTTAGCCCCAACTCTGGGGCTCATTATAACTTGAGGACCACCACCTTCCCAGGGCTTATTAATAACAAAAATGTGGGGGTTGCCTGTTCGGCACCCCTTTGCCCAGGGCAATATGGGTAAGTTATGTAGGAGAGCCAGCGTGGTTCTCTGCAGTCCCGAGGACTGCCACCTCCAAGGGGCAAAATACAAAACAAATGAAAGCCCCCTAATGCAGGCCCCCGCAGCACCAGGGACGCCACCTCCCCAGGGCACAAATGAACTTAATGCGGGAGGCCCATGGGGAACCCCCCTAAGTCCAGAGGACCACCACATCCCGAGGCTGTGTAGTCTAATTGTGGACCTCATCCTGGAGCCATATATGGCCCAGGACCCCAGGGCCAGTTCCTACAATGTCGATCGTTGCTCAATCCCGGGACATTGCAGTTCGCTATGGCTAGGCGGGAGCATCACCTCTCCTGCCAAGTCATATCAAACACTGCTCTGCTTTCTGCAAGCCTTGCTGAAAGTGGAGCACAATTGCTTTTGGACAGAGGGAGCTGAATGTTCAGCGACTCCCACAGGAGGCAGGGAGCAAGCAGGGACTGCGCAAGCATTAAGGCTCCCCCCATGGCCCCAAACAGAAGAATGTGGGTGCCCTGGGTGGGACCAGGGCAGGGGGACTGGGTCCGCAGGGCCGAAATTACGTTTATTTTAAGGTTTTTTTTAAGGGCTGGGCCCCAGGGCCTATTTTGGCTGAGAGAGGGGGGCACTAGGCCCTCCTCCCTTTTAGTAAATAAATACATTTTTAACAAACGTCTGGACCCTTGGGGATCGCGTCCCTAGGGCTGAAATCGGACAAGGAAGGAGAGTGCCCGTCTCCCCTATTAAAAATCAGCCTGGCCCCAAAGGATGGGATCCTGGGGCCGCAATTGGTCCAGGAATGACCTTTGATGCTGAGGGTCCTTGGGGGCCAACAAGCCCTGCTGTTACCTCCAATAAGTCACACAGAGAATGATTAATGAGAAGTCTTTGGAGGGCATGCTCCATTCCCAACCACTCTGCAAATGTATCTCCTGGTTCACTGCTGGTAGGGGGATGCGGTCCCCTTGACTCCAAAGAGTCCTTTGGGGCCACCGATCCCTCCTGTTACCTGCAGTCAGGCCTATAGAGTGCGATTTCTGAGAGGACTTTGGAGGCCATCCTCCTTTATCCACCACTCTGCAAATGCACATCCAGGCACATTGCTGGTTAGGGGATGAAGTCCTCTTGGCTCCAGAGGGTCCTTGGGGGCCAACAGGCCCTCCTGTTACCTCCAGTAAGTCCCACACAGTGGAATTGCTGAGAGGTCTTCGGAGGCTCTGCCCTCTTTCTCCACCACTCTGCATACGTGACTACTCGTTAAAAAAGCATAGAAAATCATTTAAAAAAACAAAGGTTACAGAGACGTTATAGTTAGGAAATAGGGGGCATATTATCAAGGACAGGCGATACATTATCGCTGCTTTTATCGGCAGGAAACTGCCGATAAAGCGGCGATAATGGGCTTGATAATATGCTCTATGAATTCCTATCGAAGCCCATGTTAGATGGCTTCACATCTAACATGGGCTTCGATAGCAATTCATAGAGCATATTATGATTTTGAAAAACTTGAAATTCACCTTACAAAAAACAGAGGTTGCAGGGTCATTATAGTTGGCAAATAGAATTCTAAAAAACCTTAGAAAATCACTGAAAAAAACAAAGATTACAGGGAATTCACAGTTAAGCTCAGATTTCACTCGTACAAAACCAGTGATATTTAGCAGTTATAGTTACCTGAGCTAAGTATAACTTATCCCCCTGCAATGCACTGCTTGTGACCACACATATTACATCACTCATGACATGGTCAGTGACATCACTGATGACATTTCAAATGACATCACTGATGACATCATCCACAGAACCATTCACACACCTACTCATACCTCTATACAACCTCTCGTACACCCACTCACACACCCGCACAACCACTCACATACCCAATCAAAGGCCTATACCAGTACTTACACACCCACTCACTCCTCCATAGAGCCACCCACTCACTCACTCGTACAGCCACTTATATAACCATTCACTCATCCATATGGTCACTCATATAACCAGTCATTCACCCATACAGCCAGTCACATAGCCACACACTCACCTATAGAGCTACTCACACACTTATTTCCTTAGGAAGTCACCCACACACCCAATCACTCATCCAATCAACCTCTCAACACAGCTACGCACTCACCCATACAAGCCCTTACACACTCACTCACATACCCACACAACTGCTTACATATCCATTCGCACATCCATAGAAGCACTCCCACATCTGCATACTCACCCATACAGCCATTCACACAGACACTGACTCTCCAAAACAGCCACTCTCACACCAACTCACTCACCCATACAGCTACTTACACACCCAGTCACGCACTCATAGAGCCATTGAGATACTCACTCACTCACCCACACAGACATTACACACTCACTAACCCACCCATAGAGCCTCTCACACCACCACTCACCCACTCATACACCCACTGACACACCCACTCACTCACCAATACAGCCACTCATATAGCATCTCACTTACCCACACAGCTACTCACACACCCACTTATACACCCATACAGCCACTCACACACCCGAACGCACAAGCACACTTACAGTCACACAGCTACTCACAAAATATATATTAGAAGTAGTACCACTAGTAGTGCACCTAGTATACTAATTAACTTTTGTAGTCCCTTAATATGTATGTCTAACAATCATAAACTCTTACAAAATACTTACACTGTCCCATGTTGTGGCATGAAGCAGGGTTGTTCTATTCTCCCCAGCAGCCGGATCCCTGTGATGCCGCTCTGTGAAGGCAGAGCATGAGCTCCCAGTCAGAGCAGGCAGAACCACTGCGGCCCGAAGGGAGAGGGAGGCTGCTTTGGGCTGTACCATGCACAGAGCCAGGTTACGCTTCCCCTCATTGAACAGAGAAAGCCCTGATGTCACATCTTACAGGCATGGATTAACTATATTGATGCGTTTCGGCTACCTCTCGTAGCCTTGTTCACAATATCAAACAACATGTGTCTATTTCAATCTATATATTGTGCATTCAACAACATAAAAGAAAGGATACTACAAAGTTAAAGTGCATAGCAATTTCTCTCAGCGCTATCTTTCAGCATGTTTATAAGGCAGTAATTCAGATTTAATACATAATCTAATTTAAACATGGAGGTAATTATGCAACTATAATTACAAGCGAATAAAAATAGATTCAACTTTTTATAATTAATCATGAATAAATAGTAGTATACAAGTTACCCATATAATACATGAAAAATCATTTTTTTCTTTTCCACTTTTTATGATTCCTTCTTCTTTTATATACTGAAGTCACTTGAACAGTTTAAAGTGCTCAAAATAAAGTGCTGAAGTTTGATTGCTCATATTGAGCTTCGAATACATTTTCCTCAGAAAAACTCTATTCCCTTTGCTCTAAATCTTCAAACAATACTCCACAAATGTATCCTCTTTTACATAGTTCTATATGACGGGATATTCCAACTACTTGAAAATCCAATATGGCCTAGATACACATATAACAAGTGTGTTTCAAGTACATTGCACTTTTAGGCTATTCCTATTCAGAAATCTCAAGTGTTCAAAGGCCTATGGTTATATTTCAGCTGTGTCCCTTATTTTGGTGTGGACAGTGTAGTTTACAAACTTCCCTCAATATGTAATTAATTAAAAAAGGGTAAAATGTCTACATTACAAAGGCGTTTATTTTTTTTAGAAAATCAAGGGTATATCAGCGAGGCTTCGTATATGTTTTGTGTTAAAAGTGTCTAAGTGCAGCACATACGACTTTTTTTTATTTAGAACATAAGGCAGGTTTTTTTTTGTATGAAGAGAATGGAATGCTCAAGAGTAGAACTAATACAGGCATGTGTATAGACCTTTAACAATATTGAACCCATTTGGCTCCTTAGTGTCCTACTCCAATATGTAAAATGTCTCCAGTTTCCTAAGCTCGTTTTTATTTTATCCCCTCCCCTTTCGAGGGGTTTGGTCGATACAGCCATATCTCTGAGAAACGGGATTACTTTGGTGGCATTTCTCAAAATGTCTAGTGATAGGTTAACTCCGATCATTGATGGTGATAGAACGGATATGTTGTAACAACCATTTATGCACCGGTAATGTTGTGCCCCCAGCATATAGTTTTTCACAGGGACATTTGAGGATATACAAGACAAAACTAGATTTACATGTTAGGTGTCCCCTTACTCTCATAGTTCTATTGAAGGACGTAGTTACTAAAACCGTTGCTAGGAGTACGCCACGTTCTAACTGCATTCTGAGAAGTAAAGTCACTCTTAACCAAGTAATCTCAAAATGATTTCGATTTTCTATAGGTAATTTGAGGTTGTTCTGTCACCATAGTACCTATAACAGGATCCTGCTTTACTAGATGCCAGTGCTTTCATAACATTTCCTAGGCTTTAGCATGTTCTAAATTATATGTGGAAATAAATCTGTACGGCACTTTCTTTGCAGATACTTTCCTCTTAGATATATTAGAGGGCTCAAAAGTGCAGCTACTCTGGTCATGGCTCCAGCTTTTTTGTATGCTGTACCTAGTATTGTGCGGGGATATCCTCTCTGTGTGAAACAATCTAACATTTCCATTTCAATTCTACTATATTCCTTTACAGTGCTACACGCTCTTCTAGCCTGATACAATTCATTGAAAGGGATTGTTTTCATTAGTGGGGTGGGATGCAAGCTGTATGCATGCAAAATAGTATTCCCTGCTGTAGGCTTCCTGAATACTGTTGTTTCTAGGTTCCCATCACCTACCCAGACTCGAGTGTCCAACATTCTATCAACGTGGTACTCATTGTTTCTGTAAATTTCACACAAAGTACATTTAAATTTAAATCCAGGATAAACAGTTCTGCTTGTACCTCAATAACCGGCCACAATAAAAAGACATCTTCTATAAATCTTCTATAAATTAGAGTCACATTGTGACATTCTCTGACCAGGGTTCCATGGTCGGCCCCCCCCACCTGCTCTTTCCACCAGCCCATATGCAAATTAGAATAACTGGTGGCAAAGCAGGTGTCCTTGGCCATTCCTTATTCTTGGTGGAATAACTTGTTATCAAACAGATTATTTTTTTAAGTTAGACACCATTGTACCATTTCCAACAACATTTGATTGTGCATTGCAAAATCGGTATCATCCTCAATACATTTTACACCGCTATTAAACCATCCTAAAGTCTAATACTAGTGTATAAAGTAGACACATCTAATGCCATCAATGGCATATTGGACTCTCATTTCACAACATATATGTTTTAAAAAAATCAGAAGAATGTTTTATATATGACGGTAAAGTAGTAACATTGGGATTTAAAAAATAATCAATGCATTTTGACACATTCACAATGATGCTATTTTGGGCAGCAATTATAGGTCTACCAGGTGGTCTTTGGAGGTCTTTATGAATTTTTGGTGTCATATAAAAAACTAGAAGCATGGGGTGATCTTGTTTTACAAAAGCTACATTTGCCCAAGCTTATGTTTTTGTTCTTTCCAACTCTCCAATCTGTCGGTGAATTTTTCTTTTACTTTCATATATTCTTCCATCAGATTGCATTTGTAGAATTGCTGATTATTCAATTGTACCAGCGCTTCTGTAGTGTATAGCTCTTTCTCCTATAAAACTATATTCCCCCCTTTGTCCAAGGGTTTCAGTACCACATCAGCAGAATTAATAATTTTCTTAATAGTGGCAAAGCGGATTTTATCTCTTCAATTATAGCATTTGTTGTCATTCGTAGAAGTTACATATAGATGACGTAAATCCTTTATCACATTTACTGCAAAGATGTCTAGATTGTCTTTTATTGTTTGAGTAACAAATCTGGACTTTGGTCGAAATGGTGTTTTTGTATTAAACCTATTTCTCTCTAAACTTAAAATGTCCTGATCCCTTTGCGGATCTGGTTTAGGATTATTTTCTTCTTGTAATGTCCATAGGTCTTCCAATGTTTCCCAGTCCAATACTACAAGATTGGTGCTTTCATTTGCCAGAGTAACTTCTGTACTTATATTTCGAGTAATGCTTATTTCTTTCATTTTATGCATTTTGATTAGTTTTAATTTTCTTACATATTTGTACAGATCAATCCTACTTTGTGAATTGTTAAAACTTGTTCTATGGCAATAGGACAGTCTCAGCTTCAAACATGTTCTCTCCTCTTCCATGAGTTCAATTTGGCTTAGATTCACTAGCGTTTAATTACCTTCTATTCTCAAGATGTCTGTTTCGAGTTTGAATGGGTTGATCTCACTGTTGTTTCTCCTTGTGTTTCTCTTATGTCCTGGTCCACTCCTGCTCTGTTTCCTCTTCCTCTGGGTCTTCCTTGCCCCTGCATTGTTCTGTGATCTATTCTCTGGTCTAACTGTGAAAACGTAATTCATCTGTGAGCAAGAATATTGTTGCCCCTCCTTCTTGTCCAGTTAGATCTTCTAATTCCACCTCTGATCCAGTGTCTGCGCTCATCTCACTACGGGAATTATGTATATATAGTGCCTCTTTTGATATGGTTAGCCCTTACTTTTTGCTAACAAAGTTTCCAGTGCCAGATCTCTTTTCCAAAACTGTACCATGATTGCCACACCTTCAGGCACCCTTGTAAGTCCCTAGTAAAGAGTCAACATGGCACACGACCTTGTGTGCCATGCCCTCATACACTGCATGAGATATAGGTAAGTCATCCATACTGCAGGTGTTATAGCCCAAAGGCAGGGTGTACTAAATCCCACATATGGACATATCTGCATGAGTAGATATGACCCTGCAATATCTGAGCAATTCTTGAATATTGTAAGTGTACAGGGAAGCCATAAAGAGTACATGTGCTGGATACTTGTCATTATGAGTTTCCTAGCTCCATGATGGCTTCACTGTGGACTTTGTCTATGATAGTGAAAGGTTTATTCTTGATTGCCTGTCTCAAAATATGTTCTGTTATCCGAGCATCACCGAAATTTACCATGATCTTTCGGGGGTATTTTGCATTGGTGGACCAAACTGCCGGCACCCGATGAGCCCGGGTAATTGTTAGATACACCCCCCTCTTGCTTTATCTGGAAGCACATTCTTACAGATGAGGTCCGTGATGAGCTTTGCAGGTGGCTGCCCTGACTCCGGATCCTCTGGTATGCCTATGAACAGAAGGTTGGTATGTCTTTCAGTTCCATTTGGATTTTAGAATAAGCCCCTTCTTGTTTATTACTAGTGTCTTCGAGGGTAGATACCCTCTGTTCCACCTGGGTCATATGAGAAGAGAGCTGTTGGATGCTATTGTTAATCTGTGGAAACACAAGGAGATGATGGACGGAGGGCTGAAACTTTTCAGACACTCTCCTCCAGTCACAGATCTGGGTTGAATCCATCATCATTCTTTAGCTCACTTCCCCACCTCAGTTCAGACCCAGATCTATGACTGGGGTTGAGTGTCTGAAAAGTTTCAGCGCTCCGTCCATCATCTCCTTGTGTTTGTATTGTTGATCTGTCCCAGCTGTTCATTGGTACATAGGGCTCCAGTCATGGTACATGGATGAGTCGGCTTCCAGGCGAGGTTACATTAAGATTTTGGATTACCTTGGATTATAGTTTTTTTACATTTATTTTAATGATCATTTTCTGTCATTTTTACAAGCATTACACAGTAATTTACCACCACTACAGATCAAAACAGCGAAAGCAGTTTGTTCAAATAAATGGTGCACAGTCATATAGGGCACATTCGAAAAATATAAAGTACCTTGTAATAAGTCCTATGATCAAACCTATCTGCAAGTCTGCTTCCTATGTGCAACTTTAGCACCCACTACAATTCTAGGAAACTATAGCACAGTGGGATTAAGTGGACATAGATCAGCCTTCCCCAGCTGGGACTATGTCTGCAGGTGGCTGTGTGGAGGAGGGCGATCCCATAACAAGCAGATATTCTTCGAACGGCTACCAAATGTCTTCTGGCCGGGAAGTTACAAAAGGTAAGGCTGGATAGCCAAGCATTCACTGAAGGGGAGGCTGAACAACCCCATTTAAGTGCTATTTTCTGCTTCGCTAACAGGAGAACTATAGCGAAAAATCTACGCAGCTCCTTTGGCTTGTTATAAACGTATCCCAGCAGCGCAACCTTGGGCATGGGATCTATTTCCAAGTGTGTCATCTGAGATACTAGCATAAAAATAGCTATCCAAAATCCACCTGTGGGTTCCCACATTTTAAGCAGTTGTGCGGGCGGTTGGGGTCAAGAGAATGGAGTTTCCCCAGGGACATGTAAACCCTTCATAGATATTTAAAATGTATTTATTTGTGCCTGCTGTTCAGAGAAACCTTCCTAATCTGAGCACAACAAACGCCCATTGTGCGTCCTGTATCGGGTGTCCTAAATCTCGCTCCCACGCCTGCCATAGCTTGGTGCTGCGACTCAGGACCAAGTCCAAGCAAGCCTTATACAGTTTCGAAATCAGATGATCCACCTTTTCAATAGTTTTTAAGAGAGACAGATTCTAGCTCGGAGCGCTCGAGGAACTCTACCGGAAATAAATTGGTCCATAATGTCGCTTCACTAAACTTCCCCCCTTTCTGTACTGTTAAAAACGGATCACTGAAATAATATCGAGGGACAGAATATCGACCATCAAAAATATCGTTGAGAAAATATCGACAGTCAAAATATCGAGTTTCTATCTACAAACAGGTGAGTACAAAAATATTGAGTTAAAAATATCGTTTACAAAAATATAGTTGTAAAAAATATCGTATTTACTAAAAACAGTGTTAAATTAAATTAATATTAATAATTAATTACTAAAATATACTTAAAATTACTTAAATTAACTTATAATAATTAAATAATTAATGAAAGTAAAATACATATTTTTTTATTTCATATTTATTAAAACATATATATATAGTAACAAAATATAATAAAATAATACCCAAAAACTGAAAACTGACCCTGAACCCTAAAAATACCCCTTTACCCAAAAACCCAAAACTGACCCTGAACCCTAAAAATACCCCTTTACCCAAAAACTAAAAACTGACCCTAAACCCTAAAAATACCCCTTTACCCAAAAACTAAAAACTGACCCTAAACCCTAAAAATACCCCTTTACCCAAAAACTGAAAACTGACCCTGAACCCTAAAAATACCCCTTTACCCAAAAACTGAAAACTGACCCTGAACCCTAAAAATACCCCTTTACCCAAAAACCCAAAACTGACCCTGAACCCTAAAAATACCCCTTTACTCAAAAACCCCAAACTGACCCTGAACCCTAAAAATACCCCTTTACCCAAAAACCCAAAACTGACCCTGAACCCTAAAAATACCCCTTTACCCAAAAACCTGAAACTGACCCTGAACCCTAAAAATACCCCTTTACCCAAAAACCCAAAACTGACCCTGAACCCTAAAAATAAAAACCAATTTTTTAACTATCTATATTATATACTTACATATTTTCACTTTCTATATTATTTACAGTCGATATTACTTCACTTACCTTAAAAACGATATTTTGGCTGTCGATATTCTGTCCTGTCGATATTTTGTCCAAACGATATTTTGGAGTCGATATTCTGTCCAAACGATATTTTGGAGTCGATATTATCTCTGTGCACCGTTAAAAACATGCCCCTCAGGAAATAGGTCCCCAAACCTGACTATTAAATAAGAAGCTAGCGTACACTGTACCAGCCTCTCTTCTGTAATAGGAAGCCATGGATTATTAGCAATGGGGAGTTCAGAGGAGTAAAGAGCACGGCCACCTGCAACCCACACCAACTTACGCCAGGCCCAGCTTGTTTTTGACACTGTTTGAATGTCCCGAGGGTCTCAGGGAACTACCTGTGGCTGCACCGTATTCAGGAGGGCCAGGAGCACCAGGTCAGCCTCCGGCCTCCCGTAGGGGATTCGCGCATCCGGCAGATACCAGGAGTGTGCGAAGCTGCATGTGCCACAAGTTAATAAAGTTGAAAGTTTAGGGTCCCAAATCCCCCCCTCTCATATGGCAGTCATTGTATACCAGCTAACTCTGGGTCTCCTGCCACCCCAGGCCAATCTAATGAGATGTGTCCTGAGAGTGCCAAAGAATCTGTTAGGGAGTGGGATCGGGATGCTATTGTATAAATACAGGAACTTTGGAAGCACAATTATTTTTCATTAGTGCGACTCTGCCAGCCAATGAGAGTGGAATCTTCAGCCAACGTTCAACCTGCAGCTCTAGATTATGCAATGCTGGACCATATTTCACAGAATGATCTGTTAGAGTCCCTGTGAATCTAAATCCATAGATATTTGGCAGACTCCTCACACCATGTTAGAGGGAACTCAAAGTCCCACCGCGTTGTGCCAGTCGTCAGAGGGAAAATCTCAGATTTTTTTCAGTTGATGCCCAACCCAGAGAAGCCTTCAAATCGTATTATCTCTCTGGTGAGTGGATCGAGGTTTACTTGGAGGTTACGGATATATAATAGATTATCGTCCGCATATAATGATATTAAGCTGATATTAAGCTGGAGGTCCCTGTGCAGGTGTTTCTCTTGGAAGTTTCTAACGAGAGGGTCAAGAGCCAATATGAAAAGCAGCGGAGACAGAGGGCACCCCTGTCTGGTGCATCACGTGAGTGCAAATGAGGAGGACAATGTGCCATTCAGGCGGAGCCTAGCGGAGGGGGCAGTGTAAAGCAAAGAAGTGAGATCAATAAACCCCTTGGGGATTCCCAATTTCCTCATCACCGCCAAGAAGAAAGGCACCTCCAAGGAGTCAAAGGCCTTTTCAGTATCTAGTAGGACTGCAGCGGCAGGCACTTCGGCGAAATTCTGTGTATCACTGAGAATAAGGTACGCAGATTCAGCACTGTTGATCTGTGGGGGACAAATCCCGACTGAGCCAGGGATATAATGCGGTCGAGCAATAGTGCAAGTCTCAGTGCAAACATTTTAGCAAGGATTTTGTAATCTAAGTTTAAAAGGGAAAATGGGTGGTGAGATACGCATAATAATGGATCTTTCCCGGGATTCAGAAGAAGAAGAATTACCACTTCGCGCAGTGTGGGGGTCAGTTCCTTATTCTTGATAGCTTTATTGTACATCTCAAGGAGATATGGGGCGGGCAAATCTTTGTATGTTTTATAGAAGATGCTAGTAAATCCATCCAGACCAGGGGCAGTTGAACCATTCATGGCATTAATGGGACAAAAATTTTCCTCCTTGGAAAAGAGTTCGGTCAGAAACTGTTGCATATATTTTTCGAGCCACACCATAGCTATCTCGTAGAGATATGCTCTGTGGTCTCCCTCAGTATGCATCACGCATGTGGAATATAATTCTGAGTAATATTTTTTAAATTCTTCACAAATATCAGAGGTGTCAGTAAGTGGCCTTCGGTCCGAGGTCGAAATAATTGAACTATGGTGCGTCCGGGTCTGTCACACTCCCCATAACGTCTTGCAGTAGCGTATTTGCAGAGAAAGTGAGTTTCACACTACAGTGCCCCCCTGAATTCCATCAATAACATCAGTCTTCTGCCAAGCCTAGACGGATCAGCCGCTCAATTTGCTCCCTATCAAGAATACCCAATTGTTGCTCAATGGGAGTTATGGTGCCTCTCAAGGCCTTCAACACCCCAGTGTGTTTGGAGATGCAAACTCCTAGCATATAAGCATTAAAAGCCTCCCATCGAGTAGCCTATGTGCTGACAGAGCTGTTGTTAAATTAAAAATATGTATCTATTGCCTCTCACAGTTCCGTGTTGAACACTGCATCATTATGTGCCTGCCTGGGAAATTTCCACTGCCTCTCACAACCCTCAGGCCTAGGGATAAGTATTTGCAGCACTACCGGGAACTTGTCTGAGTACGTCCTAGGGAGATGGTGGAACGACCTATACCAAATTGCCTGGTTTGGGGAACAAGCCAAAAGTCCAATTGGATTGTCTGTTCTAATACCCTGGACTTACACCCTAAACCCTGACCTGGGTGTTATTCTTCTTTACTAATCATCTGCTCCCCTCCCAGTTTGCTGTGTACCAGTTATTATCTTATTCTTTGTTGTCCCTTTCAATTGTAACCTTTTTGTTTGGTAAGGCTGTTTGATTTGTTTGGGTTGGCCTATACTCCAACTGTTACCTTCCTTTCCCTCAAATTGTAAAGCGCACTGATATCCTTTGGGATCATGTACGCGCTATATAAAACTTTATAAATAAATAAATAAATCTCATCCAGGTGTTATACTGGGCTGAGTAGTGGGTGTATGTGGATCTTCCGGATTGCACTGGCACCAAACATCTACCAGCCCCACCGAGTCACAGACATCCTAGAGCGCGCGGCGTGAACTGGGTTTGTTATCTGGCGAGTCGGCTGTACTGTCACACCAGGGATCAAGGTGGAGATTAAAATATCCACCCATGCAGTTATTGTCTGTGCCTAATTGTAAGAGCTGCGCATGTAAATCATGGAAAAACTCAGGAGTGTCAACATTTGGAGCATATACGCAAACCAAAGCAATACAACACCCCATTAATTCCCAACTACCAACTTATATCGTCCCTCTGTCGTTAAGCACTGTGGAAAGTTGGAAGGGCAAGCGTTTGTGTATCATTATGACTGTCCCCCTAGCATATGTGCTGTAGTTTGAGACCACTAAACAGCTGGCCGGATGCTTACCTAACCTACAACCCCCCTCTTCCCAATCATTTTGTGATGCATTGGCTAACTATTTTTACAACAAAGTCAATGATATTTATGCTGGCTTTGCCAACTGTGTAGAAACACAACAAAACACTGCTCCTGAGATGGTGAGCTCCTCCATGGCTGGCCCATCTCTTTCCCAGTTTAAAGAGGTCTCTATTAATCAGGTCAGGGACATTTTGTCATCCATCAAATCAGGCTCTGCCCTTGATCCCTGCCCTTTTAAAGTACTGCTCCCTGTCTCAGAAGTACTGCTTCCAGCCATCACTACCATCTGTAACACCATGATTAACACAGGTGTTTACCCCTCCGATCTAAAAAAGACGCTACTAAAGCCGCTGCTGAAAAAACATAACCTAGATAGGAACGAGCTTAAAAATTATCGACCGATTGCCAATCTGCCTATTTTGGCTAAAGTTGTCGAGAAGGCCCTAAACACTCAACTATCAGCCTTTATAGAAACCCATAATCTACTGGATGACTCCCAGTTTGGTTTCCGCCTAAATCATGGGACAGAGACGGCCCTGATCAAGGCTACAGAGGACATCAGAACCATTCGCGACGCGGGTGGTACAGCAGTCTTGATACTGCTGGACCTGTCAGCGGCATTCGACACGGTCGATCATGCCATCTTGATCGACCGTGTCGAAGCACTGGGGATTAGACACAGGGCTAGGACTCTCCTGGCTTCCTTCCTTGCCGAGAGAACTCAGGTGGTCACCATAGGGCCTTTTCAGTCCACCACCCTGTCCTTGCCGTGCGGTGTACCTCAAGGCTCATCCCTGAGTCCGACACTCTTTAACATATATGTGTCGGACCTTGCCAAAACCATTCGTGCTCATGGGATGAGCCTTACATCTTACGCCGACGACACTCAGTTGGTTTTGGCCATCAGAAATGACGGCCAAAAAATCGCCGATAATTTCAATCTGGGCTTGCAGGCCATAGGGAATTGGATGGCATCCAATTGCCTTAAATTGAATTCGGATAAGTCCGAGGTGGTCATCTTTGGAAGCTTAACCCCAGAATGGTCCTCCCGCTGGTGGCCACAGTCTATGGGTCCTCCCCCCACTCCTGTCAGCAAAGTGAGGAATCTAGGTGTCATGTTTGACGACCGTCTCACGTTTTTCCCCCATGCAAATCAGATTGCCTCCTCTGCTTTTTATAAGCTACGAATCATTAAAAAAATTCTCCCCTTCCTTCCTGCCTCAGCTGGTAAAACCCTGATCACGTCCTTGGTCCTGTCCACCTTGGACTATTGTAATGCCCTATTTTTGAATTCCCAAGAAAAAGTTCTCAATGAGCTGCAAACCATTCAAAATGCGGCTGCCAGACTGCTGGGTGATATCCCCAAGTTTCAATCAGTCTCAGGAACCATCAGAGAACTTCACTGGCTTTCCATCAGGAACAGATCTAAATTCAAAGCTTTGTGCATTGTCTATAAGGCGTTGCATAACCAGGGACCAGCCTTTCTTACGCAACAACTTGTTCCCTATCGGCCCACTAGATCCCTGCGGTCTTCTGACCTCCTCCAGCTGGAAATACTCCGTACCAAACTGGTTTCATGGGGCGACAGAAGATTTCTCGTTTCAGCACCTAAGCTCTGGAATACTTTGCCACTATCTATAAAGAGCAGCCCTTCTCTGTGGTCTTTCCGAAAGCATCTTAAAACGTGGCTATTTGACCAATAATTACATCCTCCTCTAAGGCAGATTTCAGCAAATACTTAGCGCCGAGATGCCCACGGGCCTTCGTTGCGCTTAATAAGTGTTTAAATAAATAAATAAATAAATAAATAAATAAATAAGTTTGCGAAATACCGATGTGGGCCCCAGCTTGAGGCGACTGTGGCACTAGAAGTTTGGGATAAATGTGTTTCTTGCAGAAACGCAATGTAAACCTTATGCCGCTGCAGGTAATGTAATACATGTTTCCTCTTCCTGGCGTTGTTAAAGCCCCTAATGTTTCAGGTGATCAGATTCACATCCGAAATAGTAGATAGCCTACCCGACATCGACATTCAGATCATAGTACACAGGCGGTAAGGGCGCGACAAGTTTAGTACACGATACGTAGCAGTAACTTATCTGTGACAGAAATATTTGTAACCTTTCCTCTTGGATATTCTGCTCCCCCACCCACTACCCATCCCTGCACACCCCTTCGCAGGGAGTGTCCCCGTTAACAACTCTATAACATGCAACATGTAAACACCCCAATAGGGCACAAAATAACATGGTAAGATACATTACAGCTTTTGCAACAAACAATATGTGATATACACTTGGGGTGTGGCAACGCCACACCAGAAACTCAAATTTGCACTATCCACAAAACAACTCTTGCGTCTCAATATAATGATGCTTGTACACTTCAACCAAAGCATTTAACATAATCCGCACAAAATCACTCAGTGGAAAAAGCTACACACTGGCCACGGAGCCGCTATGTGGGGGGGAAACTCTAGACTTATCATCCTCTAGACTTATCATTATTTCTGCCCCAGGGACCCCATCCCCTCCGTCATTCCTCTTGTAGTCTCTGCAGAATTCTTGCGCAGCCAAGTGCGTATCAAAAATGCGAGACCGACCATCAACATCGACCCGGAGGCGGGCAGGGTAGATCATGCCATATCTGAGGGCCAGATTGCGAAGAGTTGCCTTAACACCAGTTTATTGACACCTCCCATCTTGCACCATAGCAGTGAAGTCTGAAAAAAGTGACAATGTGGAGCCCTGTCAAGATATGGAGCCCTGTTCTCTAGCCAGTCTCGGTGCAGTGTCTCTGTCCCGGAAAATTAGTAGGCGAGCTATGATGGGCCTAGGTGGGCTGCCCGGTTTGGGCTGTGAGCCAAGTGAGCGGTGCGCGTGTTCTACCAGGACATTTGAGATGAAGGCCTCTTTACCAAATATGTCCGTGAACCGAGTTTCTACAAACAAATTCATGCATCCTGTATTCGTTGACTCTGGGAGCCCTAGAATGCGTACGTTGTTGTGATCCAGTGGCCTATAGGAAATATGTCATAAGCTACGCTACCTAACTCTACAACATATACAATAAATCACTTTTCAAACACAAGGCCCATTAATCAGACATGACATATACTGACCAACTGAATCATGTGGCCTAATTAACCTATTCACAAAATTATATACATTTATATACAACCGCGGTAAATAAAATCATCATACTTAACAAACCCTACTAATTATTAAGCCACTTATGGCGATAGAATCTAGCTAATGGTAACCTAAACTCATGAAAATAACAAGTCCAGCTTGTTTTCCAAAGTAAGATTTTTATTAGCTATTTATTTAGAAAATTATATTGAAATCTTTATTAATGCATTTTTATTTATTAGAATCATTGCAAGTAATTATGACAATTTTATAAATTTTAGAAATTATTATTGCAATTAAGATTATCAGTTTGGCATTTCATAACCTAAGTCCCTAACTAAGCTAAATAAATGGAAATAAAGAGTAAAGTCTTTGAGGGCTCTTACGTGTTCCAAGACAAGTCTGTCTGCACGACACCCTCATCCAAAAGTCAGTAAAAGCAGCATCGCAACCCTTCCACGGGGAATTAGTTTTTATACCTTTCTGCGCTAAACTAATCTAAGTAAAAGTAAATCTTTTCTTCAAAAGTCGGAGTCCTATTGGCTTACGAGTGACAAGTGACATGTCACCACATTTTTCAAAACATCAGTTCCGTCGCTTTCTTAGAGTCCATTGTCTCTAGTATTCGAGCACCGAGGCTTCCTTAAATTGAAACATTACTCGAAGAAAAAATGTCATCATGTCATTCGCTTCCTCGGATGCAAAATTATCGCACGTTTCTTTTGCCGGTTCCTGGCCTTGGCCTTGTCTGACTAAAAAACAGTCAGAGGCACATCACTTTTGCCCAATGTTGCGACAGCAAAGGAAGTTTTTCTTTGTAAGGACTCTCTCTTGCTCCGTGCAGAATTTTAGCAGACTCGAGGAATCTAGGTCCAAAGCAGCCAATTTAACGGTAACTATTATATAAACAAACACAAAAGAATAATTAATGTAAGAAATATAGTTTGTTCTGTTGCCACCCACCATTGCTAATGATTAACCCATTAGTCTAAATTACCTAGCTAAAGTGTACAAATAAAGCAGCAGTTATATCTACCATTCTTCATTAAATCCAACGAGATTCCTTATGCACCTGTAAAGAATAGAGTGACACTACATAGACAAGGAAAGCAAAATAAGCACATGTCATTTATAAATCAGCCGCAATTAATTATGACATGACAAATAAACAGAGTTAATTTATTATTTTGCACAAATAGAAAGATGCAACAATAATGCACGTTTATGAGCACACATGTTAGTTTCCCCCGTGTAATGTAATCTAAATCTAGGTTGAATTAATACATACAAAGTACAAAACGTTAATAAAATTATTTCTTATTATGGAAGTGTGACTTCACGAGTTGAAAATAAATATATTTCCAAATCTCGCTCCATCAACTCCCTCATCTGGTGATTACCAAATCACCACACCACACCCAAAATTTAGCAACATTTTTAACAAAATGAAAATGGTTCGAATTCACTTGTATTAATATTTCTAAAGGCTTGTTTCAGCAAAATCTTTGCAACTGTCATATTGAGCTCTATGTAACTCCTCCAGCTCAATTTCCCTCTCCTGTTCCTTTTTGATCAAATAAATTCTTCTCTTTTCCTTCATGTGTTTCTTTCTCTTGTGTAACATGCAACTGATTTTTGTCAAAACTATCACAAATATTATTACAAACAAAGGTGTTAGAATCTTGCCAAGAATCGAACCACCAATTCCTTGAAACCAGTTTTTAATAGCTTGAAACCTTTTTGAAAGACGTTCTGAAAAATCATCCTCTTCTAAGGGAACTATTTCTGAATGCATCTCTGTGATGTTCTTGATATACATCTCAATATTCTTACTTTCATCAGGGATGTAAGTACAGCAGTGTTGGACATGTAAAATACCACAGACTCCTCCCTCTTTTGCCAGAAGTATGTCCAATGCAAGGCGATTTTGCATCACCATAGATCTAACTGCAATGACCTCAACATCCACTAACTGGAAACCTCCCGCTGTGTCGGTTGATAATCTGTCAACAATTGTGGATAATTTTCTGATTCTTCCTGCGTTTAAGGTTATACCTACTAAAGGTATTACTACTTCAAAAATGTCTCCCAGAATTTCTGTAAAGCTTTCTCTTTTAAATTTGTTTGCATAGTTGCTAATTTCAAATGATCCTACTGCATTTCTGTCAACATGGAAAATCTTTGGAAAAACAAGTCCAACAAAACATGTCCCATACCAATGATCAGGAAGATTATAATAAGCTTTGTCACCACAGATAAAATAAATCCCAGGGAAAATTGGATCTTTGCCACCTTTGAATCCCCAACCCCCCATGATTTGGTAAGTATCCTCACACCTACAAAGTAATTATCAAATAAAGTATTATCTCTCCTAATGCAAAGTTTACCACTAATTGGTTTATCTATGTGAATTGCAACATCATCAAAAGTCTTGCCATTAAGTTCCTCATCCTCTTTCTGCCAGAATTTGGATTTGGTCTCTTTGACCATTTCATTTCTTTTATAAATCGCCCTTCTCTCCTCAACTAAGTTCAGGAAAGTCTTTTCCTCAGCTCTCAATTTGCAGGTCAAATTATTTTTGTTGGCATACTCATAAGTGAGTTCATTAGTAACTAAAAAGAATTCCCTCATCTGTTTAGCTCTTTTATGTTTATTCAAAGCACTCTCAATTTTTTAGATTAGCAAAAATCTCATCAAAATTGGAATAATAATATTCCAAGCGACCAGTCTGATACAATAAACTAGCTATTACACTGCAGGTCATGCCATATGTAAGAGGAAGCATATTATATGTCACTCCCTCAGAAACAGAAGCAGGCAACTTTACACAGATGTAGCAATCTTTGACATCCATGACTTTAACATTTTCTCCCAGAAGTCTTGAAAATGTATTGCTTGAAAAATCACTAACAGACCTATCCTGATGAACCTCAGGTTTGTGATCAATAACTTTGTTAGCTTTGCCTGTTGCACTATGTTTGTTTTGACTAATCGAAGATTTGCTTGTCATATTGACCTTATACATCTCCTTATTGATCTCAAAAGGAACAACAACAGCCAAAATCAACCAGAGCAGAATTAATATGAGCACACACACCAGTGTCATCTTACAGCATTTCTTAAAAATGGAACATTTCGAAGTACTACGCTCCATAACATAAGGCATTTTTTTTTAGAGATTAAAGAAAAAACAAAATTTTTAAAATGTGTAAAATCAAAATAAAATATACACCCCCCTTTTGAATTTTTTTTTTTTAAAATCTTCTAACAACTTTTCTTCGACCTTGCGTCACAAACTATTTTCCAACTAAACAAAATTTCTTCGACCTTGTGTCACCTAACACAATTTCTTCAGCCTTTTGCCAAAATATAAAAACCAAACATTTTTTACCAGATAAGTATTTCAATCATTGTCACTGTTTTCCTCAACTTCTTCTTGACTACTGCTGTTAATTTCAATAACAGGAGGTATAATTAAATACATCCACTCAGGTGATTTATATTTTTGATTAGGTCTCAAAACTCTCTTCGTCTTTCTAGTTACTACCTCTATTTTCCTTCCCTTTTCTGCTTTCCTTTCAGGATCCTCCTGACTAGTAATCTCGTTCACCTGCTCCTTTGATCTTTTAATTAACCTGACTCTCAGCCCTCCGTTTTCACTTGGCCAGACTTCACCTTTTCTCAAAATTTTCCTTTTTGGCTCAGTCAGATTAGATTCTGTTTTCCAAGATCTCTTTTTCACACTTTCCCTTTGACAATCTTCGTCACTTTCTCCAGAAACACTGTCAGAAATTTCGATTCTTGACTCAGGAACTTTTCTAATCGGCAGTCTCACTCCGTTAGGAACTAGACTCTGTCTTCCATCACTGGTACTTGGCAATTCGTCTTCCTCCTCCTCTTCAATTACCTTCAACTTCCCAGTTTCTGGTTTCTTGTTCCTTCTTTCAGAGCTCGTTTTCTGCTTTTCGATACTCTCCTGGTCAGAAATTTCTATTGTTTCAACTTCTTCTCCTTTGATTTTATCAGCTTCCTTTATTCTATTCGCTTCATTGTCAGACTCTTCTGCTGATTTCTTTTCTAGCAGATCTTCATCATTTTCAGAATCTATTTCAATGATTTCCAAATCTTTTCTGATCACCTTTCCATTCACAGGCACATTTTCCAGATGTCGACCTTCCTGTCGATCTTCAATATCTGGAACTTCCTCACCTTCTACTTCAGAATCTGAATCAGCTGTTGTATCACTCTCTTCATCAGAGTTTTCAGGTGTAGGTATCGGAATAGTGTGACTTGGATGAATCCACCTTTTTATTCCTCTACACTTCACTGCATTAGTTGTAACAAGAATGACCTGTCTAGGTTTCTGCCACCTTGGTACCAGACAATTTCTTCTTCGATGAACTTTGGTTCTGACCCAATCTCCAGGTCTCAGATCATGCGTTAACACTTTGTCTTTCGACTGTACTTCAGTTCCAACCTGATTAGACACAGAAGCCACGACGTCAGACAACTGTTTACAGTATTCCAAAATTGCACTGTCATTAATGCTCAACAGCTTTCCTACAGGTACAAATGCTTGTCTCATAACTCTGCCCATGATAATATCATGAGGACTCAAACCTGTATTTTTATCTGGAGTACTTCTCAAAGACATCAGAACAAGTGGAAGAGCATCTGTCCACTTTACACCTGTGTCTAGACACATTTTTCCAATTCTGTTTTTTATTGTTCCATTAATCTGTTCAACTATTCCAGAAGCTTCTGGTCTGTATGCACAATGCAACTTCTGCTCGATGTTTGATGCTTCACAGATCAAACTCAACAATCTGTTATCAAAATGTCCTCCTCTATCACTCTCAATAGTCACAGGAAATCCATACCTAGGGATTATCTCTCGTAAAAGTAACTTTGCTACAGTGATTGAATCATTGTGACATGTGGGGAATGCTTCTACCCATCTAGAAAATAAACAGACAATCACTAAGACATATTTTAACCTATTATGTCTGGGCATCTCTATGAAATCCATTTGTAACCTGGTGAAAGGACCACCCTCCCGACCTATGGTTCCCGTTCCCACAACTGATTTCCTGTTTGGGTTCATTTGTTGACAGATCAAACACCTTTGACAAAGAGATTCAGCAATTGTTCTGAACTTGGTATTAAACCATGTTTCTTTAAAAAGTCTAATCATTGAATCTCTTCCAATATGGCCAGGGCCATGGTACATTCTAGCCATGTCTGCAATCATGCAATTTGGTAAAACTACCCTGCCATCTTTGTAAGTCCAAATTCCATCCTCATCTCGCTGCCTACATTCTGCTCTTAACCATGTGTCTTTCTCTTCATCATCAGCTTAATTTTGTAAATCTCTAATTTCCTGCCATGTCTCAACAATTGATGTTAGCATCAGTGAATTCGAAACATAATCTCTGTTTTTCTCCTGATTAAGTGCATAATTATTCCTTGCACAATACTTTGCAACTTCATCTGCATAAGCATTGCCTTTGGTGATGAAATCCTCACCTTTTCTGTGTGCTGCACACTTTACGACAGCAATTTCTTTTGGCAACTGTATGCCATCAATTAATCTTTTAATGAACACTGCATTTTTAATTGGTGATCCTGCTGATGTTAAATAGCCTCTCTGAGACCAGAGTTGTCCATAATCATGTACAACTCCATATCCGTATTGACTGTCAGTAATTATGGTAACTCTCAAATCCCTTGCCAATTTACAAGCACGAATCAAAGCAATCAATTCAGCCACTTGTGCTGAACGAATTCCTTCAAGACATGATGCTTCTTCAACATCTGACACTGTACAGACTGAATATGCTGCTTTTAAAACACCTCCTTCTGATCTCAAACAAGAGCCATCTACAAAGTAGACAAAATCTGATTCAGGCAAAGGTTCATCTTTAATGTCTTGCCTTGGCTTGGTACAGTATTCCATAACATCCAAGCACTCATGCTCCACATCATCTTCATCAGTTATTTCAGTATCAGGTAACAGTGTGGAAGGATTTAAGTTCACACACCTTGCTATTGATACATTATCTGCTCCCAGAATAATTTTCTCGTATTTAGTCAATCTGTTACTTGTCAGGTGTTGTGTTTTACTCCTTATTAATAGAATCTCAACTGAATGGGGAACATAGACTTTTACAGGGAACCCCATTATGATTCCTTCGCTCTGCTCAAGGCTTACACTTGTTGTTGCAACTGCTTTCAAACAACCTGGTAAGGCCTTTGCAACTGGATCAAGAACTGCTGAGAAGTAAGCAATAGGTTTTCTCAGATTCCCATGTCTCTGTATTAACACAGACAATGCACAACCTTCCCTTTCGCTGCAATAAAGTTCAAACCCTTTCTCGTAGTCTGGCATGCCCAAAGCTGGAGCTTCACATAGACTTCTTTTTAATTTCTCAAAAGCTTCCAACTCAGTTTCAGTAAGAACAATTGGATCTTTTACATCTGATTTTGTCAATTTCTGCAGTGGCTTCGCAATTACCGAAAATCCACTTATCCATTGACGACAATAACCAACCATTCCTAGAAACATTCTGACCTGTCTTTGTGTTCTTGGAGGTAGCATTGCTTGAATCATCTTGATTCTCTCAATTGTCACTTGTCTCATCCCTTTTGCAATTCTATGACCAAGGTATTTTACTTCTTGTTTATAAAACTGCAACTTTGCAGGAGACACTTTATGTCCCTCATCTGCCAGATGATTCAAAAGAGTGATTGTATCTGTCACACACCTTTCTCTGGTTTTTGCTGCAATCAACAGATCGTCAATGTACTGTACCAATGTCGATCTGCCAGGTAGACTTAGATCCTCCAATGATCTTTTCAACAACTCATTAAAGATAGAAGAACTCTCTGTATACCCTTGAGGAATTCTGCACCATGCGAGGGTCCTACTCTGGAACCTGAAAGCAAAGATTTCCTGGCTCTCTGGATGCAAGGGAACAGTAAAGAACGCATTGCTAAGATCAATGACAGTATACCATTCTGCATCATGTGGAATCTGATAAAGAATGACTGCTGGGTTTGGAACAACTGGACAGCAAGGAACCACAATTTGGTTAATCTTTCTCAAATCCTGAACGATTCTGTATGTTCCGTTTGGCTTTTTGATTCCCATAATCGGTGAATTACAAGGACTGCTCTCAATTTCTTTTAAAACACCTTGCTTAATGAATTTCTCAATCACAGGAATAACACCCTCAATTGTCTCTACTTTCATTTTATACTGAGGAATGTTTGGAAATTCTATTCCCTGTTTCACCACAATTTTGACTGGATCGACATGTTTCATCAGACCCATCTCGTTTCCTGTCAAATCCCAAATCTCAGTTTTGACTGTCTCTTTTAGTTCTTCTGGTAAATTTTCTTTTTCAAATGAAGGAAACAATTTTGTTTCTTCTGCCTCCACCAACAACATTGTCATTCTATACAAAGCATCTTCCTCCATTGTTTGCAATTCAATTCCCCCAGGAGAACAATATATTCTACAATTCATTTTGCACAATATATCTCTCCCCAGCAAGTTTACTGGACTGCTGTTGCAAACCACAAATCTGGGTTTGTCTTTAAAATTGCCAATTTCAACCGGCACTGGATCAGTCAGATCCGTTTTAATTTGCTGATTACTTACTACGACTACTTGGATGGTGTCCCCAGAGAGAGGTAGGTTTTCAATTTCCACTGATCTAACAGTAGAACGGGTAGCACCAGTGTCCACTAGAAAAGTAATATCTACATCGTTTACTTTCCCATTTACAAATGGACCAGACTGGTCAACCTCAAGAGTGGCTCCAATAACACACTCTTCCCCCTCTCTCGGGCACCGTCAGAAGCAGTCATCAGAATCGCTTCCTTGATATCCTGTTAACAAAAATTGACCCGAAACATTTTGAACATTTTGTCTTTGAGTCCTTATTACCTGATCATCTCCTCCAAATCCCACACCTGGATTATATTTTTGACCTCCCCCACAATTTGGAAATGGGGGCTGTGGAAATTGATTCTGCTGTTGAGTTAATTGATGCTGTAGCTGTCGCTGAAGACTCAGGTCATTCAGTTGACGCTGTAGCTGTAGCCGTTGCTGCAGATCAACATCATTCTGCATCTGTGGGTTTAATAATGGATTTTTAAAATTTCTGGGTGGGTTTTTGCACTCACTTTTCCAGTGGCCGATTTTGCCGCAATTAAAACAAGGCAATTTCTCTTTTAATTCCTCAACTTTAGCATTATACCTTGGTTTATTATTATTACTTTTAAATTTTCCTTGACCCAGATTTTGGTTCTGATTTTGAACAAAATTTGTATTCTTATTTTCAAGACTGGCAATTTGCTGCTCAGCCACTTTCACTTGTGCCCACATCGCCTTTTCTTTTAACTTCTTTTGTTTCACTTCTAAGTCATCACTGCAGTATTTTGCTTTTCTCAGGATATCATCAACTGAAAGCGATTGCCATCCGACAATATTATTCCTGATCATTTCTCCAACCTCTGGTCTAAGGTCATAAACAAATCTGTAGATAAAATGACTCATATCCTTTTCATCTAATTTTTCATAGCCACTGTATTGTTTGAAAACCAACAATAATCTTTCATAAAATGAATGAATTGACTCTTTTGATTCCTGATTCGTTCTGTCTATTTTAACCCAATCAACTTCCTTTGGAGCAATTTTTTGTTTTAACCAGTAAATCACTTTTTCGTAAAAGTCCATGACTATTGGAGCTGGAGCACCTGTTTCTTTAATTCGCTCCGGTTCTTCTTTTGGCCAACCCACTGCAATTTTGCATTCTGTCCAAAGATCCGATG
Source organism: Lissotriton helveticus (assembly GCF_964261635.1). NCBI lineage: Eukaryota > Metazoa > Chordata > Amphibia > Caudata > Salamandridae > Lissotriton > Lissotriton helveticus. Next base: position 1,862,060,144 of record NC_136067.1, on the reverse strand, counting down.
GGACAACAATGTCAAAAAATCCATCCAGATCAATCCACAGAACTTTCGAAACTTTGATGAATCTGTCTACCTGTCGATACCATTCAACAGGTTTCTCTCTCAATCGAGGGAAATCATTTGTGAACAGTAAAATATCCTGTCTCGACCAAGGGACATGAACATAACCTCCACCTGCAATTTCCCTCATTGGAAACTGTTTTGATAACTTTTCCAATTTTTCATCTTCCTTCTTTTTTGTCCATTTCACTCTCCATTTACTCAACTCACCCAACTTTTTGATGTAAACAATCAATTCTTTTCTGTGCATTATTCTTCCCATTGTGTTAAAATTCTCAATGTCCTTCTCTGTAAAGTCTAATCTGTAATGTTTTCCAAAATTTTTCTGTCTGCTCAAATCGATTTCCAATTCACCTGCCAGTTCTTCTAACTGATCATATTTATTTTTTGCTTTCCATTGAATGCTTTTGCAGATGAACCGGAGTTCATCATCATTATAAAACTTTAGACTGTCAGGTCCAATTGTACCAATTATTAATTCCTCCAAATTTGCTTTTAATTTTGCAACATCAAGTTTTGAATTTGACCCTCTTTTTTCAGAAGTCTCAGCATCAGATTCTGCACCCATTGGAGATTTTTTAAAAGAACCTTCATTGAAAGTTAAATCAGGCATTCTTGTTTTTTCAAAATTAACTTCATTTAAATCTGAATAAAGTTTTTCAGCAACCCTTTGAATTTCTGCATTTAAAGGAATTGTCAAACCTGTCTTGTTGTTTTCTATCTTTTCAAAAACAGGCTGAACAGGACCAATTGTTACTGGAACTGTCACTGCCTCCATGCTTTTCGTTATTTGTCGAATTAATTCTTCTTTGGATCGTAAATATTCTAAAGTATCTACATCTTCCTCATTTCTGACAGTCCTCATTAAATTTTTAGGAGCTTCCCTTTCCTTCGGAGTTATTGAAAAATGTCTGCTTCCATTATAAATCTTTCTGAAGTTTCAAAAGAATCAGAATTATCTGGGTACAATTTGGATATTTCATTAATTGGAGGTGCACTTGGAGTGGTTCCAATAGAAACCATCGGAGTAGACCATGAGTGAGGTGATCTCAAAGGTTCATTCCTTTTATTAGAAGTAAACATTTCTTCTAGAACTGCATCCTGATTCACTTTCTGTGACAACATTATTTTTCTTCTCAGTTCTTTTTTCACCTGGAGATCATAAAACCATATCCCTAATTAAATAAAGGCCATCGCACATGTCTCCCTGTCTCCACATTCGCATTCTATCTTCATGCGTTTCCCTTCTATAACTTGGTGTTTTCGAAGGCCTTTTAATCCCACTCGCTTCCCTCTGAAGTTGAACCATCTCATCTTCCCACTCAACTAAAGCTTCAAATTGTGTCGGTCTAGGCTTCGGTACAAGAGCTGACATTCTTTCTCTCAAATTTCTTAAAATGTTCATATTAAATGAACCATCATCCGGCCAAACCAAAACGCCGTCATCCTTCGTATAATGTTTCCAAACATCAAACCACAAAACAGTATGATTACCATATTCACCTTTCATATACGCTGCAGGTGTTTTGTATTTATGAAGTAATTTACCACCTCGCGTTTTTATTTTCTTGTCAGGTGAAATAAAATTCTTAAATTTTTGAAGCATTGTGGGCTTTTTCTCAACATGTTTAAAATAATAACTCATTTTTCAAATCAAATCTGCTTAGTGAAAATGATCGTAAATTATTTCCTGGATGTTCCGTTACACCAGCCAATCCGTGCGCGAAACACACCAACAAGCCAATCACGGTTAGGCTACGTCACCACCTTGCCCAACCAATAGAATTAGTACTTTCTCGAAGAACCAATCAGCTTACAGCCTGTCAAAGTCACGAGAGCCAATCAGAAAACAGCCTGTGACGTATGCTACCCAATCTCACTGCGCGAACCTGTGTTACATACACAGCTGCTGCGGTTTCTCGTGTCTCACTCCCAGCGCTTAACCCTCCTTCACAAAAACTTTTCACAGCGCCATTTTAAATCGCTCTGTTTCAATGAAAATTCATCAACAACGACAATAAAGACTCATCTGTCTGTTTCTCTAAATAAGTGACAGAATTTTCAGTCATACAGGAATTCTTTTGCGTGGAATAGACGGCGCTATTCTCACAGAATATACATTCGCTGATAAAGTAATCCCTTTACTCTACCCTTCAAACAAGTAATAATGAACGCGTTTCCCTCTGAATGCACATTAAAGTAGCAATTCAAAGTTTGACTCGAACAGAATTACAGAAACAATTACGCACTTTCAAACAGAAAGTATCCCTAACCATACACACATGAAATCCTTACAGGACTCTCACCTGTTTATAGATAACATGCACCGTTAGTAAAATAAGCGGCGTTATTTTACCCTTCACTCAAGCTCGAATATATACAATTACTCTTTTCACACTGAGTTTTAGAACGGGCTCATTGTCCCTATACTCATGCTGCTCAAATTTCTTAGACAATCCTCACTATGCATACATACACACCTATATCCCTAACATGTGTTGCACAGCGACAACACTTGTGATACACGTCGGTACCACTACTCTGAAACAGATCAAATGTGCTGTGTGACTACCTTCTCATCACACTATTTTGTACCGGTACAGCTTACGTATAACACGAGAACGAACTCAACATATGTTAGACATTGATCCTATATAACTACCATATAGTATGTTGGTTACCATAGCAACCATCAAGTCTGCTACCAGGTAATTGATCCAGCGGCCTATAGGAAATATGTCATAAGCTACGCTACCTAACTCGACAACATATACAATAAATCACTTTTCAAACACAAGGCCCATTAATCAGACATGACATATTCTGACCAACTGAATCATGTGGCCTAATTAACCTATTCACAAAATTATATACATTTATATACAACCGCGGTAAATAAAATCATCATACTTAACAAACCCTACTAATTATTAAGCCACTTATGGCGATAGAATCTAGCTAATGGTAACCTAAACTCATGAAAATAACAAGTCCAGCTTGTTTTCCAAAGTAAGATTTTTATTAGCTATTTATTTAGAAAATTATATTGAAATCTTTATTAATGCATTTTTATTTATTAGAATCATTGCAAGTAATTATGACAATTTTATAAATTTTAGAAATTATTATTGCAATTAAGATTATCAGTTTGGCATTTCATAACCTAAGTCCCTAACTAAGCTTTATAAATGGAAATAAAGAGTGAAGTCTTTGAGGGCTCTTACGTGTTCCAAGAGAAGTCCGTCTGCATGACACCCTCATCCAAAAGTCAGTAAAAGCAGCATCGCAACCCTTCCACGGGGAATGAGTTTTTATACCTTTCTGCGCTAAACTAATCTAAGTAAAAGTAAATCTTTTCTGCAAAAGTCGGAGTCCCATTGGCTTACGAGTGACAAGTGACATGTCACCACATTTTTCAAAACATCAGTTCCGTCGCTTTCTTAGAGTCCATTGTCTCTAGTATTCGAGCACCGAGGCTTCCTTAAATTGAAACATTACTCGAAGAAAAAATGTCATCATGTCATTCGCTTCCTCGGATGCAAAATTATCGCACGTTTCTTTTGCCGGTTCCTGGCCTTGGCCTTGTCTGACTAAAAAACAGTCAGAGGCACATCACTTTTGCCCAATGTTGCGACAGCAAAGGAAGTTTTTCTTTGTAAGGACTCTCTCTTGCTCCGTGCAGAATTTTAGCAGACTCGAGTAATCTAGGCCCAAAGCAGGCAATTTAACGGTAACTATTATATAAACAAACACAAAAGAATAATTAATGTAAGAAATATAGTTTGTTCTGTTGCCACCCACCATTGCTAATGATTAACCCATTAGTCTAAATTACCTAGCTAAAGCGTACAAATAAAGCAGCAGTTATATCTACCATTCTTCATTAAATCCAACGAGATTCCTTATGCACCTGTAAAGAATAGAGTGACACTACATAGACAAGGAAAGCAAAATAAGCACGTCATTTATAAATCAGCCGCAATTAATTATGACATGACAAATAAACAGAGTTAATTTATTATTTTGCACAAATAGAAAGATGCAACAATAATGCACATTCATGAGCACACATGTTAGTTTCCCCCGTGTAATGTAATCTAAATCTAGGTTGAATTAATACATACACAGTACAAAACGTTAATAAAATAATTTCTTATTATGGAAGTGTGACTTCACGAGTTGAAAATAAATCTATTTCCAAATCTCGCTCCATCAGTTGCGCTTGCTTGGCACCTCCAAATCTTCATTCTTTATGGCCACGTCCTTCAGGATCTTCTCCATTCGGTCTAGGCGCTTTGTGGACTGGGCGGCCTCATCTTCAAGATCTGAAATACTGCCCTCAGTGGTATCCAGGCGCTTGTCGTGGGCTTTGAGTTTGGCTCCCATGGTGTCTAATCTCTTTTCCAAGATATCGAAACTTCCATCCAGCGCCCTAAATCCAGCCCTCATGTCTTGAAAAAGTGTGCCAAATCCAGTTGGAACATCACCTGTGTCAGCCACCTCCACTCCATCCTCAGCCATGTTGTTTTTAGGATTTACTGACCCCTGCAGGTTTTTGAAACTGTAGCAACCTTTGTTTCGGGTCTTTACATCCCATCAATTGTCTTGCCAGAATGGTAGGTCAAATCATTTCCGGACTGAGGGCTGACCTGGGGGAGCCAGTCAAAACAGACCCCACGCGGCCACATGACATAAATGGCCGCACCGCCACCCAGGTGCAGCAGTGCACAGATCAAAATGGCGGTAGCTGGTGCACTCTCATATGCTTTCGATGTTTTTCCGCTACATCAGTGACGAACTTATGAGGCGCTACACATTGGCAGTCCCCACATGTACCCCTCCTGGAAAGAAATGGAACCCGATAGTAAGGGGCGATGCAACAGCACTCAGTACAGGCCACTCAATGTTATGAGCATGGCTGCCCCATCATCTTGCGCTGTTTCGCTATCATTGTTGCAGCACCCGCGCTGCTGTACTTCTGCCCGGCCGCGCGAGGGCAGATCCCTGGCAGCCCCCCTCAAACCGGCCCGTCCAGCAAAGTGGCTTGACCCCAGGCACGCCCATGGCCCCTGTCACGGCAGGGCCTCCGGTGGATGAAGGACCACCGGGGGAGGCCTACAGCCAGGGACCCACTCACCTCTGCACCCCAAGGACACACTGTATGCCTTTCTGCTGAGGCAATAGCACCGGATCTCCAATGCTGGGAGGGCTTCCAACGGCGCGGCCCAGTTCCAGGCTGTGCTTGCGTAGTAGATGTGACACCGGGCATCTCCAGCACTCAGAGCTCATCCACGAGTCAACACCGATCTTGCAGGCCCACCGGACCGCAGTTCAGCTTGTGCACATTCTTCCCCAATTTGGACGAGGGGTTTGCCGCATTACATGCGCAGATGGGTGGTAGGATGAGGTAGGCTTCGGTCTATTCCGGCGGAGCTTCAGTGCCGCTCGGCGATCACGGTTGGCTGCCTGGCCACTCCCCTACCTTGGATTATATTTAATGCCTACTTGGAAGGAAGAGATTAACCAGGTGCAGAGTGGTCAAGGCCCGCGATACCCCCCGGTTGATTCAGCAAAGTAACCACTCTGACTCTGCTTCTCTTTTTCGGTGCTTAAACAACATGGAGAGTGTACACACAACATATTTGGGTGAGGGGGATCCAGAACTGGTATAAATATCAGCACATGTGAAGGGAAAGGTTGGAGAAGATTACTCCCACAAACTAAGAAACGCCACTACATCTAGTGATCCAGTTGAATTAATGAAGGAGGGGTTGAAGCAGCCTGGAGAGGGACTCTAGGTCCCGTTACAGGTAGAGAACTAGCGGGGCTGTGGAAGCAGTCTGTGTAGCACAGATGCAGCTTTCAGCTTTCTCGTAAAAAACGATTCCAGCATCCCCTAGATAGCCTTCGGAATCTTCAAGCAGCAGCTAATTGATAAACCAATAATTCACCAATGAAACAAATTTCGAGAGACTCCTCAATGAGAACCCAATGCGAGCAACAAAAATCACAAAGGAAACAAGGGTCTCAATCAGCTGGCAGCAGACCTAACATCCAAAACTCGAATGCAGGTGAAAGCACAGAAGATCCTCTTTCCCGACAGGTCTTGACACGGGCCACTGCATCAGGCAGGGTCCACAATAGATTTCTGCTCCATTCCAGAAGACATGAAGCTCTCTGGCTCTTTCATAGCTGATATCTTGATGGACCAGCTCCGAACCATATCTGGGGACCAACTTGTAGGCAAAGAGAAATCAGCAATCCCTCTCTACATTCGTAGGGAACAAGGGGGGTCAGAAATAGGGTGAGATGGTAGATCAAACACAAGCCAAATGGAGCGAACAGAGAAAAACCCTAGTAACTGGCCAAAATGATGGCATCTCCACTCCAACTGCCCTCCATAAGAAAAACGCCACACCAGAATCTATATGAACTTAGTAAAATAAAACTGTCCCAAGAAGACGGCAATTAAACATCCAGCAAACAGCTGGGACAAATTAATAACATTATCCAACAGCTCTCTTATAGTATGACCCAGGGGGCTTGTATGTAGAGTTTTTACACATCTGCAAACGTTTTCTAAAAACGTGTGTGGAACCTGCACACAGGGTTACCCTTCACTACAAACATTTATAATGTCTCTATAACCTTAGCATGCCCATAATGCATTAGTAGCACATCCATTTTGTAAATATTTACACCAATTAGCTGAACCCTCGCTGTCCAAAAATAGGTAGGAAAGTAATATGGTAGTTGCTCTCCACTGTGTAAATGCTAAAACAAACTAGCACACTCACTGGAGGTAAGAAAGTAATATGGTAGTTGCTCTCCACTGTGTAAATGCTAAAACAAACTAGCACACTCACTGGATGATGTTATCAGTGATGTCATCAATGATGTCATTTGAGATGTCATCAGTGATGTCATAAATTATGTCATAGAACATGTCTTGAATAACGTCTTATGTGAGGCCATAAACAGTGAATGACGGAGGCACAAGTTATGGTCAGGGCTGCTAACTATAACTGGTGGATTTCTGTTTTTTTTAGTTCAAAGCAGTAATTTTTTCACTGAAAAATTCACCTAACTATAACATTACTTTAACCTTTGTTTTTTGCAGCAAATTTTGAAGGTTTAAAAAAAAAAAAAAGATCTTTTTTACCATACATATATCTGAAACACCCCATCCCTCGCGGCCCGGAGCATTTTTTAGAGGAAGAGCGGCCCACAACCTCTCTCCCTGGGCCAAATTTTGCCCCTCAGACCCCATCCTGTGAGGCACAGCTTTATTGCCAGGGGGAGGAGGTTATGTGACCCTCCTCTCTTGGACAATTTCTGCCCCAGGGACCCCATCCCCTTGGGCCCGGCATTATTTTGGGGACACAAGGAGCCCTCCCCAAAACGTGTTAGGCCCTGGAGACCCCATCCCCCAGGGCCATATATCCATCTAATAAAGAGGAGGGGACAACACACTGGAGCCACTTTAGGCACTGGGGACCCCATCTCCAGGGTCATATATGTCTTTCAAGGGTAGGGGAGATGAGCAGTCCCCCTTCTTGAACTGTTATTGGCCCCAGGGACTCCCTACCCTTAAATATGGGAGAGGGGCATGAGTGGCCCCCATACCGGTGACCCCATCCACTAGGGCCCAGCGTGATTTTTAGGGGGAGGGGTTTACGCAGCCCCATTCCCTGGGTTAATTTTGGCCAGGGGGACCTCATCCCTTGGGGCCTGGCATTATGTTTAGGATGAAAGAGGCATGCAGTGCCCCTCCCTGGCAAATTTCAGCCCCAGTGACCCCATCCCATGGGGCCCGGTGCATTTTCCAGGGGGAGAAAGCATCCGGCCCCCTCCTATGGCTAATTTTGGCCCTGAGACCCCATCCCCCAAGGCTCAGAGTGATTATTAGAGGGAGGGTGGCCACATGGCCCCAGTGACCCCATTCCCTGGGGCCCAACATTATGTTTACAGGGAGGGGGGCATGCAGCACCCCTTCCTAGGCCAATTTTGGCCCTGGGAACCCCATCACCCGGGCCAGGTGTTATGTGTAAGGGAGGGGTGCACATAGCCTCCTTCCCTAAGCCATATTTGGCCCTGGGACCCCATTCCCCAGGGTGTACATGTATCTGAAAAAGCGGTTGGGGGCAGGCTATCCCCCTTCCCGAGCCTCTTGAGGCCCTAGGGAACCCATCACCCAGGGTGATATTTTTTTTAATGGGAAGGGAACTGTGCGCTTCCCCTCCCGAAACTGTTACTGGCCCTGGGGAACCCATCCTATGGGGCCGCTCTTTTAAATAAAGGGGAGATTTCAGCCCTAGGGACGCCATACCCCAGGGCCCAGTATGGTTTATTAGGGGGAGGGGGTCCACACTGCCCCATTCTCTGGACTGATTTCACCCACAGGCCCCCCTACTCCCTGGGGTCGGGTGCATCTTTTGGGGGAGGGGGCAAGCGACCCTTCTCCCTGGACTGATTTCAGCTCTATGGGCCCAATCCCCAGGGCCTGGTTTTATTTTCAGGGGGAGTGGGGACCATGGCCCGACTCCCCAGGCTGATTTTGGCCTAGGGAAACCCATCTCCTGGGGCTAGGTGCTATGTTTGGGGGGAAGGGACATGCAGCCCCCTCTCTCAGACAATTTTGCCCCATGGGGACCCATCCCTTGGGATTCAGTGCATTTTTTAGAGGGAGGAGACACGCGGCCCGCATCCCTGGGCTGATTTCAGCCCATGGGATACCATCCCCAAGAACCTGGCATGATTACTAGGGGAAGTGGAGCCATGTGGCCCCCATCCTTGGGCCAAATTTGGCCCCAGGGGACCCCATCTCCTGGGGTCCGGCATTATGTTTAGTGGGAGAGGGGCACGTGGCTCAACTTCCAAGGCCAATTTCAGCCCTGAGGAACCCATTCCAGGGGCCCAACATTATGTTGGGGGAGGAGGGCATACATCCTCTCTCATTTCGTCTTGTTAGTACCTGGGGACCCCATTCTCCAGGGCCATACGTATATCTAAGATAGAGGATATGGCCCCCTCTCTGAGCCTTTTTAGGCTATTGGGGCCCCATCGCCTAGGATGGTGTTTTTTTTAAGGGGAGGGAAGATGTGCAGCCCTCCTCTGCACTTTTATTGGCCTGGGGACCCCATCCCTGGAGAAGTGGAGAAGTGTGGCTCAAATAGTTAGAGCGGCAGACCCTGATGCAGAGGTCTGGTCCGGGACCAGGGTTCAATACCCACCTCGGAGGGTCTTGGGCTCAATTTCCTCGGACCTGATAATTCTCGCCTCGGTGCCTATTCTAATCATGGGTCCCACTCTACAACTCTGGGCAATAGCTTGCTTAATCTCCACAACGGCCCCAACATCGCTGGGGTGCCTGGCTTCACCTTGGGGTTGCCCAGGAGTGGACATTTCACAGGGAAAAGCCAGGAAGGGTTCCTAAGCGGTATACGGATAGCGCCGTGACACTTCCATTGGAGGTAGCTGTGCGCTTTACAAATGCTGGCATTTACATTTACATCCCTTGGGGCCACTTATTTAAATAAAGGGGAGGAGAGCACATGTGGCCCCCATCTCTGAATTCATGTCACTCATCCCCCCAGGACCCAGCATGATTTTCTGGGGGCGAGGAGCCATGCAGCTACATTTCCTGGGTAGGGAGGAACGTGACTCCTGATCCCCAGCTGATTTTGGCCCTCAGGATCCCATTCCCGTGGTCCACCATTATGTTTAAGGGGAGTTGGGCATGAAGCCCCCCTTCTCTGGGCCTATTTCTGCCCATAGATCTAATCGAACATGGCCATATGTTTAGGGGGAGTGTGGCATTCAGCCCACCTCTAAATATAGAGAAAGTGGAAATCCCACTTGCCAATGTTGGTGTGCACACTTATACTTGGACCAGGATGGCCCTAATCAAACTTATCGTCAGAAATGATTCTTTCAAAGTTCATCTCAGTTTCAAACAGAAATTTATTGATTTCATTACTATTGCTTCTTCATAGATGCAAATCCATTATTTATGGTGACTTCAAGCTTTTACATTTAACAACTACCCGATGCATTTCGGGTCTTAGGAGACCCTTCCTCAGGGGTCTGTATGGGAAAACAACGAATGAAAGACAGTAAGCCTCATAAACATGTGTTCAACAGTTAATGTGACTGTTAACAACTTAGCTAAACCATATGATTACACTCTTTGCCCTAATAATGCAATAATACTGTCTAACTTTCAATCCCAAAATAGACCTGAAATGAAGTAATTCCTGATCAAATCAAACCAAACTCGTCCAGTGGTTCGATATTGCCGCTTGCTACCTAATAACCTCATCAGTGAGGAACTAAAACTAACTGGTTCTGCTATGTAACATACGATAATGTTCAGCTTAAAACTAAGACTCATCAATTCATTATACTCAAGGTCTTACACAATTCTAGCATGTTATCATCCTAAAAACGATCTTACTCGCTGATACACTTTCATGGAAAAACGAACATTTTGTTGCAAAGACTCACAGAAAATGTAAAGCGCTTCGCGCCTTGATCTGTCCCCCAATCAGCATGTAGAAGACACACTGTGGCTTTCACTACTGTGTTTTAAGCCGTCTGATTGGTTTCCGCTGCGATCACGTGATCGCGATGTCACTCGATAAACCAATATTCGAAAGCAAACTAAAATATAATTATTACAGTGTATTAGTAACATTCTTCCGCGCCTATAATCATAATTGATCAGTGATACATCCTCCTAGTGCCTGGAAGAAATTGTTTACATGAATTTCGCGCAAAACGTCAAACAGTATATGATGACGATACTTGAATAATCTTAATTGCAAAGGAGTCTGAAATAAAAATAAAACATGAAAAATGCAAACATTGCTGAAGTAAAACTAAAAGTTAACTAAAGACTCATGTTGTCATAAGGTGCAATGAGGAAGGTGTCGGCCATTTTGGAATGGGACTATATGTCCGATTATTACATTTGTTTCTAGTTAGCAGGAATATCGATAAAGCTTTCCTAAAATATGTTCATAGGAAGCAGGATAATTCTATCCTGTCATTCAGTCCATTCGGTTGAAGACTACCCATTCTGTGAATCCAAAAATATTCGGACCTCAATCTCTGTTTGTGAGTGTCTTTGTCTGGGTGTTGTTTTATCACCTCTAATATGGTGAAACGTAGTTGCACAATATTATGTCCTGCTTCCAGCCAATGCGCTGTGACTGTAGATTTCAAATTTTTTTGCCAAATATTGCTTTTATGTTCTGTGATTCTTATTTTGATATTCCTCTCAGTTTGTCCTATATATAATTTTCCGCAGGGACATTTTATACCGTAGATCACACCTTTTGTGTCACAAGTACTAGAGTGTAACAGAGGGATCTTTTTTCCGGTCATTGGGTGTGTAAAAGTTTGACCAACCATAACGTTGTTGCAGTGTGTGCAATTTTCACATCTTTGCATTCCTCTATGAATTGTTCCTACTTGTTTGTTTTGTCTTTTTTAGCAATTCTTTTAGATTCTTGGATCGATTGTATGCAAATGTTATTTGATTCGCAAAGAGTGGCTGAAGGTCAGGTTACTGCGTGATGAGCGTCCAGTGTTTTCTCATGATATTAGTAATCCGTGCAGTCTGTGTGGAATGTTTCAAAACACACACTGTAAGTTTAGTCTCCGTTTTTTCTTTTTTCTTGAGTAAAGTATCTCTGTTCATTGTCATGACTTTCGTTTTGGATTCTTCTAGTAAAGTTTTGGGATAACTCTGTTGCAGATATTTTTGGATCTGTTTGTTGAAAGTGGTGAGTAAATTATTCGGATCAGACGTGATTCTTTTTTGTCGGATAAATTGAGACAGCGGTAAATGTTTTTTGAGAGAATAATGGTGAAAGCTCTTGAAGTGCAAGCCACTATTTCTGTCGGTTTCTTTGATGTGAACACTTGTATTTATTACTCCATGTTCAATGTTGATTTTGACGTCTAGAAACACCAGCTCATGTCGATCAATTTGGTATGTGAATTTGATGTGTTCATGTTGTGAATTCAGATTCTGGATGTTCTCTAGCAGTTTTTCTTTTTCTCCTCTCCATATTATAAAAATGTCATCAATGTATCTCTTGAATACCATAAGCCCAGTTGTCCAGTTAATGTTGTTGATTATGTGGTCATTTTCAAACTTAGCCATGAAGGTGTTTGCGTAGGAAGGTGCCCCCGCAAACACCATGGACGTGCCACTGCATTGTTCATAAAATTCATTTTCCCGATGAAAATAACTGTGGAGTAACGCAAACTGTAACAGTTCCAACATGAATACTTTATCCGATCCTGTGATCTCATTCTCTAGTAAGCACCATTCCATCGCTTCTAGCCCCTCACTATGAGGGATAGAGGTGTATAATGCTGTCACATCAATCGAACACAGACATGTTTCTTCATTTGCTGGAATATTTAATGTTGCCAACATATTCAAAAACGAGGTGGTATGTTTTATATGAGTACTCCATTTCTACACCAGCGGTTGCAAGAACCAATCGAGGTATTGACCTAGTGGTTCCGATAATGATCCACATGCAGACACTATAGGTCTAAACGGTGGTTTGCTTGCATTTTTATGAATTTTTGGGAGCATATAAAACTGAGGTCTCCTTGGATGTTTGATGTTCAAAAATTCATATGTTTTGAGAGTGATCCACTTCATTTCTAGTGCTTTTTCCAGAATGGTTTTAAGTGTAGCTGCAAATGCATCAGTGGGATCTTGATCTAGCTTGTGATACGTGTTAATATCTTGTAGATGTGTACGTACACTTTCATTGTAAAATTCCGTGTTCATTACCACTATTGCTCCGCCTTTATCCGCTTTTAGAATAGTTATTTATTTATTTATTTAATATTCTTATATAGCGCAAGAATCGACCCCTTACGGGGTATCTCCGCGCTTTGCTCGCAGGGTGGCATGGCAGGTGTTACCAGAGGTTGTGGTTATCAACTGATGGTTGATTATTTATTCTTCCAGGAATAAGCAGGTTTTTAATTTTTTCCTGAAGGAGGAATGGTTGGAGGTTTGTCTTAAGCCGGGAGGTAGGTTATTCCAGAGATTAGGCCCTACCAGAGAAAAGGCTCTGCCACCTTGTCTGGTTTTTTTTACCAGAGGAGTTTTTATTAGCAATTGATTGCTTGACCGTAGTGCTCTGTCAGGTTTGTAAAGGGGTAACTTTTGAGTCACATAATTGGGGGCTTTCCCGAACAGGCATTTGTGAACAATGCAGCAGATTTTAAATTTGATGCGTGATCGTATTGGCAACCAGTGAAGTTCTCGCAGCAGAGGCTTGGAAGGGGTTCTGGGGGGGACATTCAAAACCAGTCTTGCCGCTGTGTTTTGGACTACCTGGAGGCGATTTATGGCGCTCTCGTTGGCTTGTATCAGGAGTCCATTGCAGTAATCAATTTTACTTATCACCATAGTCTGCACTAGGGTCTTTCTGTAATTGTCTGATAGGTATGGGAAGACTCGTTTTAACAAACCAATTGTGTGGAAACATGCCCAAGCAACTGCACTCACATGTTCCTTCAAGGTTAGATTTTGATCTAACTTCACCCCCAGATTTTTTACTGTTAGTTTTGGGGTGGGTACTGGTCCCAGGTCTAAGGGCCACCAGTCGGGGGACCATAGTATGGACGCTTTTCCAAAGAGCATTAGCTCCGTTTTTCCAACGTTGCATTGGAGGCGGTTGACAGCCATCCAGTTGGATATGGCCCTCATGCCTTCCGCGAAATTATCCCTGACATTGGAGTTTAGGGAATGGAAAGGGTAGAGAAGTTGGGTGTCGTCAGCGTAGGACACCGGGGTGAATCCATATTTTCTCACGATCTGTCATATCCTTCAAAGATTGTAAGGTCTGCCATTCTCTTCTGGAGAAATTGCTGCTAGTGCCACTTGAATAATTTATCTTTTTCATTTCTGTCATGATGACTCTTTCATAAGCGTCAATTGTTTTGTGTGAAGTTGGGGCACAAAAAGTGCTTTTTGTTCTGAATTCTTTGAGATCACTTTCTGATTTTTCAGTAGGTGGAAGATTGTTAAAGAAGTTCTTTAATCGTAGATTGCGAAGAAATTTAAAGACTGATATTTCTGTTTCTTGGGCGTTTGATTTGTATACTGGTACAAAAGTAAGGCCTTTATTCAATACTTTCATTTGAGCTTCCGTCAGTTGTTTGTCAGATATATTTATGACAAGGTCGTCTTCTTTTTCTTTGATCTCAGTTCCCGCTCCACCTCTGTTTCTTTTACTTTTTCTTTTTCCCCTCCGTGTTTTGGGGGTTCTCCTGTAATTGTGCATGTCGAAGGAGCGTTGTTTGCTGCTGGACTGATCTCTAAAAAAGCCGCTTTATCTTGTTGTTCTTTTTGTCCTATTTGTGTACCATTTCCTATTGGTTTCCTGTTCTGTGCTGTATCTGAATCTGATACCATGCTTTCTTGTGATGAACTTACATTAGTCGAAGGTTGTTGCCATTTTCTTTGATTGTACACTTCTGCCCAACTATAGACTTCCTCTAGCTTGTAGTCTATAGTGCCACATCTGTATTTTTTGATCTTTCTGTCTTCAATTTCCTTTGCGTATTTTTCCAATTTCTTATTTGTTTCTTCGAGTATTGCTGTTAGATCATCATGTTTGTTTAATTCATGTTTGATGCCTTCAAGTTCCTCTTCCACTAGTTTTAATTCCTTTGATAGCTCTTCCACTATCAGCAAAATTAGATCCAAACTACATTTGTTCAAAATTTGATACCATTTGTTTAGGAAAGCTTTGTTGTTCCTGAACAACATAGGCTTTAAAGCTATTCTCAATCCCCTGGGGATGCGTTTATTCCTGTGGTAGTGTATTAAGGTTGTTGCATGCAATCGTTGGTTTATTTCGCGTTTACTCACATATTCCAATTGTTTTAATAATTGATTCGCCGTGCTCAACTGTGGGCTAAAATATCTGGTTTCCTTGATTAAACCATAAATTTGTTCAGCTTCCTCCGGGTTGTAAGCCAAGGTCTCCGCCTTGTTCGATGTAATTTGTGCTATATCTTCAAGATTCATAATTAAATCTGTGGTGCTCCAATGGGGGGTGGACTGTATTTGACCAAATCATATGGATGTCCTAGATGGACATCCATATGATTCAGCCCACCTCCCCAGGCAGATTTTAGCTCTGGGGACCCCATTCCCAATGTTTTGTGTATTTTTCAATGGAATGGGGGTATGCCGCACCCTCCCTGGGCTGATTTCAGCCCTGGGGACAATAACCCCTTGGGACTCGATTTATTCTTATTTTTCTTCCACTAGCAAATTTTTGCCCGAGGGACTCCATCCCTAGGACCCGGCATTATATTTGGGGCAGGGGGCACATGGGCCCCCTCCCAGGTTAGTTTCAGCCCTGGCACATTTTTCAAAGGGAAGGGGAATGTGCCCTCCCTCCCTGGGCTGATTTTGGCCCAGTGACCCCATCCCAGTGGCCTGGCATTATGTTTACAGAAAGGGTAGGCAAATGCTACCCCTCCCCAAGCCTTATTAGGCCCTGGGGACTCCCATCCCTCAGGGCCACCCTTTTAAATAAAGGGTAGCGACCCATGTTATGTTTAAGGATAGAGGGGGCGTGCCGCTCTCTCCGCAGGCAGATGTCAGCCTGAGGGATCTTATCCCCCAGGGTCTGGTGCATTCTCCAGAGGGAGGAGGCACACTGCCCCCTCCCTCTCCTGATTATGGGCCCGGAGACCCATCCCATAGGACCTGGCTTTATTTTCAGGCATTGGGGCTTGCGCCCCCTCCCGGGCAAATTTCAGCCTGTAGAATCCAAACTTTCTGGGCCCGGCGTTATGTTTTGGGGGAGTATGTTATGGGGTAGTGTCACATGCCGCCCCCTCTCCAGTTGATTTTTGCCCCTGGGACCCCATCCCCGATCTTGCATATTTTTCAGAGGGAGCGAACAAGAGGCACCCCTTCCTGGGTCAATTTTGGCCCCAGGGCCCCAATCCCTGGGGCCCAGGGCATTTTTCAGGGGGTGGGGGCAAGTGCCCCCCTCCCCAGGCTGATTTTGGCCCCTGTAACCCAATTTCCAGTGGCCTTTTTTATTTTTAGGGGGAGGGGGCATATGGCCCCTCTCCCTGGGCCAATTTCAGACCCGGGGACCCCATCCCTCAGGGTCCAGCATTTTGTCTAAGTGGGGCTGGAGAAAGCTCCCCTCTCCGGGTTGTTTTTAGCCACGGGGATCCTATCCCATGGGGCCCTGTGTTGTGCTTATGGGGAGATGTTTAGGGGGATGTTGGCACACACCCTGCCACCTTGGACCGATTTTGACCTTGGGGACCCCATCCCACAGGACACTGTGCATATTTTGGAGGGGGGCACTCGGCTCCCCTCTCTGGGGTGATTTTGGCACTGTGGACTCTATTTTCATGGTGAAGAATATCTTTCAGAGGGTGGGGGGAATGAGGCTCTCCTTCCTGGGCTGATTTTGGCCCCATGGACACCATTTCCTGGGGTCCAGCCTTATGTTTAGGGGGGCAAGCAGCCCCCCTCCCGGGCCAATTTCAGACCCTGGGATCTAAACTCATGGGGCCAGGCATTATGTTTAGGGGGAGTATGTTAAGAGGGAGTGTGGCATACGACCCAGTCCCCAGGCTGACTTTGACCCTGTCATATCTTTGAGAGGGAGAGTGGCATGAGGATCCCCTTCCAAGGCCAAGTTTGGCCCTGGGGACCCCATCTCCTGGAGCCCAGTACATTGTTCAGGGGGGTGGGGGCATAAAGCCCCCTCCCTAGACTGAGTTTGGTACCTGGGACCCCATCTCCCGGGGCCTGGCTTTATTTTCAGTGGGAGTGGTTGTGGCCCTCCCTCCCTGTGCCAATTCTGGATAGGGGGACCCCATCCTCTGGGGTCCAGCATTGTGCTTAAGGGGAGGGGGCCACGCAGCTCCCCTCTCCAGGCCGATTTCAGCCACAGGCATACAATCCCATGGGGCCCACTGTTATGTTTAGGGGGAGATGTTTAGGGGGAGGTTTGAATGTGGACTGCCTCCCTGGACTGATTTTGGCCCTGGGACCCCATCCACAGGACCTTGTGCATTTGTCAGAGGGAGTGGGGCACTTGGCTCCCCTCCCTAGACTAATTTTGGCCCTGGGGACTTATCAAGGGTAGTGGTGTCCAGCACATTTTGCAGGGGGAGGGGGACACACGGTCCTCCGCTCTAGGCCGCTTTCGGCCCCGGGGACCACATCCTCTGGTGCCCCTGCTGTGAAAGGTGGATGCCCTGGTGCCCACCCAGGGCACCGACCATACTGTCGTCGGGTGCTGCGGGAGGAGTCCTTAGGCCCCTACGACCACAATCATCTCCCCGCATACAGCAGTAGCCAGCATTGCTTCCACCCACAGGGAGTACCTCCTAATTACACTACCTTCAGGTGGGAGCAATATTTTGATCTGTTTCCCTGCCCACTTCACTGCTGGCAGGGAAACATAACAGAAATCTGCTCCCAGCGGGCGGGTGAATATTTAAGCTCCCACCAGCTTGGAGAAGACTTGGTGTTTGCTCCCGCTTGACAGCAGATTTAAAAATGCTCCTGCCAAGCAAGAGAAAATACAGGTTTCCCTGCCTGCACCGGTGCTGGTATGGTAACTGCTATGTCCCGGGATTGGGCTTCCTAAAAAATAGCATCTGAGCTGGCCCTGGGGATGGGTTCCCAAGGGCCAGTAATGGCTCAGAAAGGGCACACCTTCCTTAACCTAAGCCAACCAATGGGTACAATTCCAGGGCATTAGTTATTTAACTGCAGCCTGGCAGTCTGTTTTCTGAGAGAGCCTTGCAGGATAGAGGCATTTTGTGCAGTTTTATTTTCTTTTTTGAGCACAAGGGAGTCCTTCTATCTCCCTACCCTGCCCCATATTTCATTATTTTGTTAAAACTTCAGGACAGGGTTGTAAGTCCACGAGTCCTGTAATGGCTGCCAGCAACATTTTTCTTATGTTGCTGTCAGGCAGTCAGAGTCTGAATCCTATGAGTGCGAGATGGCCCAGAGGTAATAAACCTCCTTGGGCTAATCAGAGCCCTCTATTTTTAAATAGGCTACAATTTGTTTGGGCTCTAAATTTCTCAAAAACTTCTGAACAGATTAACACCAAACCACAAAAAGCACAATCTGCAGACCAAGAGCCAGCTTCCTGACGAATTTGATGTAATTTCTTTCAGCAGTTTTTGCTGTAGCAAATCTTTAAGAAGTCTATGAAAAATGCATATGGGATTTAACGTTTTGGGACCCTACTTGTTTTCTCAACCCCCACTTGACAGATCTTTCTGAGAAGGAGCTGAGCTGGGTGAACTTCTTTTTTGTAAAGATTTCTGAAGATTCGTCAAACGTGGCCAAAGTTACGAGCAAACTAAAAAACACTCTTCCTATGGAAAACCGGACCTCACTATAACTACTTAGTGGCTATATGGCACTGGGGGGTGGTATCACAAGGGCCTATAGAGGCCCGGGGATGGGAGCCACATGACCCCCATCCTCTTTTTTAGATGTATGCATGGCTCTGGGGAATGTGGTCTTTAGGGCCTAACAAGGCTTGGGGAGGAGGGTCGCGTGGCCCCACTCCCCTTTCTTTTAAAACTAAACAGACCTGGGCGATGGGGTCTCCAGGGCCAGACCCTATGGTCAACCCCCCACTGCGAACGGCCTATGTATGGGGGTGTTGACTGCAGGCTCTGCAGCCACCCCCCTGCTGGCATGGTGTTGCATTTACGTATGGTAATTAAGCACTGTTGTACGTTAAAAAAACTATCTGGAAATAACAAAGGTTAAAGTAATGTTATAGTTTAGAGTGATTAAAAGATCTATTTTTTTTTTACTTTTGAAATTCATTGAAAAAATGAAAGGTTTAAGTAATGTTATGCTTAGGTAAATTTATAGGTGACAACAATTACATTTTATGTAATGTAATGTAATGTAATGTAAATGTAATGTAAAAATTATTTGTAAAGCGCGGCATACACCGGACGGTTTCGTGGCGCTGTTCACTTTATTCGGTGAGAGGCAGAAGGGGAGAAGAGGAGAGCTTATGTGTAGGTGCTGCGGAAGAGGTGAGTTTTTAGAAGAGACCTAAAGTGAGAGTAGGAAGGAGAGAGTCTCAGTTCCAGCGGAAGAGAGTTCCAGAATGAGGGGGCCAAAAAGGAGAATCTGAGACCTCCGTGTTTTTTGCGCCTAAATCGAGGTGTCTGGAGGAGCGCATGGTGAGAGGAACGGAGGTGCCTGGAGGGAGCGTAAGGGTGCAGAAGAGAGGAGATGAAGGAGGGACCGATGCCGG
The DNA here is from genome assembly GCF_964261635.1 of Lissotriton helveticus. Classification (NCBI taxonomy): domain Eukaryota; kingdom Metazoa; phylum Chordata; class Amphibia; order Caudata; family Salamandridae; genus Lissotriton; species Lissotriton helveticus. The sequence continues at coordinate 1,862,040,759 of NC_136067.1, read as the reverse complement.
CCAAGGATTTGTGGGTCAGGCAGCCTAATTTAAATTTGCAACGCTCCAAAACAGGGAGTCAGTGGAGGGCTTTCAGGAGAGGGCGAACATGGTGATGTTTTGGTTGATGGTAGATCAGGCGAGCTGCCTGATTCTGTATCAGCTGCAGTCTGTTAATTTGGTATTGTGGGATGCCAGCGTATAGAGCGTTGGCGTAGTCGATCCGAGAGATGACTAATGCCAGCAGTGCCAAGGTGAGGGCTTCAGTGGTCAGAAAGTGGGCTATTTTCCGAATCTTCCTGAGCTGAAAAAAACAAGAGGACACAGTGGCATTGACCTGGTGCTTCATAGAGAGATCATGGGAGATGTAAACCCCCAGGCTTTTCACTTTATCAGCAGGGCGGGGGCGGGGGGGCCGAGGGAAAGGGGCCAGAAGGTGGAATTCCAGGGGTTGGATGGGCCTCCGACAAGAACAAGCTCCGTCTTGTCGGGATTAAGTTTGAGATGGTGAGCGCCCATCCAATTGCTGATATGGCAAAGGGTGGACTGGAAATCTGAGGCCGCTTCATCCGAGGAGTCGAGATGGAAGACAAGCTGAATGTCGTCTGCATAATTAAATGCAGTGACATTCCTACCACGGAGGGAGCGGATCAGGGGGGTGAGGTACAGGTTAAAAAGGAGGGGTGACAGGGACGAACCCTGCGGAACACCGCAGGTTACCATCATCCCTTCTGCCGTAAACTGAGAGAGACGGACCGATTGATGGCGGTCCGCCAGGAAGGAGCGAACCCAGTTGAGGGCCGTCCCACTGATGCCTGCCTCTTTTAAACTAAAACAAACACTGGAATGCCAGTTATAGTTAGCAGCATAAACTATAACTTGCTCTCCAGCCTTTCACTGCTTATTACCTCGCATATGACGTCACTCACGACATGTTCTATAACATCATTTGTGACTTCACTCATGACATCTCAAAATACATCAATGATAACATCACTCATGACATCATCCAATGAGTGTGCTAGTTTGTTTTATAGTACATGTAGTGGCGAGCAACTACCATATTACTTTTCTACCCATTTTTGTACAACCAGGGCCCAGCTAACTGGTGTAATATTTACAAATCTCATGTGCTACTAATGAGTCATAGGTGTGCTCAGTTATTGAGGATGTTATACATTTGTGCATTTAAGAATAGCCATCTGTGCAGGTGACAATTGACAACTTGTGTCCATCATGTTCCACTCAAGTTTTTAGGCTGATGTAGTTTGCAACAGGGCACAAATTCCACATACAACATACAAAGTATTGTAAGCACTCTGTAGTTATTAGACAGAATTGTGTCAGCATGGCAAATTCTACGTAACATAGAAGACTGTTTGGACCAGGTATTAAGTTATGTGCATGTGCTTGTTTGGCTTCAGCAGATGTGTATCTGTAAGGTTTTTACTTTAGTATGAAGAATGTGAGTATTATGATATTTGGCACCTTCCAACCTTGGTTATTTTAAGTGAATAGCCTCTCTACGCACAAGTTTAGCAGAGAGTGTACACTGTGCTTAGTAGATACTTTTTAAATACTCTTTGGTGTATTTTTCTTAAGAGTTTCTCTGTCTGCAAACAGTGTGGTACAGAGTAAATGATCTCCATAGAGTAAACAGTGTTAGTAATACTCACTTTTCCACTTGTATTCACTTCATTTCTCAATGTACACACACTCAGACACTGACGCACCAACACACATCCACACACAGTCCCACTCTGACTTTAATGCACAGTTTCACTCAGAGACTCCTACTTCTACTCACATACCTAATCAGAGACTCATGAATTCACTCACAGACTCATTCAGAGAGTCACTGAGACACTCATGCGTCCACTCACAGACCCTGTCAAAGAATGAGACACTGACTCACAGACCCACTGAGACACTGATGCACCCACTCAGAGTCCCAATCAGAGACTCATGCACCCACTCACAAACCTACTCAGTGATTGACGTGCCCACTGACAGACCCACACATAGACGTATTCACCCAGTCAAAGTCCCACTCAGAGACTAATGTACCCTCTCACAGACCCACTCAGATACTCACACACCCACTTACAGACCCACTCAGATACTTTTGCACCCAATCACAGACCCACTCAGTGACTCACACTTCCACTCACAGACCCGCTAAGACATTCATGCACCCACTCACAGACCCACTCAGTCATGCACCCACTCACTCACCCAGTTAAATGCTCATGCACACACTCCACACTTATGCACCCACTCACAGACACACTCAGAGACTCCTGCACCCATTCATAGATACTCTCAGACATTTATGCACCCACTTACAGACGCACTGAGACAGTCATCCAACCAATTTTCCCACTGTCCTCAAGCCACATTTGGAGCAGGACAGTGGGGTTGGTGTCCCCCATTATCTGGGGAAGCTTGGCATGAACTTCAAAGGTAGCAATGCCTTTGAAGCTGTCTGCCCTGAAAGGCCATTCTGGCCTGGAGGAGATGTGAAGCATCTCCACCTAGAGCAGGCTTTGTTTCTAGCCTCTGAGAGTGCAGGCTCTCACCCCATGAGGTTAGAAACATGTCTGATGGAGGCAGGGTGGCTATGATTAGTCAGAGATCACAACAGTGTCTGCTAGGTTTTCAGAGGACCCTATAAAGGGTCTCCTGTGTGCATTTATTAATATACCTCACACTGGCATCAATGAGTATTGGTACCAAACATCTTAGGGCAGAGTGAAGCCATCATGGAGCTAGGAAACTCAAAATGAGAAGTATCCAGCACTTGTACTATTTATTTCTTCCCTGTGCACTTACAATATCCAAGAATGGCTCAGATATTTATTATTATCGCACCCACACAACCACTTACATACGCGTTCATACATCCATACAAGCACTCATACATCCGGGTACTCACCCATACAGCCATACACACAGCCACTCACTCTCCAATAAAGCAGCTCGCACACCAACTCACTTATCCATACACCCACTCAAACAGCCGCTCACTCACCCATAAAGACTTACACGCCCAGTCACTCACTCATATATCCATTGCGACACCCACTCACTCACCTATACAGTCACTACACACCTACCTACCCACTCATAGAGCCACTAGTATGATAGTATGCTATTCACTCAGCACTGTGCTCTGGGCTTGGGGTAGAGAAGACAAATCATCCTCTAAAATCTTGACCCCAAGTCTGCTCGCATCAGAAACTGCCTCCAAAAATGTTCCTAGGAAAGCGTATTGAAGGCTTTGGTAAAGTACACTAGAAGGAGGGCTAGGTTACCCTCCACCCTTTGATTTCGGGAGAGGGCCACGTCTACTGGCTGAATGCAATGATGTGTATCCCTCCCCGGCATGAACCCACTTTGGTCTGAATGGATGGCATGGGTAAGAATGTGCAATAGACAAGCTGCCAGGATTTTGGAAAAGATCTTAATGTCTGCGTATGAGGGAGATCGAACAATATGAAGAGATGTGATCAGGAGGCGCGCCCTCTTTAGGGATAACCACAATGGTTGAACAGCCCAGATCAGTGGAAAAAGGAGCCCAGTGTATCTTTTCAGCGTAAAAGTCTAACAGGCGTGGTGCAATAATGGAGTGAAATCTTTTATAATATTCAATGGGATACCCACTAGGCCCTTATGTCCTGCCTGATTGGAGCCTGGATATAGCTAAGGTAGCTTCTTCTTCCTTTAGGGGCTCATCAAGGTCCAAGGCCAGGGAGTGAGGGATAGAGGGCAGTAGGATATCCCATAGGGTGGGGTTCTTCAAATCTGGTGGGGGGGACCGGACAACATGCATATAGGTCCTGGTAGTACATTGCAAAAGTGTGTGCTATTGCTTTCAACCTCTCTCTGAGACCAGCTGCTTTAACTCGAATTGCCGGTACCACTCTAGAGCAGATTCCGTGAGTCTTCAGCCAAAACAGCAGTTTCCCTAATTTGTCTCCCGATTTGTAGACTCTTTGAGTGGAGACCCTGCAGCACTGCTTTGCCTCCTCCAAGGAGACTTGCTGTAGTTCAGTGCGTGCAAGGTCTAATAGACACTTTGCATCTCCCAAGCCTGGCAGCAGGGCCCGATGCTCTAGGTGTCATATGTGAGATTCTAGATCAGTCACTCGTTGTTGCTGCACCACTTATTGTCTCCAGACGTAGCTCTGAAGCAGTCCTCTGGTGGAGGGCTTGCTGGCTGCCCAGAGCATCACTTTGAAGGACACTGAGCCATCATTGGTCTGAAAGTAGGCCTGGAGTTCCTCCTCTATAAAGTTGATACACTCAGGGACCTTCAGATACCAGGCTCTAAATCTCCAGATATGTTGCAGCATGGGCTGAGTCCCCCTCCATCAAGAGAGGAGCGTGGTCTGATATACCGAACGGGAGTAGTTGGATAGAATGCAGGTAAACAAGTCAAGTCAAGTTTAAATACTTTATTCGACAACATTGTCATAAAAGCAGATCCCTAAGCTATACAAATATAAATACTACTCTAAAAATAAAAAAGTATTAAATTCTAAGCAGTTTATACTTGTTGGCGAATAAAACAAGGAATAATCATTTTTTTAAAAAGAGACACAGCACAAAGTTTAAATCACAGGGTCTAGTAGTGCAGTTCATAGGAGTTTTAAAGTGCGCGTGCGTATTATCCATGCCCACCCCATGTATTTAGCCACTGCAATTGCAAGATTAGGGGCACAGTTTGATCGTAAAATCCTTAAGGCATCCGAACATTTCCTAGTGCCCAAATTTCTGCAGGCAGGCTTCAACCATCTATTCCTTGGGGCAGCATATAAGGGGCATACAAATAGAAAGTGTGGGATATCTTCAACATGAATTTTACAATAAAAACAAGTGTTTACATTATCCGGACACCAATTGGCTGTAAAAGCATTTAAAGGTAAAGAGCCAATTCTAAACTGAAAATACAGTTTTCTATCTAGGGGCTTGGAGATCAGATCCCAAAACTGTTCAAATTTCGGGATTGTTTTAACTTCCAAGAACTGGGATATCAAGGCAGATGATTGATCAGAAGTCAATGCAGCATTGTTTATCATGTCCCAGTACAATTTTTTCAATATACTCTTAGACGGGAAATCGCCTGGGTCTGCTGCAGTCCATAAGTGTTCAAGGTGCAACTTTTGAAGCAATATCCTCACTTCCTTAAGCCATGGTACTTTGTGAAAGGTATCAGAATTATCAACATCCAAGAGGGCAGCTGCGTAATGGCTCAACTCAGGAGTGGTTTTTATGAGCCTCCAATACAAAAGGGGACGCAGTCTGGCCATATCCTCGATCCTTTTCCTTCCGAGATCGTAATGGAGTGGGGTCGAGGGAGTACTCTGAGGAGCACCAATTATGCGCCGTAAGAATTTGTTCTCTGCAACTGCTAGGGTGTTCAAATTGGAAAAGCCCCATAATTCTGAACCATAAAGGCATGCACCCAACACTTTCATGCCATAGATCTCCAATATGGGCTGGATTGGTTTAGTGAATGAGGATTTATGTTTCTGGGCAATTGCCCCTGCCAGCTGGTTAAATTTTAGCACTACAGAGTCCATATGTGATCTCCAGTTCATATTAGCATTTAGAGAGATGCCTAGATAGATAAAAGCATCCACTTCTTCCAAATAAGCCCCGTTGTAGACCATTTTCCCCTTAAATTTCATGGAGGGATTCAAATTCATGAATTTAGTCTTAGATGTATTTATTTCCAAGCCCCGAATCCGACAGAACTCACCAAAGGCGTTTAATGTCTTTTGTAGGCCGCTAGGGGTCCGCGAGACCAGCAAGGTGTCGTCTGCAAACATTAGTACTGGAACTCGTTTCCCATCTAGTATTGGAGCATCCGTTGGAGATTGCTTCAAGAAGTCAACTATGCCATTAATATAAAGAGAGAATAAGGTGGGGGCCAGGACGCAGCCCTGTCTCACGCCTCTCTCCACAGGGAATGATTCTGTGACATCGCCCTGGGCACCCCACCTAATCCGGGCATAGTTGTTCTCATGCAGCCTTACAAGCAAGGTCAGTAATTCGGGGCTTATTCCTAGTTCCCTTAAGACAGTCCAAAGTTTTTGTCGAGGGACCAGGTCAAAAGCTGACTTTAAGTCAACAAAAACAGCAAAAAGGGGACCTTTTAGCAGGGTTACATTTTTCCAGTATATGGTTAAAAAGTGGAATACCTGGTCGACAGAGGAAGTTAAGGGGCGAAAACCAGCTTGATATGGGGAAAGGATGTCCTTATCGACTATCCAGGCTTGAATCTTGTTTTGTACCATCCTGCCCATCAGTTTTTGGGCGCAATCAATGAGACTGATGGGCCTATAGTTGCTTGGTAAAGCCTTATCCCCCTTTTTGTAGACTGGAATTATTTCCGCGCCTTTCCATGTTGCTGGAATCTTTGCCCCCTGTGCTATGGCATTTCCAAGCCACACAAAGTATTTGCACCAGCTTTCTCTGTCCGCTAGGAAAACATCCGCCGGTATTCCATCAATACCTGGCGCCCTACCTCTGGTCACTCCATCCATTGCCTCCTGTACATCTTTCACTGAGAATAATTCATTAGTAAAGAATACCATCTCTATGGGGAAATCAGTATGCGACCCTGAATTGTCTGCATATTGAGGTTTAAAAAAGTCCACCCAGGACTCCTTTGCTACATGATTTTTTGGACAATCTGCAATGCCCCCTGATCCCCACTTTAGTATGGCCCAAAACTCTTTCTGGTGTTTCTCAACACATGCTTTCTTTAGATCCAGCCAAAGATTCTCATCCCACCGCTTTTTTGCCTGGATCTGGATTTTCCTATATTTGTCCCTAGCATTTAAAACTCCTACTTTGGATCTTAGTGCTATACTAAGATTTTGTCTAGCAATTCTGCAAGATCGATCATACCAACCCCTTTTTATGGGTGGTCCAATACCCTTGCTCTTCTTGGATGTTTTCAAGAATAGCTTCTGAATATTAGCAAAAAACTTTGGCTGAGACTCTTCAATCTGTGCTTTAAAATTTATATCATCCGTTAAAACCTGTAGTCTGGTTACTTCATCAATGACTAGCCCCTTAAGCGCCTGCCTAGCCTCTAAATTATCTGCTAGAGTTATCCATCTAATATGGCGGAGATTGTTGGTTGGAACAACTTCTAAGTTCGTCAGGTTCCTAACTAGATTTTCGCAGGTTGCTTTTTGTTCTATGTTGAGTAGCAATGACAAGGGGTTATGATCGCTCTCTAACCTTGCGATAACCTGCATATCGACTACTTTGTTCCATCCTCTGACATCTACCAAGATATAGTCTATTCTACTACTCGATCTTAGGTTATCAAAGGTATGCCTACCCTGTGGGTCAGAAAGGGTGCGGCCATTGGCAGCCCTCAGTCCTCTGGATAGGCATAGACTTTTAGTCTGGACAGCTACTTCCGTCCACTTTGTTACCATCGGAAGATCCAACTGGGGAATTCCCCACTTAGTATCTTCCTCTTGAGTCAGATCACCATCCTCACAACCTAGGGGTTCAAATGTTGTATTTAGGTCTCCTCCCACCAAGATGATGTACTGGGTAGCTAACATCTCTAAATCATTATCTAAGGCACCTATTACATCAGAGGATGTGCCCCCTTTGGTTCCCCTTGCATAAATATTGTATATTGCCATCTTGTGGCCATCGCCCCAATTGAGCACAATAGAAAATAGGTCACTGTTGATAATATGAGTGTGCCTAATTGTACATTGCAAGGATTGGCGTATCCATATGAGTAGGCCCCCTGAGGGGCGACCCTTAGTATTCTTTTTCGCGGGCACATAAAAGTTCAAAAAGCCCTGTCGAAAGACTGGTGTCACTGACCATGTTTCCTGTAGCAACACAATATCGTAACTGTCAATGAACTCACACCAGTCTGGGGTCTCTATTTTATGTTGGATACCCGCAATATTCCATGATAGAAACTTAATGCTACCTCCGCTTTCCACACTTCTCTTTTTTGGGGAAGTAGTCAGATTATGGGAAGACGGACGGGGTGGAGAACTAGATACAACAACATTAGTGCTACTAGAATCAACTAGTGGTGTATTATTTACTACGTTAGAGGCATAGTCCCTAGGATCAGGAGTCAGTCCCTCGCAACAATCCAATCCTAGTGTACTTGGGATACCAATGTTTCTGTGTTTAACCTTTATGATCTTCTTCGTCTTCCCTATGGTCATTGTTTCCAGTCAATCACATTGACTTAGACCTGAAAGGGCCAAGAACCTATTTTCTGTTGTGATTCCCCAATTATTTACATTTTCAGGTATTTTGGCTTTTCTTATTACAGGGTTCCATTTTGTTTTTAATAAAGTTGGATTTAGAATACTTCCCTTTTTTATATAAAAGAAATCCAACGTTAATGGCACTATTTCAGTAGATCTACGCTGGGGGGGATATATATTGGCTAGAATGTTTGGTAAAACCTCAGGATCTGAGAAGTGCAGCACCACGCAGTCTCCCTTAAACTTTTTATTGCCACCCCCGATCCATGCAACCCTTCTAGCTTTTACTACTTCCTGTGCCAGCTGGTCCCTGCCTCCTGGTTTAAATGCCATGTTCTTTGATAACCAGTGGAGTGATTTGTTAATCAAAGACGAAGTGTTCTCTGTGTGTCCTGATTCAAGTTGGGGAACATTTGCTAGAACCAAGATTAGTGGGGAAGCTTCCACTACTAGTTCAACCGGGCCTTTCTCTACATTGTCTAGATCTTTTGTACTTCTAGAAGTAGGCCCTGTAAGGTCCTTATTAGTAATATCTTGGTTTGTTGCTCCTAGCCCTACTCCTCCTTGGGCTGGCCTCCTCATAGTAGTCTGGGAAGTACTTGGTAGGAGATCTGACCCAGATGCAATGTTGGTAATTTGTGGGTCAGCTATAACTGGGTTCAATAAAGCGATGTTTGGGCTTTCCTCTGTTATCTCTTGCAGAAGTACCCCCAATCTAGTGACCTCCTCCGTGAGCTGATCAATTTTGCTTAGTAGTGGTTTCGTGATAGATCTGATTTTATTATCTATAGCATTCAATAGCTTCTTGAATTGGTCTTCGTCCAGATATGCCTTTGCTTCCCCCTTACCCCCCGTTTTATCTTCAATGTTCCTCTGGGGTGAGGGGTCAGTATACTTCTTGCCTGATCGAAGCCCCCCCCTTTTTGGTACATTCTTTCCCCCTCCCTTTGTTACTCTAGGAGCTGGGACTGGTGCAGGGGTTTCTTCTTCTACCGTGATAATATCAGTGTCACTTGTAGATTCTGGTACGGGTTCGTTGATAGCAACTAATAGTTGCGTTAATGGATTAGTTTCTGGAGCCTGGAAGACCTCATTACTGATATCAAGAGCTGAAGTAGATAGTGGCGTGTTATCAATAAGCATGTCTGGCGAGTAGCTAAGGCCCAAGGATGATCTTCTATGCTGGTTAATTTTAGCAACCTTCTGTACCATATAATTGTCAATTGTATTCAGTGGAGCTGAAGATGCTTTAGCTTTAGACATTTTACGAGGTGGCAACAAGGCAAATTTAAGGGCTTATAGTCAGAGCAGTAATCCAGGCTTTTTTCAAAGTTTGGAGGGGATCTTTCACTTACTTGGATACAACTTGTCAGCGTTTCTGGCCCTGTCCCTGCCTCCTCGTGCCGATGAGGGCCGTAGAGGGCCCGCCCTTTGCCCGGGCTTAGCCCCGGGCGTCCCGCTCGCGTCCCGCGACGCGGGGGTCTCTGTGCTTTATCTGCGCCTCCTGGCGCGTTGTCCCCGCCTTGGCGTCGGTTCCTGTGCGCCGCCGCGTGGCCTGCCGGGATTAGTAGTCCCCGGAGCTGCGGCGCGGTAAATGGTGCTTTCGTGACTCTTGGCGGTGGCGGCAAGACCCTGGTTCCGCTGTGCTAGACTCTCGGCGGTGGCGGCAGTAGGTAGGTTTGGTCCCCCCCGCTCTGCCGGGGTCTCTGTGCTTTATCTGCGCCTCCTGGCGCGTTGTCCCCGCCTTGGCGTCGGTTCCTGTGCGCCGCCGCGTGGCCTGCCGGGATTAGTAGTCCCCGGAGCGGCGGCGCGGTAAATGGTGCTTTCGTGACTCTTGGCGGTGGCGGCAAGACCCTGGTTCCGCTGTGCTAGACTCTCGGCGGTGGCGGCAGTAGGTAGGTTTGGTCCCCCCCGCTCTGCCGGGGTCTCTGTGCTTTATCTGTGCCTCCTGGCGCGTTGTCCCCGCCTTGGCGTCGGTTCCTGTGCGCCGCCGCGTGGCCTGCCGGGATTAGTAGTCCCCGGAGCGGCGGCGCGGTAAATGGTGCTTTCGTGACTCTTGGCGGTGGCGGCAAGACCCTGGTTCCGCTGTGCTAGACTCTCGGCGGTGGCGGCAGTAGGTAGGTTTGGTCCCCCTGCTCTGCCGGGGTCTCTGTGCTTTATCTGCGCCTCCTGGCGCGTTGTCCCCGCCTTGGCGTCGGTTCCTGTGCGCCGCCGCGTGGCCTGCCGGGATTAGTAGTCCCCGGAGCGGCGGCGCGGTAAATGGTGCTTTCGTGACTCTTGGCGGTGGCGGCAAGACCCTGGTTCCGCTGTGCTAGACTCTCGGCGGTGGCGGCAGTAGGTAGGTTTGGTCCCCCCAGGTAAACAAAATCCATCGTCAGCAGCCATAGCAGGTCAATCCGGACCTCGGTGAGTATAAGCGCATAACGAGGTGTGCCAGGAACACCAGGCATCACGAGTCCCAGTAAATCAGCCCAGACTGTGAGGCATCCGGAGCAGTACTTCCTGTTGAGCCCCGGGTAATCAAATGTGTCGCAAACAGGGTCTGGGAAAGCAGTAAATCGCCCACGGCCAGAGTGTTCCCTGGGGATAGCATCACCAGAAAGGAGCTTAGTGCCTGAAGCGTGGGTTGTAACAACTGATGAGGAACATGACTGGAAACAAAGTTATACTTCTTGGTAGCCATGCAGCCCTCAATTCCAATGTATCTCCTTTGTGCATCAGTGTGTACCTCAGTCACTGTCAATGAAGGGGATCTATGGAGGAGGAGGGGGACACCCATAGAGCTCTGAGCGAAGCTCGAGTGAAAGACCCTATTGTATCTGAATCAGCCAAGACGGGGGCAGTAACCCCCCATCAGGTGGGTTTCTTGTAATAAAACCATGGTTGGCTTGTGCCATTTTTATGTACTGTAATACAGCAGACTGCTTTATATGGTCTGAGAGGCCGTTAGTCTTCTGGGAAAGAACTTTATTCATATGGGAAGTTGTGGAAACACACTCTGGGGGGGTCCAGCCCACCAGGGGATAGAGTTAACCCATAATGGGGCCTTCACCCACTGGTCTGAACATCCGCATGATGCCGTGTACAGGGCCTGGGTTGCAGTCACAGTACACCATCAAGGTGCCAAAAGTGAGGGGAATTACTGTGTGACCCACCTCCCACCGCCGTGTGGTAGTCTCTCCGTAAAGAGGGGCAGGCCCAGTTCCTGGGTGCAGTCACCAAGGCACCATGACAGTCACGCAGGGTCCTTTCGATCCTCCCTGTATCAGTCCTGTAAGCGCTGCCACCCTAAGGCAATTCCAGTATTAGGCATTGGAAGTGCCAGCCATCGGCCAGGGGAGCCCCGGGCCAGCACACCTCCAGGAAGTACAGCAGGCCGGTGCGGCGAGGGAGGCAGGTGGCCCGCTGCTGCCAGGATAGAATGTAAGGGGGAGGGAAGGATCAGCAAATTTGTCTTTCTCCCAAGGGTCACAGTGCAGCGCCATAAAGGCAGGCTCCGCTGACCAGCTCCAGAACACAGGATCGGGTGCTGCAGAAACCCCCAGGTGAGTGCACTGTAGCAGCCCCACTCACCGTCTGCCACGAGACCCTCACAAGACCTTCAGTGCCAGCTCCAATGCGCCCAGTGTGCACGCCCACAGTTGGCCACCAGTATTGGCTCCCAGCGGCAAACCACCCGATTGCCATGGCTCAATCCCAGCCGCCTCAACAAGGTGTGAATCAGCCAAGACGGGGGCAGTAACCCCCCATCAGGTGGGTTTCTTGTAATAAAACCATGGTTGGCTTGTGCCATTTGATGTAATGTAATACAGCAGACTGCTTTATATGGTCTGAGAGGCTGTTAGTCTTCTGGGAAAGAACGTTATTCATATGGGAAGTTGTGGAAACACACTCTGGGGGGTCCAGCCCACCAGGGGTTAGAGTTAACCCATAGTGGGGCCTTCACCCACTGGTCTGAACATCCGCATTGTCATGTTGGATAGTTCACTGAACCAAAACCTGAGGACAAGAAGGCATTAGTAACATAGGAAACAATTCTCGAAACGACAACAAAACCCCTCCTCCAACTCCCCCCACTCCATACTTCTCCCCATGAAGCATCTGTCACCCTAATCCAACACATGGTAAACATGAAGAAAAAAGAGACAGAGGGAAGTAGAGTAAAAAAATACCTTGGGGGAGTAATCTGACAGTGGTGGTCACACTTCCTAAGGCGGATGCTTAGCCTGACAGCTCATATGTAGTAGGGGCAATAATACAATTGGTCACTGTGCTGCTTTCAATAGTAAAACAGTCAACTTGGAAGAATTGGGAGCAGGGCCTCCGGAGGCGGGCCAGGGTGGTCCCTCCCTGGCCACTGAACTCAATCGGGTCCTCAAAGCCTCAACAGCCACCGCCACATGTCCCCCGCAGTGACGTATGAGGAACATCCTGCAGCTAAAAAAACAAACAAGGGTGGTTGGGAGCATTCCGGTGAGTCTGAAGCTGTGTCGAGCAAGTCAGTGAGCTGCAGGGTAGCTGCAAGGTCTGAGGTTGATGTTTCAGTTGTCTGTGCCTCTGCCTCCATGGAGGGGGCCTCCAGGGGGGTTGGTCGTTTCCCTTTGGGTTCTCCTTGATTTCCGGGATTTCGAATGCTTATTCCTGGGCCTGCGTGCTGGGAGAGGTGAATGGGACAGCTGGGGAACATCCGCACGGCGCCTCTCACGGGTCGACCTATACAGTTCCCATTTTACAACAGCACTCACTGGCTGCAACTTAGTCCAGCTGGTGACATCCCCCACCCATAAGGCCGGCCACATTTTAGACCTCCTCTGCTCTAATCTGCAGGAGCCAATGGTCGATAAGCTGCTGCGCATGACCTGGACAGATATTTTTGGTACCCTTTCCAGTTTTTCCTCAGCACTGAAAAGGTGGCCAAGGTAACAGCTTGTGAAGTCAAAAGGAACTGGAGCAAGGTCTCCACTGAGATCCTGGGCCTAATTCTTGACAGATCAATGCCTCAATTAGCTGACAACCCCAACGCCGTTGGTTTCAATGAGTGGCTGACGTCTGCACTGGACAAAACGTCCCCTCTGAGATCTGCCACCTCATCCAGATCTGCCTCATCAGCCTTGTGTTTTTTGGAGGAAGTTAGACGGGAAAAAAGTAGGTGTAAAAGGCGGGAACAGGAGTGGAGAAAGTTGTACTTGCTAGACGCAAAAAAGTGCGTACAAAAAGGCCCTGGAGATATACCATAAACTACTAAATTCTAAGAGTAGGCAATACCTGGCAGACCTTATTGCTTGCTCAGTAAACTCCTCAAAGGATTTTTTTAGGATTGTGAAATCCTTCACTAAAACCGCAGGGCTCGAACGCGTCTTCCTCCCCTCCCAGGCCTATGCACAAGCTTAGAGGATTTTCGGGAAGATACGATAATGCAGCTGTACTCCTCTTTTACTCCAGTTACAGAGTCTAGAGTAAATGAAGACGCCCTTGTCCCCCTTAACAATCCGGATGAATTCACAGCATTTCTTCCGATATCAGCACAGGTGTCTTTGACAGAACTTAGGAAATGTAAATCAGGTTCACCAGGAAATCCCTGCCCAGGGCGGAGGTTCAGAATGCTGGCAGAGTGGCTTAATCCTGTCCTTAAACAGATTTGGAATGTCTTGCTCAGGACTGGAATCTTCCAAGCCACTTGAAAACAAGCTTATTTGCTGCCACTTCTGAAGAAATCCAATGCTGATCCAAAAATACTTCGCAATTTTAGACCTATCTCCTTGTTATTGGCACCAACCAAAGTGCAAAAAAAATTGGTTCATCAACAATTAGCAAACTATGTGGAAGCCAGTGAACTTATTCACAACTCTCAGTCAGGATTTCGCTCAGGTTACAGCACTGGGACTGTGCTGATAAAAGTAGCCGACTCAGTACGAATGACAATGGATGACGGCGCTACAGTCATGCTACTGCTGTTAGATCTTTCGTAAGCATTTGACACAGTGTCACATTCAATTTTGCTGCAAAGTCTTAAGCTTGTAGGAGTACAGGGGATGGCACTTGAATGGATCTCTTCCTACCTTAAAGATCGTGGCCAGCAAGTTTTTCTCTGCCCTTTCACTTCAGCAGCTAAAAACTCAGATCTGGAGCGTCCCAGGGCTCAGCCTTGAGTTTGTTGCTCTTTAATATCTACCTGGCTCCGCTGGCGTCCTAATTCCTAGGAGAGGGGTCAAGGAGGTATCTTACTCGGGTGACACCCAGTTGGTATTCTACTTCAAAGAACATTCTACGGTGGCCTTTCCTTCTTTTAAAGACTGCCTGACACACATTGCAGGATGGATGAATGAAAACTACTTGAAACTCAATGTCGAAAAGAGGAGGTCTTATTTTTTTATCAAGCATCACCTCCTCCACCATCCCTTTGGTGGCCTGGGAAGCTAGGCTCCTCGCCCTCCTTTAAGGACTTGGTTAAAAACCTTGGAGTCAGATGGGAAAGGACCTGGCCATCGCTGCACAAGTCCGGCAAATCTCGGCAGCATGATTCGGAAAATGAGATCTATCAGAACGTTTCTAGGCTTTCTGCCGGAAGTGAGCTGCAGGATCACAGTTCATGCCCTTGTGACATCACATCCGGACAACGCCAATGGCCTTTACCTGGGAATGCCAGTGTCCCTGATCAAAAGGCTCCAGACAGTGCAGAATGCAGCAGCAAGGCTCATCCACAAGGTCCCTATGTTCCTGCTCATCTCCCCTCATCTCAGACAGCTTCACTGGCTTCCAGTAGCCAAGAGGATTGAATTCAAGGCCCTCACCGTCGCTTTTCATGCCATCCAGGGTGAGGGCCCCGGCTACCTCAGGCAGCGGCTTAGCCTGTACTGCCAGTACTGGACACTAAGATCCAACCGTCAGCACGTACTGATTTTCCCTCGCTTTTCTCTAAGGAGACAGAGGGTAGGTCTTTTACGGAAAGGAATACCAAACTTTGGAATGCCCTACCTCTCCACTTATGGATGCTGAACTCTGAGAAGGATTTCAGAAAGGTGCTGAAAACCTGGCTCTCCAAGCAAGGGGAATAGCGGCTCGAGCCTCAATCTTTCAGGTCTGCTTTGTTGGGTCACCTTGTCGGAAGTAGCTGTGTGCTGTATGAATGTTCTTGGTTGATTGATAGATTATGATCCTCCATGGCCCTTTCCATGCCTGCTCTGGGGTATCAAAGAAGTAGGTGGAGGATTGAAAGATGACCTTAAGGTGATTTGGAAAAAGGAGCATGTAGTGTAAATGGAGGGTGCAGAGATTTTGTTTTACCTTCTTGAAGGATCACCTTCCCCAAAGTACCTCCCTGGTATAGTCCGAAAAAATCATTATTTTAGATTTCTGATGGTGGAGATCTATTTGATTTCAAGTTCAGTGTAGAATAGCATCGTGGTTATGGAAACTCAATATTTTTAATATCACAGGGCAGGGGGTGGACCCTCTGACGGCCTGGGAGCGAGGGAGTGATGCACCTTTTGATTACAAAAATACTGGACTGTTTGTCTATCAGGATGCAAGAGCAGAAATAAGTTTCAAGGGTTGTGCCCTGCACAGCGTTGTCAAGGCTTTCAGGAAGGCACACAAAGTGCAACTTATTACGCCTGGAGCAGTTTTCAGCATCCTCTTCCCTTTCACTAAGCTCTGCAGTTGAAGCCATCAGTTTGTATACTTGAGAGTAGTTACCTCCTCCTCAGTAGTAGAGATTTTGGTTTCTGTTTCAGTTACACAGTCAGCTACTTTGAGCATATCTTGTTGCATCAGTAGGAGGTCAGTCCACAGACCATTGACTTTAGTCTCAACTACTTCGCGAGAGTCTTGTATCACCTTGAGGATTGTTGTAAGATTCGGTAGTGGTTGAGATGAAGCCATGGTCTCCTGGGCCTCCACCACCTCTCCGGCTCCCGTTGCAGGTTTAGTGATATGGTCCATCTTGGTCTCGTCTGATGGCAGCCGGGGGATTTACTTCTACCCATCATAGGGTGTCCTCTGTCTATTAGGGAGAAGAGTGTGGGACAGGGTCAGGCCTGCTTGCCACCAGGCAGCACGAGCAGCCTGCCTATCAAAAGGTATCTCCTGGTCTTTGTCAGTAGGACCCCATCACGCCCTTGATGCTGTGTGTGCGAGCAGGAGGCTGGTGCCTGCGATGAGGAGGAGGGCCAGGTGCACAAAATGTGTAGATATTTTGAGAACGGTCTATAGCCAAGTTGAAGTGCAGGAATTACAGACAATATGTAAACCACTACGGTTCTATTTTGTAGTGATGACATCCAATACTATATAAACTCACCACCCATCGGGTTATTGATTTATTTAGTTTATTATTGAAAAAGTTGAAATTAGTTATTATATCATTTTGTAACTTTTTATCTTTTTTTCATTTTTTGTATATACATTTCTAATGTTACTGATTTACAATTCATAGACATATAAATTTAAAAACACATTGACAGACAGACAATAAGCATTAGACATGACAGATGATGGAGGCAATGCGGCAGGGTAGTTCACAACGCGCATTTCGGCCAAATGGCCTTCCTCAGGTGTCCGTCTATTGCAAAAAAAACAGATATCCAAACCGTGTAACGGCATAGAAAGAGACAAAGAAAAAAGGGGAAAACAGTGAGATGTCAACCCAGTATTTTTCAGACGAAACTAATCTGTAATGCGATTTAGCGTGATGGTCGAAGCCGTGATGTAATAATTATAATACGGTCTGACAAGAAGACATTATCTGTGGCGCGATTACAGCCACCATAAATGACATCGACGGTACAGATAGAGATTTCTGATAGCTTAAATCCGGGCTCAGTAGGTATCCCGTGATGTTTGAACAGTTTCTTTCTAAAAGAATCTTTCTACATAAGCAAGCAATACAACTGCTGATATATAAAATAGTCATGGAAGTCTTGAAATCTAGAACTAAACAGTATAATGAACTGGAAACTGAGAGTCAGAGTTCAAATGTTTCATAGTCGATATTCTTAAAGGTCGAAAAGAAGCTCTGGGTATGGCTCTCGATATATGTGAAAATCCACATGGGCTTACAGGATGGTGGACGGCTGGATGCATCCAGTGATGATTGGGGTGACCCCGCTCCATGGCCCTGATCCGCAGCTATGGCATTCTACGAGGCAGGCAGACAGGACCCGTCATGCAGTGCCCAGGCCACCTGCCACTTAGGTAGTGTCTATGTAGGGCAGGGCCAGGATTAATGGCGCAGAAACAGTCAGTCTAGTTAGGGCAATGAAGGCCAGGGGAGGTAAGTCCCAAGGATCTCAGCAAAGTGATGCCGTGTACAGGGCCTGGGTTGCAGTCACAGTACACCATCAAGGTGCCAAAAGTGAGGGGAATTACTGTGTGACCCACCTCCCACCGCCGTGTGGTAGTCTCTCCGTAAAGAGGGGCAGGCCCAGTTCCTGGGTGAGGTCACCAAGGCACCATGACAGTCACGCAGGGTCCTATCGGTCCTCCCTGTATCAGTCCTGTAAGCGCTGCCACCCTAAGGCAATTCCAGTATTAGGCATTGGAAGTGCCAGCCATCGGCCAGGGAAGCCCCGGGCCAGCACACCTCCATGAAGTACAGCAGGGCGGTGCGGCGAGGGAGGCAGGTGGCCCGCTGCTGCCAGGATAGAATGTAAGGGGAAGGGAAAGATCAGCAAATTTGTCTTCCTCCCAAGGGTCACAGTGCAGCGCCATAAAGGCAGGCTCCGCTGACCAGCTCCAGAACACAGGATCGGGTGCTGCAGAAACCCCCAGGTGAGTGCACTGTAGCAGCCCCACTCACCGTCTGCCACAAGACCCTCACAGGACCTTCAGTGCCAGCTCCAATGCGCCCAGTGTGCACGCCCACAGTTGGCCACCAGTATTGGCTCCCAGCGGCAAACCACCCGATTGCCATGGCTCAATCCCAGCCGCCTCAACAAGGTGTGAATCAGCCAAGACGGGGGCAGTAACCCCCTATCAGGTGGGTTTCTTGTAATAAAACCATGGTTGGCTTGTGCCATTTGATGTAATGTAATACAGCAGACTGCTTTATATGGTCTGAGAGGCCGTTAGTCTTCTGGGAAAGAACTTTATTCATATGGGAAGTTGTGGAAACACACTCTGGGGGGTCCATCCCACCAGGGGTTAGAGTTAACCCATAGTGGGGCCTTCACCCACTGGTCTGAACATCCGCATTGTCATGTTGGATAGCTCACTGAACCAAAACCTGAGGACAAGAAGGCATTAGTAACATAGGAAACAATTCTCAAAACGACAACAAAACCCCTCCTCCAACTCCCCCCACTCCATACTTCTCCCCATGAAGCATCTGTCACCCTAATCCAACACATGGTAAACATGAAGAAAAAAGTACCTTGGGGGAGTAATCTGGCAGTGGTGGTCACATCTCCTAAGGCGGATGCTTAGCCTGACAGCGCATATGTAGTAGGGGCAATAATACAATTGGTCACTGTGCTGCTTTCAATAGTAAAACAGTCAACTTGGAAGAATTGGGAGCAGGGCCTTTGGAGGCGGGCCAGGGTAGTCCCTCCCTGGCCACAGAACTCAATCGGGTCCTCAAAGCCTCAACAGCCACCGCCACATGTCCCCGCAGTGGCGTATGAGGAACATCCTGCAGCTAATAAAACAAACAAGGGTAGTTGGGAGCATTCCGGTGAGTCTAAAGCTGTGTCGAGCAAGTCAGTGAGCTGCAGGGTAGCTGCCAGGTCTGAGGTTGATGTTTCAGTTGTCTGTGCTTCTGCCTCCGTGGAGGGGGCCTCCAAGTGGTCGGTCGTTTCCCTTTGGGTTCTCCTTGATTTCCGGGATTTCGAATGCTTATTCCTGGGCCTGCATGCTGGGAGAGGTGAATGGGACAGCTGGGGACCATCCGCACGGCGGCTCTCACGGGTCAACCTATACAGTTCCCATTTTACAACAGCACTCACTGGATGCAACTTAGTCCAGCTGGTGACATCCCACACCTATAAGGCCGGCCACATATTAGACCTCATCTGCTCTAATCTGCAGGAGCTAATGGTCGATAAGCTGCTGCGCATGACCTGGACGGATATTTTTGGTCCCCTTTCCAGTTTTTCCTCAGCACTGAAAAGGTGGCCAAGGTAACAGCTTGTGAAGTCAAAAGGAACTGGAGCAAGGTCTCCACTGAAAACCTGGGCCTAATTCTTGACAGATCAATGCCTCAATTAGCTGACAACCCCAACGCCGTTGGTTTCAATGAGTGGCTGACATCTGCACTGGACAAAACGTCCCCTCTGAGATCTGCCACCTCATCCAGATCTGCCTTATCAGCCTTGTGGTTTTCGGAGGAAGTTAGAGGGAAAAAAGTAGGTGTAAAAGGCGGGAACAGGAGTGGAGAAAGTTGTACTTGCTAGACGCAAAAAAGTGCGTACAAAAAGGCCCTGGAGATATACCATAAACTACTAAATTCTAAGAGTAGGCAATACCTGGCAGACCATATTGCTTGCTCAGTAAACTCCTCAAAGGAAGTTTTAAGGATTGTGAAATCCTTCACTAAACCAGCAGGGCTAGAACGCGGCTTCCTCCCCTCCCAGGCCTATGCACAAGCTTAGCAGATTTTCGGGAAGATACAATAATGCAGCTGTACTCCTCTTTAACTCCAGTTACAGAGTCTAGAGTAAGTGAAGATGCCCTTGTCCCCCTTAACAATCCGGATGAATTCACAGCATTTCTTCCAATTTCAGCACAGGTGCCTTTGGCAGACCTTAGGAAATGTAAATCAGGTTAACCAGCAAATCTCTGCCCAGGGCGGTGGTTCAGAATGCTGGCAGAGTGGCTTAATCCCATCCTTAACCAGATTTGTAATGTCTCGCTCAGGACTGGAATCTTCCCAGCCACTTGGAAACAAGCTTATTTGCTGCCACTACTGAAGAAATCCAATGCTGACCCAAAAATGCTTTGCAATTTTAGACCTATCTCCTTGTTATCAGCAAAGCCAAAGTGCAAAAAAAAAACTTGATTCATCAACAATTAGCCAACTATGTGGAAGCCAGTGAACTTATTCACGACTCTCAGTCAGGCTTCCGCTCAGGTTACAGCACTGCGACTGTGCTGATAAAAGTAGCCAACGAATGACTATGGATGACGGCGCTACAGTCATGCTACTGCTGTTAGATCTTTCGTAAGCATTTGACACAGTGTCACATTCAATTGTGCTGGAAAGTCTAAAGCTTGTAGGAGTACAGGGGATGGCACTTGAATGGATTTCTTCCTACCTTAAAGGTCAAGGCCAGCAAGTTTTTCTCTGCCCTTTCACTTCAGCAGCTGAAAACTCAGATTTGGAGCGTCCCAGGGCTCAGCCTTGAGTCAGTTGCTCTTCAATATCTACCTGGTTCCGCTGGCGTCCTAATTCCTAGAAGAGGGGTCAAGGAGGTATCTTACTCGGGTGACACCCAGTTGGTATTCTACTTCAAAGAACATTCTATGGTGGCCTTTCCTTCTTTTAAAGACTGCCTGACACACATTGCAGGATGGATGAAGGAAAACTACTTGAAACTCAATGTCGATAAGACGAGGTCTTATTTTTTAATCAAGCATCACCTCCTCCACCATCCCTTTGGTCTCCTGGGAAGCTAGGCTCCTCGCCCTCCTTTAAGGACTTGGTTAAAAACCTTTGAGTCAGATGAGAAAGGACCTGGCCATCGCTGCACAAGTCCGGCATATCTCGGCAGCATGCTTCGGAAAATGAGATCTATCAGAACGTTTCTAGGCTTTCTTCCGGAAGAGAGCCGCAGGATCACAGTTCATGCCCTTGTGACATCACATCCGGACAACGCCAATGGCCTTTACCTGGGGATGCCAGTGTCCATGATCAAAAGGCTCCAGACAGTGCAGAATGCAGCAGCTAGGCTCATCCACAAGGTCCCTATGTTCCTGCTCATCTCCCCTCATCTCAGACAGCTTCACTGGCTTCCAGTAGCCAAGAGGATTGTATTCAAGGCCCTCACACTCGCTTTTCATGCCATCCTGGGTGAGGGCCTCGGCTACCTCAGGCAGTGGCTTAACCTGTACTGCCAGTACCGGACACTAAGATCCAACCATCAGCATTTACTGATTGTCCCTCGCTTTTCTCTAAGGAGACAGGGGGCAGGTCTTTTACGGTAAGGAATACCAAACTTTGGAATGCCCTACCTCTCCACTTATGGATGCTGAACTCTGAGCAGGATTTCAGAAAGGTGCTGAAAACCTGGCTCTCCAAGCAAGGGGAATAGCGGCTCGAGCCTCAATCTTTCACGTCTGCTTTGTTGGGTCATCTCGGAAGTAGCTGTGTGCTTTATGAATGTTCTTGATTGATTGATAGATTATGATCCTCCATGGCCCATTTCCAGGCCTGCTCTGGGGTATCAAAGAAGTAGGTGGAGGATTGAAAGATGACTTTAAGGTGATTTGGAAAAAGGAGCATGTAGTGTAAGTTGAGGGTGCAGAGATTTTGTTTTACTTCCTTGAAGGATCACCTTCCCCACAATACCTCCCTGGTATAGTCCGAAAAAATAATTAGTTTAGATTTCTGATGGTTGAGATCTATTTGATTTCAAGTTCAGTGTAGAATAGCACCATGGTTATGGAAACTCAATATTTTTAATGTCACAGGGCAGGGTGTGGACCCTCAGACGGCCTGGGAGCGAGGGAGCGAAGCACCTTTTGATTACAAAAATACTGGACTGTTTGTCTATCAAGACGCAAGAGCAGAAATAAGTTTCAAGGGTTTGCCCAGCACAGCGTTGTCAAGGCTCTCGGGAAGGCACACAAAGTGCAACTTATTACGGCTGGAGCAGTTTTCAGCATCCTCTGCCCTTTCACTAAGCTCTGCAGTTGAAGCCATCAGTTTGAATGCTTGAGAGTAGTTACCTCCTCCTCAGTAGTAGAGATTTGGGTTTCTGTTTCAGTTACACAGTCAGCTACTTTGAGCATATCTTATTGCATCAGTAGGAGGTCAGTCCACAGACCATTGACTTTAGTCTCAACTACTTCGCGAGAGTCTTGTATCACCTTGAGGATTGTTGTAAGATTCGGTAGTGGTTGAGACGAAGCCATGGTCTCCTGGGCTCCTACCACCTCTCCGGCTCCCATTGCAGGTTTAGTGATATGGTCCATCTTGGTCTCGCCTGATGGCAGCCGGGGGATTTACTTCTACCCATCATAGGGTTCCTCTGTCTATTAGGGAGAAGAGTGTGGGACAGGGTCAGGCCTGCTTGCCACCAGGCAGCACGAGCAGCTGGTCTTTGTCAGTAGGACCGCATCAGGCCCTTGATGCTGTGTGTACGAGCAGGAGGCTGGTGCCTGCGATGAGGAGGAGGGCCAGGTGGACAAAATGTGTAGATCCAGTGATGATTGGGGTGATTGGGGTCACCCCGCTCCATGGCCCTGATCCGCAGCTATGGCACTCTAGGGGCAGGCAGGCAGGACCCGTCATGCAGTGCCCAGGCCACCTGCCACTTAGGTAGTGTCCATGTAGGGCAGGGCCAGGATTAGTGGCGCAGAAACAGTCAGCCCAGTTAGGGCAATGAAGGCCAGGGGAGGTACGTCCCAAGGGATGTATGTCGTTACTACGCATGCTTTTACAATGCATGCCTTTACCACGCAACTTTTACAATGCAATTCGTTACAACTACTTGCGTTGGGGGGCGCTGGATAGTGAATAGTTTAATTTACTATTCAAACTCCAGTCCCCGTGGATAGTAGGGAAGGTTTTGGATAGTAAATTAAACTATTCCCTATCCTATAGCGCCCCCCAGCGCAAGTCGTTGTAACGACTTGCGTTGTAAAAGTTGCGTGGTAAAGGTAGTGCGTGGTAAAAGTTGCGTTGTAAACGCTGTTTACCGTCCCGAGGATCTCAGCAAAGTGATGTCGTGTACAGGGCCTGGGTTGCAGTCACAGTACACCATCAAGGTGCCACAAGTGAGGGGAATTACTGTGTGACCCACCTCCCACCGCCGTGTGGTAGTCTCTCCATAAAGAGGGGCAGGCCAGTTCCTGGGTGCAGTCACCAAGGCACCATGACAGTCACGCAGGGTCCTTTCGATCCTCCCTGTATCAGTCCTGTAAGCGCTGCCACCCTAAGGCAATTCCAGTATTAGGCATT
The DNA here is from genome assembly GCF_964261635.1 of Lissotriton helveticus. Lineage (NCBI taxonomy): Eukaryota > Metazoa > Chordata > Amphibia > Caudata > Salamandridae > Lissotriton > Lissotriton helveticus. The sequence goes on along the minus strand of NC_136067.1, from coordinate 1,862,017,395 downwards.
GGAAGTGCCAGCCATCGGCCAGGGGAGCCCCGGGCCAGCACACCTCCAGGAAGTACAGCAGGCCGGTGCGACGAGGGAGGCAGGTGGCCCGCTGCTGCCAGGATAGAATGTAAGGGGGAGGGAAGGATCAGCAAATTTGTCTCAAGGGTCACAGTGCAGCGCCATAGAGGCAGGCCCCGCTGACTAGCTCCAGAACACAGGATCGGGTGCCGCAGCAACCCCTAGGTGAGTGCACCGTAGCAGCCCCACTCACCATCTGCCATGAGACCCTCACAAGACCTTCAGCGCCAGCTCCAATGCGCCCAGTGTGCACGCCCACAGTTGGCCACCAGCATTGGCTCCCAGCGGCAAACCACCCAATTGCCATGGCTCGATCCCAGCCACCTCAACAAGGTGTGAGTGAGATAGTGAGTATATAAGTGGCAGTATGAGTGAGTGAGTATGTGAGTGCTTGTATGAGGGAGCAAGAAGGTGCATGAAAGGATGAATGAGTTAGTGAATCAATGTCTGAGTGTTGCTATGAGTGAGTGAGTGAGTGTGTGAGCGGCTGCATGGGTAAGAGAGTGGGTGTGTATGTAGCTGTATAGGAGAGTGAACTGGTGTCTGAATGCATGAGTGAGTGATTAGGTGGGTGAATGTCTGTATACGTGAGTGACTGAGTATGTTTGTGGCTCTAAGGTTGAGTGACTGGGTGTGTGTTAGTGGCTCTTTGAATGAATGCCTGCATTTGTCACTGACTCAATGAGTGAGTGACTGTCTGTATCAGTTGCTATTTGATTCAACTAGTGGGGGGTGGCCACCATATAAGAGTAATATAGTGGGTATGCTGGTTGCTATATGAGTGAGTGAGGTGCTTTGTGAGTGGCTGTATGGATGTGTGAGTGCCTGCATGATTGAGTGACTGCATGTGTGACTGTTTCTATGAATGAGTGAGTGGGTGTGTGAGTGGTTGTTTAAATGAATGAGTAGTTATCTCAGTGGCTATTTAGATGTGTGACAAGCTGTGTGACTGGCAATATGGCTACGTGATTGGGTGGGCGAGTGCCTGCATGACTTAGGGACTGCATGTGTGAGTGTATATATTGGTGACTGAGTACCTGAATGTGTGAGTGACAGGCTGTGAGAGTGTCTGTAAAGAAGAGTGAATGCCTGTGTGAGTTTCTGTATCATTGAGTGAGGCGTGTGTGACTGACTGCATAGGTGAGACACTAAGTTGGTCATTAGGATTACGGATGGACCGCCACCGCCTGTATGGCAGTGGTGATCCGCCCGCTTAAAGCCACCACCCGCATTAAAATTACCACTGCCACATTACCATGGGGGGGGGCCTGGCTTATGGAAAGATCGTTTGCCGGTTTTCTGCCCGGTCAAAGAGTCGACCGGGCAGAAAAGATGGTAGCGGGGTCTAGGAGACACCGCCATCCATATTAGCATATCAGTGGGGACATGCCTTTCCTTGGCAGCAACACCGCCATGGAAAGGCAGGTAGTTTTCACACCCTCCAACCCCAGGGATTCTGGGGGTGGGGGTGCACATGGGAGGTACCTATGGTACCCCCCTGCAGTTCCATGCACAACATGTGCCTGCCACGTTGTGAATGGACCTGCATGACATGCCTTCTTGGCATTGCGGCGGGCGGTGCTGAGAGCATCGCCTGCTGCAATGTCAGGAATGCAGGATGCGCCCGCCAATGGGACCCCTGCACCAATGGCGGGTGGTCCCATTCTACGAAAGGTTGGCGGGCAGTCTAAGTCCGCCCGCCTTCCTAATGATGCCCATAGTGTGTTAGTGCCTGTATGAGTTAGTGATTGGGTGCATGAGTGTATGTATTAATGACTAATTGGCTGTGTGAGTGTCTGTACAGGTGAGTAGGTAACTTAGTCAGTGTCTCTATATAATTTGGATATGTATGGCAGTAACTATATAAACAACTGACTACACCACAATATAGTAAACATGTAATTTTTCCCTTTTTTACTGTTCTCAGCTTTTATAATTCTTTACCATAAACAATGGTCTGTATGAAGCATCATCCTCAAACAGTTAGGAAAAAAAATCATCTACATTGTAAAGAAAAAAACAAAGCTGCTCAGTACGTCACTATAAATAAGTGACACTATGCATTGCACTTATTACAATTTATTAATCGGTTGTTTTAGCTGGAGTAACCACACTAATCCAAACAAACCTATGTTAAAAATATTTTTTCAATTATTTTATCTGGTACAATACTACAAATAAATAAAAACCACTCTTTAGTTTTGGAGATTCTTTTAAAAAGAATACCCCTGTTAGGCCAAATGATGTATAAAATGCTGATGATCCATAGAGACAAAACCCCATAGAGTAGTTTTTTAGTCCACAAATATTACCTAGAAGTTTGAATGATGAGACAAAAGGTGACAATTTTATTTAGTTTTGAAGGCAGATTTTGGTTTCAACTTAAGGTCGCTGTAATTGGATTGTGTCCATCCAGTTTCAGACTTTAATTAGGGATGTAGTATTTAGATATGGACTCTTTTCTGGAAGATAAAAGTACTTTTGAATTTTGAAGAACTTTTTAAAGACATTACCCCCAATAGGCTGAATAATGTCTAAAACACTGATGAACCACGTAGAAGAAACACCATATAACACTTTATTTTATACAGAATTCAGCTTTAGAAATTTGAAGAAAGAAAAGATAAGAGTTTGGAAGTCTGAAAGAAAGTTTTGGTTTGTATTTAAGTTTGATATCATTGTATTCCGTCCATGCAGTTTCACTCATTAAATAGACAGTATAGTGTCCAGATTTTGTATCATTCCTTTGTGAAAGATGATAGCCAAAGCAGTGAATATTCTTCCCAAAACTAATGTTTTTCCAGCTTTATAGTTTGTAATTTGAGTTTCCAATTTAGAACCATCTGCTCTGCATCGTTGTGGCATTACTATAAATATTTTCTAGTTGTTCGTAGAATCAGCGTAGATATAACATCTGATCGGCAGTTTGGGCAGGTCACATTTTGGTTAGCCGTCTTCAACAATTTGTCAAAAAGCACTGTTTTGGAATATGGTAATGTCAAATAGAGAAAAGGCTCAGAATGTATTTGAGTGGTAGATGAATATTCACTATCTTCAAAGTCATGGTTCCATGTGTAACGCAATCCGAACAAATTGTCAATATTTACATATCCTTCCAAAACTGCAAACATAACCATAACAAATTCTTGTGCATCTTGTTGAGAGTAAATATTACAGATCCACTACATATATCTAAAAGATCTCGAATACCTGTAGAAGAAGGTATCACATTTCTGTCAGTCAGTGAATGCTGGAACAAATGATACAGTGCAGAACACAATCTCTTATCTGATTTTTGTTGAATTTGGTTTACTAGATGTGGTAAATGAAACAGTACATTGAGAACAACATTTGCATAGCAGTTGACAGCTGAACTGTTTGCCAACTGGTAACCTACAATATCTCCATCATTTTCTAGTTTTCTTCCTCATTCCAAATATTGTGGGTCAGAAATATCAACAGGAAGAATATTGTGGTCCAGAATATCGACTTAAGGAAAGTAATATCGATTTTAAAAATATCAAAGTGTTTAATATCATTTGCATAAACATAGGGGCCCATTAGGATGGCGGGCGGATTGCCCCTGCCAGGCTGGCGGTAGCCACCGCTGGCCTGGCGGGGGCAATCCGCCCACCATCCTGACTAAAATGACCCCCTGCCACATTAGGATGGCTGGGTGGTCCACGGCAGACAGACCGTCCGCCGCTTTTCCGTGGTTACCCCCCAAGTGCAGCCCCCGCCCCCCTGGGGGCCCACAATGGACCCCCAAAGTGACCTTCGCATGCCTTTCCATGGAGGAGTCTCCGCCATTGAAAGGCCCTGAAAATGGCACATCCTAATATGGAAGGCCACCATATTGAAGGCCTTTTCCGCCAGGCCGGGAATCCGACCGGTGGAAAAGCAGCGGGCGGTCTTTCCGTCCGCCGCGGTGCCCCTCGCCATGCTAATATGGCGGGGGTGAAGATGGGTCATTAGGCGGGTGGATCACCTAAGCATTTAATGATGTCTTTCACAGCATTGAAAGAGTCTTTGTAAAACAGTCATAGTGTCCAAGTAAATCTGATTCAACATGCTATGGTTTGAACAACTGCAAAAGTGCAGAGTAGAAATGTCTCTTCTGTCTGGAGTTTGGTAACTAAGCTTTCGGTGGTTGTTTAGATTTCCTTTCTTGTATCTCAACAAACAATCAACACATCCAAGTACGGCATATCTTCTTTCTCATAAGTTTTCAGCTACATTCCTTCTAAGGGGCCGTTTCCGATGTCGGATGGACTCAGGTCTGACCGACATCAGAAGCCGTGACCGACTGACCTGCTGTCGTCGGTTATAGCTCTGCAAGTACGATGCGACCGAACCCTGTTCGGTTGCATTCGTATGATTCACAATGGAAGCATGCATTCTGAGCCGAATGCATGCCTGCATTGTGTAAAGGAGGGGTGCCTGTCACCTGGTGCAGGGATCAACAGAGTGGCACCATAGGGGCCCCCAGGCCGTCATTTGGTGGCCTCGCACCCATGTGGGCCCTGCTGGGGCCCCAGAGACAGTTTCCGACTGCCTTTTCGTGCCGGAAACACCGGCACGAAAAGGCAGTGAAAAAATGCCAAAGTACTCCCTCGGTCGTAAAGAGGCAACCAGGGGAGTACTGAGGGATTTCCGGATGACAGACGGGGTCTCCGAGCCCATCATAAGCCATCCGGAAATCTGAGTCGGATTCCATTCCGACCAAGCCCATCAGAATGGCTCGGTTGGAAAAGACTCCGGCCGGCACATACCAATGCAGTCGGAAGGGCTGCGAACATGGTTCGGAGCCCTTCCGACCGGAATCGGAATCAGCCCCTAAATGTGTAATATTGAAGTACTTCATAGAGACACATGTTTTGAGATGCAAATTCCTTCTTGGGTAGTATTTAACTAACATATTAGTTTTCAGAATGTCTCTACTTTCTGGATCATATTCTCCAAGATACTGTATTTCTCGGAAAGAGTTTAGTACTCTCTTTTGACTGCTTGCAAGGCCTAGACTTACCCTTACAATTCCTCTTGACTTTGAGAATAAAATAGCTGAGCTCAACCCATCCTAACACTCATAGGATTCCTTTCATCTGTGGGAAAGCATGTTAAAGCCGAAACTGTACAATTTATTGGTAAGACTCTTTTTTGCAGAAATAGCCTCCCGCATCTCATTTCTATTTTCTCTGATTTTGTTATATATGCAGTCACGTAGCGAGCAACAGTGGTAGAGTTGCCTGAAAACAATTGTAGATCCATATTTGCATTCCACATCTTTAGTATATCACAGTTGTAGTCTTTAATATACTTTGAAGCCTCTCCTCTTCATAGATTGAATGTATTTTTGGTGAGTTCCATGTTGGTGTATGTCTGACTGCAGGCAAAGAGCTGTTGACTCTTCCTTCAGAAATATTAGGTTGTGGGAATCCAAAACAACATCTCATATAAATTTTCCTTTGCATCAGCATTTTTAAAGACAATAATTCCCACATCTGTCAGTTTAAAATCGTAGAACTTGTTGTCTCTTTTGGCCACGTCTTTCGGGATGGAACATGTCACATACTGTTCTATGAAACTCTAGACAGACTTATTTCTGTCTGTCCCAAATTTCGGCGCATCTTTGAATGAATATGAGGAGCATCTCTTGCTTGGTGCTCTATGCACCCAAAAAAATTAGTTACTTCACCAAGAGGGGGATTACTCTTATTGCAGATGAAAGGCAGCATGGCAGGAAACATGTGATTTAAATATCTGCAAACATTTGCAGCATCCAATTAGCAATGTTCTCTAGCTGTCTTCACTTTGATGTCCTTTATGTTTGAGTTTGCTTCTCGCAAGAGTTCAAGCAGGTCATCCCACGCATACTCAGCACTACTGAGTGTTTGAAGCAAAGTAGGTGCTCCTCGATTTCTTAACATGCATTTCAGCTCACTATGATGATGATACCAATACTCTTTGGTGCCACGTTGGCATGGCATCAAATTAATCAAGTTGTATTCCACGCTTTCATCTTTTCCTTGCACTTTTCCAGAAAATGCCCTAGCATTGAGATTTTACAGATTCACTTCTGTTTTGAGAATGTGATTTATTGCATAAGATAATCCTGACAAGGCACTCTCAAATAGTAGATAAATTATCTAGGGAATACACTGGTGAAATCTTGGCTCTTCTGAATATAATCTAGTTGATCTGTACTCAGCTGCTGGTATTTGTACAGGCCGGTCATCATATCTACCTCCTACTCCAGTAGGAAATAGATGTGGAAAACAGCAACCTTCTAAACCTTTCTCTCACACACACACAAGGGAGCTCCTTTCACATTTTTCATTTGAAAGAGATCGATAGCATCACCAATAATCTCTTTAGAATACAGAGGATGAATACTGTAGTATTCATGAATTTCTTCTGACCTAGATTGATCCACCTTTTTAATCTGACCTCTTGATCATGATGTGACATCCTCCATATGTGTTATATCTTGAAGAGCATCTATAGTTTTATAATAAATATTATTTTGTACCAGATATAATGTTGGTTCTTTTTGGTTTACAAAGATTTATCAACTCTTGCCATAGTGTTTTACTCTCGGTAGGGACACTATTGACTAGAATAATAAGAGTTTCTTCCAAATCTCTCTGCACCCATACAGGTCTAATATTCTGCTTGAAATCTAATTGCACGCACACAATTCTACCTTTAAGACCTTTCTGTAACTCTGTTGGAGGTAACTTTCCTGTTTTTGGCTCCATACGAACTTCATCTTGGAATGGATATATACATTGTATTAGAATTGATTCATAAACATTTCAGTCTTGAGGTTCTTCTGGGATTGGTACTAACTATAACTTGTTGTGCACTTCTCTAGCTGGCATTTTATTATCCTCTTACTTATCATAACAATACTTACATATAATTTGTCATATGCAACACTCAAAGCACGTTCCTCTACAAATAAATAAGCTGCAAATTCAAATCACTTATCTCTTTTTCAGTTTTTTAAGACAGAAAAGCATAACAAGTTTGACTTTTGTAGTCAGTGCATCGACCACATATATAAACATAGGGGTCTATTATAATGGCGGGCAGATCGCCACCGCCTGTATGGCGGTGGCGATCCATCCGCCATTATACTCCGCCCGCAAGCAATTTACCCCAGCCTGATTATGTTGGCAGGGGTATGGTGGCGGATGGGAAGACCATCCGCCGCTTTTCTGCCCTGTCGATGAGTCAACTGGGCGGAAAAGTTTTGAATATGGTGGCGGTGTCTGTTAGACACCGCCATCCATATTATAATGCATGCGGGGAACAGCTTTTCTATGGCGGCAACGCCGCCATGGAGATGCATGCAGATTTTGCAAATGGAGCCCCGTTGTGGGCCCCAGGATGTTGGGAGGGTGGAGGGGGCACATGGGGGTTACCCCTGCATTGGCACAGACAGAGTGGCAGGCACCGCGCGGTGCCTGTCACCTTGTACATGCCAAGGCACTTCGTGTATTCACAGCATTGCGGTGGGCGGTGCTGTAAGCACCACCCGCCACAATGCTGGGAATAGAGGATGCTATCGCCACTGTGGTGGTGGCATCCTAATTGTCGGTGCGGGACCGCCGCACCACTGGCGGCCGGTCCCAGCACCGCTAGGGTAGCTGGAGGATGAAGGTCCGCCCGCCATCCTAATAGGCCCCTCAGTTTGGTTCCTCTGAACAAACTGTGTTAAGCTTTGTAAGCTTTTCTCAAACGTTATCAACAGTAATACTTTTGTCCTGTTCCTCTATACCTGCACATACCAAGTCCTCATTTTCCCTGCACTTCTGTTCAGGACCAAAGCCAAGCCAAGCTGGAAGTGAGAGTGCACAGACAGTCCCTGCACTAGTAGGCCTGACCCTTGTTTAAAGGGCTATTTGTCTGGATGGTTGACTAAGGTCTGTCAGTACTTGCCTACACATCTGTGACGGTGTTGAGGTCCAACAGCAGAAGTACCATCAGATGTTTAAGTACTTGTGCCGGTATATGACTGTCTGTTTCAGTAACTCTATGGGTCTGTAAATGTGTGTGTAAATGGCTGAAACTATACCTCGGTACCTGTATTGGAGAATAGAGGGGTATGTAAGTGTGTCTACAACTGCCTTTGATACTGAATATGCAAGCGCATCTGGTTCTTTCTAACTGGGTGTTTGAGCAGCTCTATATTTTTCTTGATGGGTAACGGAGTTATAGTATGGGTGAGATACTGCATGTATAACTGCACATATTGGTTTATAAGTACATATATAACTTAGTAAACTTCAAACTACATTTAAGGAGAAAGTAGTCTGTCCTATAGCCTACCTACAGTCTACCATAGCAATCAGATATATGTAATTTCTTCTGCAAACATAAATTCTATAAATGTATCTCACTGAATATCTACATATCTGTGACTCTCTCTGACGCAGTACATGACTATTAACTGTTAAATTTGTATAAAATGTTATACTGTATATGAAACACTGAATATTTAAATATGCCTAGCACACTCATACTACATAAGCGATGTAGTATTAGTTAAAATGGCAAGTCTTACCATCTAAGCACATAGAAACCTGCCTCATAACTTAACATCACCTACACTAAAGCATATCTAATACATAGCTGCCAAGTTTCACAGTTTTCATGTGTTACGTACAGCTACAGGGCATACAGGTCTCCAAGTGCACATATAAGTTAGTGAAACTGAAAAGGACATCTCTTACCATTAAAGCACAAACCATCATGCATTATGGCATACCTACAGAGGTGAGGTGTATGCACTAACAAGTGGGTTTAAGACTTGGCGAAGGGCTCTTTCATGCCAAGTCTAGCTGGCATTGAAAGAGCACGGATGTCTTTTGCAGTAGTAGGCCACATCTAAAAACACAGAGATACTCTCTGCAGTAGTCGGCCTGACCCATGTTTAAAGGACTCCTTATCTGGATGTGTGACTAGGTTGTATCAGTACTTGACTGCATATCTAAGTAAGTGGAAGAGTATTCTTGGAGGAGTGCCATCAGATATTTAACTAAGTGTACCAGAACATGACTGTCTGTTTAACTAACTCCATGGCTCACTAATTCTGTATGTAGGTGGCTGAACAAATAGCTCAGTGCCTTCGTTGGTGAATACAGGGGTATGTAAGTGCATCTGCAGCTGCCTTTGATAGTGCTGGATACATAGTAGTTTCTGAGCATTGGATTGAATGCATAACTGCCTCAGCACTGTCTGACTGCATGAGACAGGGACTCTATACTTTTCAGAACATGTTCATCACTTGAATTTTCTATACTATACTCTATGTACTATAGATATAATAAGGGCCTACAGGTGCACACATAACTTATTGAAACAGAAAAAGATATGTCTTACCATTTAAACACAAACCACGAAGATGATGGCATACCTACAGCCTATTGGAGAGGTGAGTAAATAGCACTAAAAAGTGGGTTTAAGACTTGGCAAAGGCCTTTTTCATGCCAAGTTGAGCTGGCACTAAAAGAGTACAGGTACCTTTTGCAGTAGTAGATTTCATCTAAAATTACAGAGATACCCTCTGCAGTAGTAGTCCTGACCCATGTTTGAAGGACAACTTCACTGAATGTGTGACTAGGTTGTATCAATACTTGGCTGCATATCAAAGTAAATGAAGGAGTAGTCCTGTAGGAGTGACATCCGATGGTTAACTAAGTGTACCAGTACATGACTGTTGCAACAAAAAAAATACTTTTATTTCTCCTGGCTTTCTGCTCTTTCTATGTGTGCTGCATTTTGTAGACAGAGTGCATTTCTGCCCTTTTATTTTCAATCACGACAGTATAGAAAAAGGCTTGCTGCGCTGCTGTGTGTCAAAATATAGTAAATGAGGCCCAGTAGAAGGGAAGTTAAAACATTTTGTAAGATATTTTAAATGTCAAGTTAACCTAGCACTACAAATAGAAAAGCAGACCCAACACATATTTTTAGGGCTAGTTGTCTGCATGGGTGATTGGGAGTATTACTACTTAAGTATATATCTAAATACATCTATAAGTCCCTCTCTGGTTGTGTCACTGGGTGTATAAATGAGTATGTAGCTGTATGACTAGTTGTCTTAATATCTCTATGGGTCTCTCTATGTGGATCTAACGGTCTGTATTGATTGCTTACTGGCCTTATAACTGTGTGTGCAAGAGGATCTCTTACTGTTTGATATTTAAGTGCTATTCAGCATGAGAATGAATGAGTAAGTCCTGCTGGCTCTCTCTGACTGACTGTATGAGTACCTCTATCTTTTCCTTAACAGATACATGAGTTGCACTATAGGTGGGATACCGCATGTATAACTGGACATATAGGTCTATAAATACACATATAAATCACAAAACCTAAAACTAAATTTTAACTAGGAACCATACTGTCCTATTTCCTACCTACAGCCTACCATTCAAATGAGTTATATGTAATTACTGCTGTATACAGAGATTCTGTAAGGGTATGTCACTGAGGGGCATAGGTATGAAAATCTGTTTTTGCGATTCTCAAATAGCGATTTTTTGAGAATTGCTATGTGAGAATTGCAAAATGGGATGTATTTAAAAATTCACAATTTTTTTGCGATTTCTTAGTATTCCTTAATTGCGCTTAGCAAATTGTGAATTCGCAATTAAGGAATACCTTCTGATTCATTCCTATGGGCCAGGAGGCCCATAGGAATGAATGGGAAGTAATTCTCAATTTGCGATTCGCAATTTCAGAATCGCAAATTGAGAATAATTTCAAGGGTGCAAGGGTGTCATAAGGACACCCTGATGCACCCCTGAAATGAACATGTGTGCGCATATGGCGCACATACATGCCCTAAGGGCATGTATGTGCACCACATGGCACCTTGAAAAATGCCAAAAAGTGCATTTTGAAAGAAATCGCAAACTAACACCAACTTAAAGTTGGTGGTAATTTGCGATTTCTTAAGGAGAAATCGCACAACTTGGGTGCTTGTTGCATAGCATTTAAGGAATCGCAATTTGTGATTCCTTAAATGCTTATGCAAAATTAAGGAATCACAAATTTTGCGATTCCTTAATATTGCAATGTGATTTTCCTTCTACATCGCGTTTTGCAAATTTTTGGTCGCAAATGCTGCTTTTTTGCGATTCGCAGCAATTGCGACTAAAAATTTGTTTCATACATATGCCCCAGAATGCCTATATACCTCAGACAATGTCTGACAGACTACATGAGTAATAATTGTTTCCTACATTTTAATACAACTTGTACGATTTGTGAAACACTGCATATTTAACTATACCTTTGGAATCTGAAGCTGCACATGTAACTCCGTTTTATTTTAAATAGCATGTCTTACTAACTAAGCAGATACAAACCTGTCCTATAACTTAAAAACAGCCACCCTTTGCATTTCCTCGTTTTTTCTGTATTATTATTTGATATGCTTTTGTTCACAACTACTTTTGATGTATAACCATTTAGCCCCCCATATTTAACCTTATTGCCCATGATCAGTTTTTATCTTTTACTTCCTTGTAAAGTATATACTGATTATTCTCTCCTTGTTTCCCTTTCCCCTTCCCTTATTCCCCCAATTCTTTTCATGTACTATGTATTTATGCCTTATTTTATGACTAATAAACTTCTTTTTGAACTGAATAAACAGCCACCCTAAAGGTTATGTAATACATAGTTGCCAATTTTCACAGATTTGATAATTATGTACTGATCCATTGTATGCTTTGCCTTTCAATTCTGTAAGGTATAGTCTTCTATTAAAATAGAATAAATAAGACTACAAGTTCCAGAATTCAAAGGAAAACATTCTTTCTGAGCAGCACATTATGTATGGACCTCTAAAACTTTGCAGAGTTTCTAGTACATTGTTAAGTATAAATTTAAAGCTTAGCAACCATTTTTTTTATGCCAACTAGAGCATGCCGCAAACCAACATGTGTTCAATATACAGTTTTAGGGCAACACATTCTTAAGTAACCTCACCCACACCTACCTAGCCTCACTGTCAGAGAAACAGTCATATGCTCACATACCCAGGAAGAGACTTACTCATCCATTAATCAATGTATAAAAACACTCACACTACCATTCAAAGATCGTATCAAACAGTTATAATACTTTCTCCTGTATATCAAACTCACTTTCATCAACCTCATATAAACATCTACCTTTGCAAACAACTTTTTATTTGAAAGTTCAATCTAATTGACATACCTGAAATTTGAGTTCATTGGTGATATACTTTTGCTCATATTACGTAGATTCAATACTTTCAGAGAATGTGAAAACTAAGCATAAGAATGGTACACCGCTCTAATACAAGCAACCATTAATGGCAACCTTTGCAAGTTTGCACTCTGTGATACAGCAGAAGCCAGAAAATAAAAACGTGTCTTTCATATTTCAGTTTTGTTACTGCACTTTGAATGGTTGGTATGTGTTAACCGTTTGATGCACTTTTATGAAGAAGGCCAATATGGAAGTGTTTGTGCATATTCACGAATTATTCATGACCGCGGCAACAAAATTCACAAATAATTACAGGAGTCCAAAATCATATTTAATCAGGTTATCTTATTACTTTAAAAGTACACTACACTTTATATGATAACCCTTACTGGGAAAACAAATCCTTATTCTTCCACAATGACTCTAAACATGTCTAATTTCTAAAAAAAACAGATAACTCTCTCTTTAACACCAGTCCCCCAATACACTCTTAGCAGAGTCTCCATAGCAACAAACTAGAACCAGTATGTCACAAGTTCACAGCACATTTTAGAAGAGCCATACTACATACAAAATCAGATGCAGCAGGTGTGGTTCACTATTCAGAAATAAACACGTATTCAAGGTTCCATTTATACTTTTTTATTTTTTGCATATCCAATAAGAGATCTACTTACTAATTCTTTAAATTCAATATCTAATTTTGCATATTTACAGCATCCAACCAAATTTACGTATTTTTAAAAGCAGCCCTTCACATCCATTTTAGCTGCCTTTCATCTTGAAAACGGCCTCACTCAGCTCCAGCCTTCTCATGTCTGCTACTAATGCTTCACTTCAAAATGGTTAGAGTGTGGTTTGTGGGCATCAGCTATGTGTTGTGGGCTAGAGAGGCTACTAGAAAGACTGGCATTGACAGGGACTTGGGTTTGAACAATGTGGACATTTCTTGGATTGGCCGAAGATGATGAAAATGACATCAATTACTACCTTTGGTTGACAACATTGTGGATTTCCAACCCACTGACCTCATGATTGTGCACTGTGGTGGCAATGACCTAGGCACATTGACTGTGGTAGCCCAAATGAAAGCTACCTTTGCATAATTAATGGCACTTTTCCCTCACACTGCCTTGGTGTACTCCAACATATGCCAAAGGCAGAAATGGAAGTGGTCTAATCAATTATGCCCACAGATTGACAAAACAAGGAAACATGTTAATAAAACTGTTTCTGTATTCCTCAGAGACCATAACAGGGGCTCTATCCAAAATACAACTTGTGTTTTGACATGCATGGAATCTGTAGAAGTGATAGAATTCACTTAACAGATGAAGGCAACAGGGTGTTTCTTAGCATCTTGTCTTATGAGTAGCTGTAATTTAAAATAACTTTTTAAAATATTTTTCAAAATTTGCAAATACGTCGTGAATATGCAAAACAAAAGCAGACATTCAATAGACACCAGCACATGTAAAGTTCATAATGATATAAGTGATTATTAGCCTCACACTGGGCACATCATTATCTAAATCACCTTATAAGTAGTACATGTATGAGTCTCTGAGTGTGTCTTTGAGTGTGTCTATGAGTGTTTGAGTGGGTCTGTCAGTGGGTGGATAAGTGTCTCACTGGGTTATCAGACAGTGTGTGAGTGGGTGAATGAGTGAGTGGGTGTCTGAGTGGGTCTATGAGTCAGTGTATGAGTGGGTCTGTGAGTGGGTGCATGAGTATCTGAGTGGGTTTATGAGTGGGGGCATGAGTGTCTAAGATAGTCTGTGAGTGGGTATGCAAGTTACTCAGTGGGTCTGTGAGTGGGTGCATGAGTGACTGACTGGATCTGTGAGTGGGTGCATGAGTGTCTCTATGGGTAAGTGACTAGGTAGGTATGTGAGTGTGTGTGAGAATGTCTGGGTGGGTATGTGAATGGGTGTATGAGGGTTTAAGTGGGTCTGTGAGTAGATGTGTGAGTGTCTAAGAAGATATGTGAGTGGGTGCATGAGTGTCTGAGTCATTCTTTGAGTAGGTGCATGAGTGTCTGAGTCAGTCTGTGGGTGGGTGTATGAGTATCTGACCGGGGTCATCTGAGTAGATCTGTGGGTGGGTGCATGAGTGTCTGAGTGGGTTTGTGAGTGGGCACATGAGAGTCAGAATGGGCAAGTGACTGTGTGCATGAGTGTCTGAGTGGGTCTGTTAGTGGGTACATGAGTGTCTGAGTTGTCTATGAGCCAGTGCATCAGTGTATGAGTGGGTCTATGAGTGGGTGTGTGAGTGTCTCAGTAGGTCTGTGAGTGGGTGCATGAGTGTCTGAATGAGTAACTGTGGATGAGTGTCTGAGAGAATATGAGAACATCCAAGTCAATGTCTGAGTGAGTTCATGAGTGTTTGAGTGGGAGTTCAAGTGGGTGCATTGGTCTCTGAATGAGTCTCTCAGTGGATGTGTGTCTGAGCGGATCTGTGAGTGGGTTCATGAGTATCTGACTGGGTCTGTTAGTGTGTGTGTAAGTATCTGACTGATCTGTGAGTGGGTGCATGCATGCGTCCCTGGGTGGATCTGTGAGTAGATGTAAGAGTGTCTGGGTGGGTCTGTGAGTGGATACATGAGTGTCTGAATGGGCAAGTGACTGTGTGCAAGAGTGTCTGAGTGGGTCTGTTAGTGGGTACATGAGTGTCTGAGTTGTCTATGAGCCAGTGCATCAGTGTATGAGTGGGTCTATGAGTGGGTATATGAGTGTCTCAGTAGGTCTGCGAGTGGGTGCATGAGTGTCTGAATGAGTAACTGTGGATGAGTGTCTGAGAGAATATGAGAACATCCAAGTCAATGTCTGAGTGAGTTCATGAGTGTTTGAGTGGGTGTTCAAGTGGGTGCATTGGTCTCTGAATGAGTCTCTCAGTTGGTGTGTGTCTGACTGGGTCTGCTAGTGTGTGTGTAAGTATCTGACTGATCTGTGGGTGGGTGCATGAGTGTCTGAGTGGTCTATGAGGCAGTGCATCAGTGTCTGAGTGGGTCTGTGAGTGGGTGCATAGGTTTCTGAATGGATAAGGGACTGTGCATGAGTGTCTGAGAGAGTCTGTGAGAGGGTATGTGAGTGTCCACGTAGTTCTCTGAGTGTGTGAGTGTTTTAGTGGGTGTGTGAATAGGTGCATGTGTCTCTGAATGAGTGAGTATTTTAGTGTCTGAGTGGGTGTGTGAATGTCCAAATGGGTCTCTGAGTCAGTGCATGAGTGTTTGAGAAAGTATGTGAGGGGGTATATAAGTGTCTGAGTGGGTCCCTGAGTGAGTGCATGAGTGTTTGAGTGGGCTTGTGAGTGGGTGCACAAGTGTTAGAGGGGATCTGTGAGGGGCTGCGTGAATATCTGAGAGGGTCTGTAAGCTGCTGCATGAGAGGTTAGATAGCTCTATGAGTGGGTGTATGAGTGTCTGAATGGGTCTGTGAGTGGGTGCATGAGTATCTGAGTGGTCTATGAGCCAGTGCATGGGTGTCTGAGTAGGTCTGTGTGTGGGTGTATAAGTGTCTGTGTGGGTCTTTGAGTGGATTAATGAGTTTCTGAATGGATAGGAGAATGTGCATGAGTTTCTGTGAGAGGGTATGTGAGTGTCCAAGTGGATCTCTGAGTGGGTGTGTGAGTGTTTTAATGGGTGTGTGAGTGGGTGCATGTGTCTTTGAATGAGTGGGTATGTAAGTGTCTAAGTGGGTGTGTGAGTGGGTGTGTGAATGTTCAATTTGGTCTCTGAGTGGGTACATGAGTGTTTGAGTGGGCTTGTGAGTGGGTGCATGAGTGTTAGAGTGGATCTGTGAGAGGCTGTGCAAATGTCTGAGAGGGTCTGTACGCGGGTGCATGAGAGGTTGAGTGGGTCTGTGAGTAGGCATATGAGTGCCTGAGTGGGTCTGTGAATTGATGCATAGGTGTCTGAGTGGGTCTGTGAGTGGGTGCATGAGTGACTGGTCCTGTGAGTGGGTGTTCAAGTGTCTGACTGGATCTATGGCTTGGTTCATGAGTCTCTTGAGTGGGTCTGTGAGTGGGTATATGAGCAGTACTCTGAATGGATGCATGAATGTTTGAGTGGGTCTGTGAGTGGGTACATGAGTGTTTGAGTGGATCTGTGAGAGGGTGCTTGATTGTCTGAGTGGGTCTGTAAATGGATGCATGTGAGTCTGAGTGGGTCTGTGAGTGGGTGCATAAAAGTCTAAGTGGGTCTGTGAGTGGGTGCGTGAGTATCTGAGTGGTTCTCTGAGAGGGTGCATGAGTGTCTGAATGGGTCGCTGAGTGGGATTATAAATTGCACCGGGCACAAGGGACTACACCTCCCAGTAGGCGCAGGTAGACGCCCGCTGACAACGTCATCGCGGCACTATGAGGTGCGTTAAGTAGCGAGCAGGCCTCATCCAGTATGGGACGCGCGTGGGCAGCGCCCGGGCGAAGCCTGGGACAAGGGCAGGACCGTCCTTGCCCGTCAATGTCCAACAGAGGCCGGGCTGGGCCATCTCTCTTTTGCCGGTGGCATTTAACCAGGTGAGCATTGCCCTTTGAACATTTGTATGCCAGCTGCCCAAAAAAACCTCCACCATGGGGAAGAGAACAGATATAATACCGTCCCGCCCAGTCATCCCAAGTATAGACAGCATGCTGGAAAGGGCGGTGAGTATAGTGTCTAATGAAATTGATCTCACAGAGAGGAGGCTGTCCCTTGGTAATAAGCCATTATATGATGTTCCTATGCTGGGGACCGAATTAGTTGACATAGCTGGCCCTCTCCTGCTTTATAACACTCAGAACACTGATCCGGCGAATATATCAACTCTCAGGCCAGGTTCTGTGCCTGGACATGAAGCTACTCTGACTCAGAGCTCAAAGGCCATTAGTATTGCAATTGACCAGGATTCCCCAATGGCTAGCGCTATCGTGTGTGCGGGTGCAAAGCGGAAACGGAAAACAGTAAAGCCCGCCCTTCTGAAGAGAAAACAACTGCCCCGTACTGGTTCTACTCGCTCTGTTATGAGTACTTGGGTACAAACACCCTTGCAGACTCAGATTCAGAATCCCGAACTTGTAGATTCTATGCACCATGGAGAACCAAGGAATTCTGTTAGTACTCAGACTGGCACCACACTGTCTTCTCTCCCGTATAACAGCTTGGACCAGACCTTTATTGACACTGTTGTGAGTAGTATCTTTGGGCGTATCAAAGACCTGATTGACTCTCTGTGCTTTGTGGAAATGGCTTCACAGGCTGGACACTTTGTCAAATAAACTATGCTTCCAACTTAAGAATTTTAAACCTGCTACATCACAGGGGTTGGAATCAAGTTTGACATTAGTTGACATTGCTCCTCAACCACATGTCCCCGCCCCAACAGTCCGACTGTCACTACCACTTGGGTCATGTCCTATTTGCGAGAAGGTAAAAGAATATCTCATAGCAAAGGCTATTGCCACATCAGGGAATTTACCTAATACTGTAGGGTTAAATACTCTGCCAGTTACAACTTCATACACACGGTTAGATCTTAGCAGCACAACGCGTGCTGACACAGAGGGACCTAACCTGAGGGACGGTAAGACATGTGTGGGGGCTGCAACCCAAGCAAACACTGTAAATATCCAAGTGAGTAAAGACATACTGAACCTCCTGCCTGCATCCTGCCCATTTGTCTGTGTACTTGCAGGTGTACCTGCTCTTAAGAAAAATCAAACTGAGACATGGTACCAACTTCGCAATAAATGCGTTGACTGGTTATCTAAACATAAGGGATACAAGGTGGCTGAGGCAAATAATATCATTTTGGTTGAAGAGTAAGCTCGGTTTTATCCTCTGTCAAAAATATTGAGGGGAACTGTATTGTTGTTAACTTTCGAAACCCGGCAATGGTGAAATCCCTACTAAATGTACAGGAAGATACATGCATGGGCCCCAGTAATATTTGTCTGCAGCCATTGGGATATTTTTATAAACCAACTTTTAACTTACAAATGAATGATGGTGCACCTCTATTGAGGCATAATAGGTTCTTGCCTTTGTCCACCCGAGACACCCAAGACTGACTTGCACGTGCAAGGTTATTAAATGAAGTCAATAGTCTTCCTGATGCATGCCCACCGGGAGAATGTTTAAATCCTACCAGGACTGGTACTGACTGTAAACTGAGTATACTTAGGGGCCGATTCCGATCTGGTTTGGAAAGCTCCCCAACCGAGCCGGATCCGGAGTGTTTTTCGACCGAGCTGGACTCCTGCAGTCCGACCGAGTGAGTACGAGGCGGCCACATGCTGCTGGACTCGGCTGGGTCGGACTCCCATAGAAGTCAATGGGAGCCAGTCGTACGATGTGTACATGTGCTCCCATTGACTGAATGGGTGCGTCTCGCACAAGGGCGTCCCTACAGTGGGTACGTGTCGGTGCCATCCGCAACGTACATGCCTGTGTTGGGGGGACCCTTGGATCGGAGTCATAAGGCTGCAGGTGACAGGGGTCTGACGCGGACAACCAAAGGCAGATTCCCGGACGTTTTGCAAGCCAGAAACTTTGACTCGATCCAGCTGTCCGACGCGTGCATCGTACTGGCTCGGTCGGAATTCCTCTCCATTGCAAAGCACGGTTTGCTTACGGACGAGGCTTAGGGAATGGTCCGGACCCGGAAACGATTCGATCGGTGATTTTGCATTTCTCGCACGTACTTGCTCGCTCGTACAGCTGTATGAGTCAAGTGGAGAACACAAGTATGGCTCATTCTTTTTACAGCCGGATCGCTTTCGGGGACCTTCTGAGCGAGATCAGAATCGGCCCCTAAGTTGGAATGTTGCTGGTCTGGCATCTAAAATGAATTTACCTGACTGGATTGAAATAGTCGAAAATCAGGTTATTATAATGATGCAGGAAACCTGGGCCACTCAGGATTTTTTTCTTAAGATTTCCAATGTTCTAATATTGTTGTGCCGGTTCCCAAGGCAGGGCGACCATCTGGCGGGCTTTCGATATGGGTGAACATTTTAACGGGAGGCACTGTAAATGTTTTAGATACAAGAAATGATAATATACAGGCTCTGATCTATACAAGGGGCATCTTTATATGTTTAATCAACTTTTATAATAATGATTTTCATTCTGTGCCAAATGTCAATTTTAATATTTTGTTTAATTTTATTCTAACCCTACGAAACCTCAACGCTTTTACAAACGTCGTCGGTATTTGTGTGAGGTGAGATTTTAATGCCAGGATTTCAATGGGTAATAACTTAACAACATTCCCAACTACCAGTTTGTCTCGGTGCTTCAGGGGGCTAGAATTTTTAGATCATCTATGCAACCATAACCTAGTTAACACTATGGATATCGCTGCCGTCCTCGATAAAGATAATTGTATCGAACCGACATATAGAGGCAGGGGTTGTGCCTCCACTATTGAGTATGCTTTTATTTCCTCCATTTTAGAAGACTGTTTGTTAAGTGCAGAGGTTATACCGACCCACCATGGCAATCACAATCCTATTAAAATATTATTGAAAATTGCTCCTAAGCTTGTAAACAATAAGGAGTGTGGCGCTAAGAATTTGTTACCCTCCACATATAATCGGAGATTAGTTTGGCGAGGTATTGACAATAACAAGTTATTTGTCAATATGTTAACTGCTCATTCACCAATCGTCGACAGCTGTTTGTCATTTAAAGATCATATTCCTGATGTAATTGGTGCTTTTACCCAACTGTTTGAGGGTCTTGATGGTTGTTGTCAAGGCCTATTATGAAACCTCGAACGGGGCCGAGATGGTTTAATAGAGACTGTTCACTAGCAAATAGAAAGCTCCTCAAGGCACTGTCAATGACCCCCAGAGATCGGGCACTCATTAACTCCCTGAGGCACCATTACAAGATAGTAATTACAAGAAGGAAAGATAAAATCATAAAAAATCATTGGGATAGTTTAGCGTGTAGTGCATCTTCAAAAAATGGAAATGGCTTTTGGGCGGCAGTTTAAAAACATTAGGACATTGGGACATCCCCTGACCGCTATCAGTTGCAATATAACTAGTGACTTATGGGTGTCTCATTTTTCCAAAATGTATTCGGTCCCAACTGGAAATGAGGATTCATATGAATATCATGCGCCCACCCCAATTGAAATAACTTTGCTAGAAGTGGAGGATGCAATCCAATAATGTTTGGGTAATAAAGCCCGGGGCCCGATGGGTTGCCCATCGATCTTATTAAAAACTAGCTTACCCGTTGCGAGTTGCTGCGATCTCCGAAGAAAGGAAATTTGTTATGATAACATTCAATTTACATTGTGTCATTTTTGTTGAAACGTATTCATTTTAATATGGAAAACATTTCAAAGTGTAGTTTTAATTCTATTTATTTACTCGAGTGCTTGTGGATACACGATTTTTTGTTTTTTCGTCTTGTGCGGGCATCAGTATTCGAAAGATTATGAGGGCCCTGGGGGGCCGATATTTAAAACAATTATGCCAGAAACCTTTGCGGGAGTGTACTCAACAACTTCCCAAAGGTTCATGGCGATCGGATGAATGGTGTTTTAATTCTATTTATTTATTCGAGTGCTTGTGGATACACGATTTTTAGTTTTTCCGTCTTGTGCATACATCAGTATTCGAAAGATTATGAGGGCCCTGGGGGGCGGATATTTAAAAAAAATTATGCCAGAAACCTTCGCTGGAGTGTACTCAACAACTTTCCAAAGTTTCATGGCGATCGGATGAATGGTGTAGTAATGCATAAAGGACAAACATACAGACAGACAGACAGACAGACATACATTTGTTTTTATATATATAGACTAGCTTACCCGTCGCGCGTTGCTGCTTTCTCCGAAGAAAGGAAATTCAAGGAAACTCGTTATGATAACATTCAATTTACATTGTGTCCTTTTTATTGAAACTTATTCATTTTAATATGGAAAACATTTCAAAGCGTCGTTTTAATTCTACTGTTTATTCAAGTGTTTGTGGATACACAATTTTTTTTTTACCGTCTGGTGCGTACATCAGTATTTGAAAGATTATGAGGGCCCTGGGGGGCCGATATTTAAAGAAAATGTATGCCAGAAACCTTCGCGGGAGTGTACTCAACAAATTCCCAAAGTTTCCTGGTGATCGGATGAATGGTGTTTTAATTCTATTTATTTATTCGAGTGCTTGTGGATACACGATTTGTTGTTTTTCCGTCTGGTGCGTACATCAGTATTCGAAAGATTATGAGGGCCCTGTTTAAAAAAAAAAAAAATGATGCCAGAAACCTTCGCGGGAGTGTACCCAACAACTTCCCAATGTTTCATAGCGATCGGATGAATGGTGTAGTAATGCATAAAGGACAAACAGACAGACAGACATACATTCGTTTGTGTATATATATATATATATATATATATATATATATATATATATATATATATATATATATATATATATATATATATATATATATTACCTACTGGCGGTCGCCAGTAGGTATATATAGTTAGGATTTTTTCTCTATGGGATTTTTGAAAATTCTATGTCTAATAACTTTGGCGTTTGTGTACGGAATCGGCTGAAATTTTCAGGAAAATGGAACATTTTGTTTCTGAGCAGCCCCTGAAATTTGGGGGGGGGTTCGTCAAGGGGGGGCCGAGAAAAAAGGGAGGTCCCAAAACATGTTTTTCCCATGTTAATTTCCATAGGGCGGTTGGCCTCACTTTTAGCCCGAACGGCTGAATGGATTTGCATGAAACTTGGCAAAATTGTAGGGACTGTTAGCCCAATGTGCCTTTGCTAGGTCTCAATATATGTGCTCCAGTGGATTTTGATAAATTAACGTTAAAAAAAATATATACATCTGTAACAGCGCTCCGGGTAGCGCTCCGGTTCGCGTACTTGACGCGTAATGGAACTTC
Organism: Lissotriton helveticus; assembly: GCF_964261635.1. Lineage (NCBI taxonomy): Eukaryota > Metazoa > Chordata > Amphibia > Caudata > Salamandridae > Lissotriton > Lissotriton helveticus. The sequence continues at coordinate 1,861,995,193 of NC_136067.1, read as the reverse complement.
GCGAAGCGAAGCTGATTGGCTCTCCGGTGTCTGTCAACATTCTAAACAGTCCGGAGCGGCCGCCATCTTGTCTCTCGGTAGGATCGAGAGACAAGAGGAGGCCAAAACAAAGGGGGAAATGACCATAAGGGGGCATAGTAGATCCTCCCTCACCCTCTAGGTTTGATGTGGAGGCTTTAAAAGGGCCCCGCGGGGCAAAAAAAAAAAAAATAAAAATCGTTTTTTTGCATGGGGAGCGCCCGGTACGCTTTTGTACAATGGGCGGTGGTAATCTAAATGATGAGGGGGGGGGGCAGCGTTCAAAGCACATCTGCGTGCATAAACACGAAAATGTTTTTATCTACCACGTACTTGACTTATCTCTAGCTTTATTAATACAATAATCAATAATGAAAAATCGACATCAATAGGGTTGTCCGTATTCCCAGTCAGTACCCTTCCCCGCCCGCCATGTGCACAAAGACCGCATACATCCCCCATAACGTCAAGGCTAAGTAACTAGAACGTCATAAGGAGTTGCAAGTCGCTCCCATACTGGCGCCATTTTGGTCGAGGCCAGGCAGGTCCAGAGTATAGTTCAATGTCTCCAATAAGTAGCGGCAGGACCAGAATCCCTTTCGGCAGTTCTGGCTTCGTCATTACGAGCACTAGAAAACAATACATTCTGGGCAATACCACCCTTGACGCAGCCCTTTATTCTACAAGATGGTGTCTTTCAAAAGCCAGGGGTATAGGAGTATGTAACAAGCGAGCCATTTAATTGATAAAACTAAACGTGACAAACGGTTGCAGGATCAGTGAAGGTTGATTTTATAATTGAAAGTATAACAGGATCAGTTACAATAAAATCGTTCATACGCACACCATGGGCGAGTATCATGGGTAACATTATTTCGAAGCTTTATTAATACAATAATCAATAATGAAAAATCGACATCAATAGGGTTGTCCGTATTCCTAGTCAGTACCCTTCCCCACCCGCCATGTGCACAAAGACCGCATACATCCCCCATAACGTCAAGGCTAAGTAACTAGAACGTCATAAGGAGTTGCAAGTCGCTCCCATACTGGCGCCATTTTGGTCGAGGCCAGGCAGGTCCAGAGTATAGTTCAATGTCTCCAATAAGTAGCGGCAGGAGCAGAATCCCTTTCGGCAGTTCTGGCTTCGTCATTACGAGCACTAGAAAACAAGACATTCTGGGCAATACCACCCTTGACGCAGCCCTTTATTCTACAAGATGGTGTCTTTCAAAAGCCAGGGGTATAGGAGTATGTAACAAGCGAGCCATTTAATTGAAAAAACTAAACGTGACAAACGGTTGCAGAATCAGTGAAGGTTGATTTTATAATTGAAAGTATAACAGGATCAGTTACAATAAAATCGTTCATACGCACACCATGGGCGAGTATCATGGGTAACATTATTTCGAAGCTTTATTAATACAATAATCAATAATGAAAAATCGACATCAATAGGGTTGTCCGTATTCCTAGTCAGTACCCTTCCCCACCCGCCATGTGCACAAAGACCGCATACATCCCCCATAACGTCAAGGCTAAGTAACTAGAACGTCATAAGGAGTTGCAAGTCGCTCCCATACTGGCGCCATTTTGGTCGAGGCCAGGCAGGTCCAGAGTATAGTTCAATGTCTCCAATAAGTAGCGGCAGGAGCAGAATCCCTTTCGGCAGTTCTGGCTTCGTCATTACGAGCACTAGAAAACAAGACATTCTGGGCAATACCACCCTTGACGCAGCCCTTTATTCTACAAGATGGTGTCTTTCAAAAGCCAGGGGTATAGGAGTATGTAACAAGCGAGCCATTTAATTGAAAAAACTAAACGTGACAAACGGTTGCAGAATCAGTGAAGGTTGATTTTTTAATTGAAAGTATAACAGGATCAGTTACAATAAAAATCGTCCATACGCACACCATGGGCGAATATCATGGGTAACATTACTTCGAAGCTTTATTAATACAATAATCAATAATGAAAAATCGACATCAATAGGGTTGTCCGTATTCCCAGTCAGTACCCTTCGCCGCCCGCCATGTGCACAAAGACCGCATACATCCCCCATAACGTCAAGGCTAAGTAACTAGAACGTCATAAGGAGTTGCAAGTCGCTACCATACTGGCGCCATTTTGGTCGAGGCCAGGCAGGTCCAGAGTATAGTTCAATGTCTCCAATAAGTAGCGGCAGGACCAGAATCCCTTTCGGCAGTTCTGGCTTCGTCATTACGAGCACTAGAAAACAAGACATTCTGGGCAATACCACCCTTGACGCAGCCCTTTATGCTACAAGATGGTGTCTTCCATTCAGAAAATATTGTTGGCAGCATTTTGAAAGGAAAGATAAACGGCCGTTCTCCTAGTGAGTCTCACATTGTTACATTTATGAAGAATGTTGAAGAGTAGTATGTTGAAAATCTGAAGCCATCGTTCTACAAACTCTCAACCAGGCTTGGATGGAAAAATCCTGAAGAATGTACAAACTGAAAACCAGTTTTTGTCTGCATAGCATCAGCAGCAACACTTGAGTCAGCTTTGTGTGAAGCCGCCATCTTGATCCAATCAATACCATCCCCCTGCACACATTCAGGGACCAGGCCGCATTGCCAGGGCACCGCAAGACGTGTCTTCAGGTCAAACGGATTGTGGGACAAGGTCCAGAATGAAGAGTCACCAAAAGGCAAAAAGTTCCGCCGGACCCCGGGAGCCGGCCGCCTATGTCAGGGGCGATCTCAGGCCACACCAGGGCAACAAGACTTGGGGAGGGGGCAGGAGCCAAGCGCCCCCTCCCAGTCCGCGCCACCACACCGCCCCTCGGGGGCCTCCGTCAAGCGGTTCAGGGAGGCACCGCAGGCAGCGGTTCTTCAGATCAGTGGCTCTCACCGGCAAGGCTCCCCTCCGTCAGCAGCGATCGTTGGCGCTGTGGTTGCGGCCGGAGGCCCCGCCTAGTCAACGCCCCGGCCTCTCCATGTCGTAGGCCGCAAGAGTGGGCGCAACTCAGCTGGATGGCGGGTGAGACGCTGTAGCCACAAGAGTAGGCGAAACTCAACCGGCCGAGTGAGGCACTGTGCCGCAAGAGCGGGCGGAACTCAGGTGGCCGAGGGAGGCACTGTGCCGCAAGAGTGGGCGGAACTCAGCTGGCCGAGTGAGGCACTGTGCCGCAAGAGCGGGCGGAACTCAGCTGGCCGAGCGAGGCACTGTGCCGCAAGAGTGGGCGGAACTCAGCTGGCCGAGCGAGGCACTGTGCCGCAACAGTGGGCGCAACTCAGTTGGCCGAGCGAGGCACTGTGCCGCAAGAGCGGGCGTAACTCAGGTGGCTGAGTGAGGCACTGTAGGTCTTCCTCTCACAAAGATGAAAGTCAGAGTGAGGAAACAAGGAGGGGTTTTCATCATGTGGGACAAAAAAATAGTTCTAAACCAATGAAAAGTGTAATTTTTAGGTCACATGACCTAGCCTTACATCATTAGGAAACCAAAAGTGAAATGAACCAATGAAAATTTTTATTAACAAGTCACATGACCTGTTGTGCTTACGTTACGCGCTCCGCGCCGCGCCCCGGATCGCTTCCGGGAAGCTGTGCTTCGCGCCTCGCTTCGCGCCTCGGGTGCGCTAACGCGGCGCGTCATATGACGCATTACGCGACAACGCGATACTACAGTGTTTCTGGATGTTTCAGACTGAAGTTGGCGTCAGCATGAGAGCACCCCGTGGCTACGTCGTGACCGTTCCGCGAGCAATCATGGCAGTCGCTCCCCACCGGAAGTCTGCGGGAGTCGGGGGCCCCGGTGACACTTGTAGAATCTTCAAGGCTGAGGGGACGCTTTTGGGAATGGTATTTACAACAAGGGGTGGTGAGGGAGAGAGTCTCTGAATTAAGCAGAATACTCTCACCCAGTCAAGTGATCAGGGCTAGATCCAACACCGTTTTTTAGCTCATTGCACCATCCCAGTTTCAGAACCTGGCTGTATGCAAATTAGTCTGTCCCTGGCCCAGTGCATCATGGGAACAGGGCAGACCAGACTACAAAAGCCAATTCTTACACTGGGAAGGAAACAAGCTTCCGGGGACCGGTTTCTGGCATTACAGCCGTCTTCGGCCCGGCTTGCTTGAATCCTGATGGTGCAATGAGCAAGGGACTCATGTCTGAGTATACCCTTCCACGCTTAGGGTGGACAAAAATATTTACAACAAGGGGTGGTGAGGGACAGAGTCTCTGAATTAAGCAGAATACTCTCACCCAGTCAAGTGATCAGGGCTAGATCCAACACCGTTTTTTAGCTCATTGCACCATCCCAGTTTCAGAACCTGGCTGTATGCAAATTAGTCTGTCCCTGGCCCATCATGGGAACAGGGCAGACCAGACTACAAAAGCCAATTCTTACACTGGGAAGGAAACAAGCTTCCGGGGACCGGTTTCTGGCATTACAGCCGTCTTCGGCCCGGCTTGCTTGAATCCTGATGGTGCAATGAGCAGTGATGTCATCAGTGATGTCATTTGAGATGTCATCAGTGATGTCATCAGTGATGTCACTGACCATGTCATGAATGATGTAATATGTGACATCATCAGCAGTGGATTGCGGGTGCGCGATATATAGTTAGTGCAACTAACTATATATGGAATTTCAATGGTTTTGTGTGAGTAAAATAAGGTTTTGTAAATGCTAATTCCTAACTATATATGGTCTATAACCCATGGTTTTTTCAGTGAATATATATATATATATATATATATATTACCTACTGGCGGTCGCCAGTAGGTATATATAGTTAGGATTTTTTCTCTCTATGGGATTTTTGAAAATTCTATGTCTAATAACTTTGGCGTTTGTGGACGGAATTGGCTGAAAGTTTCAGGAAAATGGAACATTTTGTTTCTGAGCAGCCCCTGAAAATTTGGGGGGGGTTCGTCAAGGGGGGGCCGAGAAAAAAGGGGGGTCCCAAAACGTGTTTTTAACATTGAGTTTTCCATAGGGCGGTTGGCCTCACTTTTAGCCTGAACGGCTGAATGGATTTGCACGAAACTTGGCAAAATTGTAGGGACTGGTAGCCCGATGTGCCTTTGCTAGGTCTCAATATATGTGCTCCAGTGGATTTTGAGAAATTAACGTTCAAAAAAAGATATATATCTGTAACAGCGGACCAGGCAGCGCTCCGGTTCGCGGACTTTACGCGTTACGGAGCTTTGTGAAGCGAAGCTGATTGGTTCTCCGGCGTCTGTAAACATTCCATACAGTCCGTAGCGGCCGCCATCTTGTCTCTCGGTAGGATCGAGCGACAAGAGGAGGCCAAAGCGAAGGGGCAAATGACCATAAGGGGGCATAGTAGATCCTCCCTGACCCTCTAGGTTTGATGTGGAGGTTTTAAAAGGGCCCCGCGGGGCAAAAAAAAAAATAATAATAATAATCGAACGGCTGAATGGATTTGCACGAAACTTGGCAAAATTGTAGGGACTGGTAGCCCGATGTGCCTTTGCTAGGTCTCAATATATGTGCTCCAGTGGATTTTGAGAAATTAACGTTCAAAAAAAGATATATATCTGTAACAGCGCTCCGCTTCGCGTACTTTTCGCGTTACGGAGCTTTGCGAAGCTGATTGGTTCTCCGGCGTCTGTAAACATTCCAAACAGTCCGTAGCGGCCGCCATCTTGTCTCTCGGTAGGATCGAGAGACAAGAGGAGGCCAAAGCGAAGGGGCAAATGACCATAAGGGGGCATAGTAGATCCTCCCTGACCTCTTAGGTTTGATGTACCATTTTGCCAAGTTTGGTGTAATTCCGTTCAGCCATTCAGGCTGTAGACGTATCTAAATGTCCTATGGAAAATTGCATGGGGAAAACACATTTGAAAGTGTTGAAATTTAGAACCAATTAAAATGTTACTTTGGTTTTGTATTTGTGTGTGATGAAAGTTAATTGGTTATGTATATATCTAAAATGAGAGGAAACCACAGCCATTTTGTGATACTACTGTCTGAGGTACATTTGTGAGGAATTTTTGGTGGTCAATTGCTGGTGTTTGATTTACACAGTACTAACACTTCTCCTACTTTTAAAAAGGTGAGTTGTTAATTTGTAAGGGGAACTATGTTGTACACTTGAAGATAATTTGAAAAATGTTTTCTGTTATTTATTTACAGTCCTTCTGTTATACTAAATACTTGATAAAGTTAGTTTTATATTATGTATTACTAAAAACGATAAATGAAAGTGATTATTTTTTTCTGCAATTTACAGCAAGCAATTTCAAAATAAAATGGCTCACAATGAAGAGACCGTGGCAATTTCTTTTGAATTATCCACTACATGTATTGAAATTGAGAGCACCAATAATGAAATATTGTCACAAGGAGGAGATGACTTGAATGATTTTTTTGATCAATCTGTTGATGGCGAATTTATCGAATGTTTGGAGACCATAGAGTTAGAAGAATCATCATTGCAGACTTTTCATGAGGAGATTCCAGATGAGATGATTGAAGAGGAAATTCCTGATGAGGACATGTTACTAGTTCTTTCAAATTTTGAAAATTCAGAAGAATAAATTTATATTTAGAAATCAAAAATTGTATGAGACATTATTCATTTTTATTTTTAATTTATGAGGTTGTAGCGAAGTGATTGTAGTATAAAATGAGACTTAAAGTATAGAGTGCAACATTTTTATGTTACATGGTAAGTTTACTCATATTTACTTCCCTTCTCCCACTATATTATCTCCAATGTGTATTTGACATCTCTTCTTCATCTCCGGCCTCCTTTCTCTCACTGTCTGTCTCTGATGCATCTTATCGCTGCCATTTTGTGTAATTACAGAAGAGAGTAAAAAAAAATAGTTCGGAACGTGAAAAGGGGGCAAAGTAGAGTACCCCTCACCTCCTAGGCCTTCTCAGGCGGTCCCAAAAGGATCAGTTTCTGCTTTCCTGAGAGATTATGGTATGAGTTCCATATACCACAATAACTTGCATTACAACATGCAAGATATCTATCCCCTATTACCAACTTTTGGAGATATTCGCGCTAAGCGCGAATATCTCCAAAAACTAACACCTGCCCTGAGCAGTTCTTAGCCATGTTATCCAATGGGAGGTGGATAACATGGCTAAGAGCATTAGCTCGGTAATGCATGAATATCGCTGACTTTTTAGCGATATTCATGCATTGCGGCCGTTTTTTATCGCATTTGCGATAAACCTTGATAATAGCAAGGTTTATCTTCGATAATTTCTGACGATGCTTAGCGGTAAAAAATTTGTTGCTAAGCATCGTTAGCGATAAATATCGCTTAACTTTGGTAATATGCACCAACGTCTGTTAACGTTCGATTCGAAGGAAATGAGGAAGTGTTGAAAAACATTGTCTGCGCCATCTTGCCTTTTTTGAAATGCCACACTTTTGTCGTGCACGGCAGCCATTTTAGATGCCTTGACCAGACCCACTCTCTGCACGCTGTCGATCCTTAGCATGACTCCCCACCTTCGCAAGCATCTTCCCCAGGCACTGGTCACCCCCGCTCTCTGTGTTATGCATGGGCAATAAACCTCCCCCCATCTGCGCTGCTCTTCCTTGAGAATCACACTCTGTGCCCGCCCCCGACACCTCCCTTTCGCCCTATTCACTACCGCACCCTCTGACACTCCTCTTCCTCTGTGTCCGATTGTCCAGGCTATCAGCTAGCCCTGCAGATGTAGTTTATGGCCCCAGCTGTAAAGAATCACCCCTCTTCAAAGGAGTTATAGTAGATCAAGGCCCACACCCGATGAGATCCGTCACACCACACGTGTTCCTACTATCTGAAAACCATCCTGTATTGTGATTGGGGAGGGGACCGAGCCTGAAGCGGAAGATTCCAGGGATGACTCTTTGTACATCAAAGTTTTTACAATTATGTGTCATATTAAAAATATATAGCACTCCAACAAAGTAGTAGGATTATAAAACTTTAATAACTTATAAATATATACAACAAAACAAAAACAGTAAAAACATTTAAACAACGAAGAGACCGTGGCAATTTCTTTTGAATTATCCAATACATTTATTGAAATTGACAGCACCAATAATGAAATATTCTCACAAGGAGGAGATGACTTGAATGATTTTTTTGATCAATCTCTTGATGGCGAATTTATCGAATGTTTGGAGACCATAGAGTTACAAGAATCATCATTGCAGACTTTTCATGAGGAAATTCCTGATGAGGACATGTTACTAGTTCTTTCAAATTATGAAAATTCAGAAGATGTTGCCTGGGTGCCGCACTGATTTGGGTATCCGGCGTGGGGCGTCCCGGGGGGTGGATTGTCAGTAGCGGTCTGTTGTGCGAATAGTTCCAAGGCAGCAGAAAGCGCTGAAATCTGGATGTCACGAAGGTGATGTCTAGTAAGTTGCCGCCCAGCAAATAACGGCGTGGGGCGGCGTGGGGCGCCGCGGGGGTGAGTGAGTCCAGTATACTTATCGGCATTGCAGAATTACTGCTGGGGACAATGCCTGTGCTGTAGCAGGGTCACAGCAGAAACAAAAAGGATTCTGTTGAAGATGTTGTTGGTTTTCAATTTGAAAACAGTTCTGGTATCAACTGCTATGCTAATGTAGTGGTTAATGTTTTGTTTTCTCTAGAAAATGTAAAAGAGGGGGAGGCAGTCCATAGTTCCGGTAAAAGGGCAAAGGAAAGGATCGGTGGTTTGAACTATCAGTCAAAAAGGGGAGGGGGTGCAACAATTTTTCCTACCGGGTCACACTGTGCTTTCACCGGAACTGAGGTCTGCAGGATTCTAGTCATTCAAACTGAGGCTGGTGGCAGCATGGGAGCGCCGACGTCCCGCGGATACAGTTTCGTCACTCCACGGGCGATCATGGCAGTCATTCCCCATCGGGGGTGTCTGCGGGGGTCGGAGACTCCCGCGGCTCCTCTAGAATCTTCAAGGTCGTGGAGGACTACGGTGGTGGAGTCAACCAGTGACCGGGCCATTTCTTTATGCTGGGCCCGCTCTTGCCAGGTCGACCGCCATTTTGAGAGTTCGGTAGCTACTGGCGATCGCGGGGTCAAATGAGCGGACGGGCTCCACCCTGCCGGGCAAGACGTTGCAGCATCGCCACAGTGGAAGAACCCTTTTCCGGGCGCCTGGAGCGCTGAGGGTGCAGCTGGGAAGCCTCCACCTGGGGAGGCGGGAGAGGCCTGTTCGCATCGTCTCTCCCTCCCAGTGCCCCCACGGCGTCTCGCTTGACATTTGTTATGGCCGGACCAGGCGATGAGGATGAGGGGGGGGGGTCGGAGGCATGTGCAAGACATCCCCCCCCAGTGTTGTCGCAGCCATTATAAAAGAAAGAAGAAATGTCCCGTCCGTCTTTGGGCCGCACCTCCGGTGGATGGCGGCCGGACGCCCTTTGCTCTGGCCCCATGAACGGGTTCCTTGGCTCATCGGCTGCAGCCGGATCCCGTCGGCCCCAGCCCCCGGCCGTTGGTGGCCGAACCGGGAGAGAGTGTGGAGGGACAACCTGCAACTCTCAAGGGCCACCGCGGCCGGACTGGGAGAGAGAGGGGAGGGTCGAGGACAGGGACATTCCCCCCCCTGAAACTCTCCAGTGTTGTCAATCCCCCTGGCCGGGTCCCGCTGGCCTCGGCCTCTCCTCCGGCTACACCCTACGTGATGATCTCCTGGCCGAGGCGTGGCAGCAGGACCCGCCTTATATGTGTTGCTTCCGGCTGGGCGTAGCCGAAAACCTGTTGCCCTTTGGAAGTTTCTAGAATGGGGCGGATGTCTGCTGACTTCTATCTTTCCCAGTTTGCCGTTATTTGGCCGTGGCAGGCGGTGGGACAGACACGTTTTGGGGCAGTGAGGGGCGATGTTTTCAGGTTTCTTATTACGGGCTTACTTCTAACATTTCTTGTTTCTAGGACAATAATAGGTTTTATCATTACGTATTGTTATCGTTTCTTTGTTTGTTATGTAATAAAAAGTTAATCAGTGGCCTACTGATTTTCATTTTCCTATTCTTTTCTTTCCAGGTTGTTTCATGCTAAAGTTTCTGTTAACAGGATACAGTGATCACTTCGTTATTATTGCATATGTCCTTTTCACTAGGGGTGCTCTCTGGTCGGGCCAGATGACCTATCTCTAGTAAATGGTCCGGGTGAAACAGGTGCATCAATCAGTGGGGAGTAGATAGGCATGACAGATTACAACGGGGGAGAAAGGTCCGCATTACGTACCCTTTCACTACTTGCAAAGATTTTCCTACGTTTATTTGCAAACAGGGAATACCTCCAAAAAGAACTAATTCCCAAACAGTCAATGTTCGGACAATCAATCAATCAATGAGGAATGAAATAGGTACGACGTGTTAAAGGCTTGCGTTACCTACCCTTCACTATCTGCAAAGGGAGAGAGAATATTCCTATTCTTCCTCGTTTGCAGGCAGAGAAGATCCTTAAGAGAACCAACTTCGAACAATTCAATGCTCGATTCAAACAATCAACAAGGGGTACTGTGAACACAAATGAACGCCGCTTATGTACATACACATTGCTATTTTCAACAGGTTGTTCCTAATGTTTCTATTTTAGCGAGGTCAAAAAGAGATCCCATTAGTGGCCTACTGATTTTGCTCGATTCCTTTTGTTTTTTTACACGATTTTTCGCTATCTGCAAAGACTAAACAGAGTATTGCGACTCTGTGCTTGTTTGTAAATAGAGAATGAACCAAAGAGAACAATCAATCAAATGGAGAGAGAAGCAGGCACGACGGATTACAACGGGGGCAAAGGCCTGCGTTAACTACCCTTCACTATCTGCAAAGAGAGAGTACTCCTAATAGAAATGAGGGGTGGGGGGCAGCATTCAAAGCAGATCAGTGTGCATAAACACGAAAATGTTTTTACTTACCACGTACTTGACATTCGACAGTGTATGATATTTGCTATTAAAAAACCATTCAAATTCACTGAAAAAACCATAGGTTATAGACCATATATAGTTAGGAATTAGCATTTACAAAACCTTGAAAATTCACTGAAAAAAACATAGGTTATAGACCATATATAGTTAGGAATTAGCATTTACAAAACCTTGAAAATTCACTGAAAAAACCATAGGTTATAGACCATATATAGTTAGGAATTAGCATTTACAAAACCTTGAAAATTCACTGAAAAAACCATAGGTTATAGACCATATATAGTTAGGAATTAGCATTTAAAAAACCTTATTTTACTCACACAAAACCATTGAAATTCCATATATAGTTAGTTGCACTAACTATATATCGCGCACCCGCAATCCACTGCTGATCATGTCACATATTACATCATTCATGACATGGTCAGTGACATCACTGATGACATCACTAATGACATCAATGATGACATCTCATTTGACATCATTCTTGTGCTAATACGATAAACCTCTTCAGACTCTAATATAACCTTAGATACACTCAGTGTATACAGACACTCACACACTGTCACTCATCCATGGAGTTACTCACACACCTAGTCAGTCATGCAAATAAACAATCTCACCTCCATTTCTTCAACTATACAGTTATACACACCTTACTTATTCAAACATATACTAACACATATTTACTCTCTTATACAATCCCTGATACAAGTTCACAATGATCCATACAACCACTCACACATTCAGTGGCTCTCATGCACAGTTATTTATATATGCCAACTCTCACATGTACTGTGTTTTACATATGTACTTACTATGACATGTAGCATTGAGATATCCATTCAATCATCAATACACTCATGCACACAGTCAACTGCCCATGTAGCTGTTTCCACATGCACTCTTGAACTCATACACCTAGTGAATCAACTGCTCACACATCTATGCACAGAGTCACACACCTCCCAGCCACCCCTACACAAACTCAATCTCCCATACAAATATTTGGGCAACCAATCAATAACACATATAGCCTCTCGTATAGCTAATGATCAACACATGCAGCAGTTTACATCACAACAGACATTATGATGCACAAATTAAGACAGTTTAGTCACTAACCCATGCATTCAGTGAGACACATTTAATCACTCACTCATACAGTCAGTCACGCACCTACTAAATCCTTCATCCAGACACTTATACATCCACTCATTCTTCAATATGTAAGACATATTTTAACTTTACAGAAACATACAGTCACTGGATGTTGTCATCAGTGATGTCATCAGTGATGTCATTTGAGATGTCATCAGTGATGTCATCAGTGATGTCACTGACCATGTCATGAATGATGTAATATGTGACATGATCAGCAGTGGATTGCGGGTGCGCGATATATAGTTAGTGCAACTAACTATATATGGAATTTCAATGGTTTTGTGTGAGTAAAATAAGGTTTTTTAAATGCTAATTCCTAACTATATATGGTCTATAACCTATGGTTTTTTCAGTGAATTTTCAAGGTTTTGTAAATGCTAATTCCTAACTATATATGGTCTATAACCTATGGTTTTTTCAGTGAATTTTCAAGGTTTTGTAAATGCTAATTCCTAACTATATATGGTCTATAACCTATGGTTTTTTCTGTGAATATATATATATATATATATATATATATATATATATATATATATATATATATATATATATATATATATATATATATATATATATATATATATATAGATAAACCAGATTTTTGGGCACCTCTTTTATTGAATGTTTTTAATAATTTAACCTATGCTACAATCCCGAGAACGTGGTCCACGAGTATCATTGTACCAATTTTTAAAAAGGGCGATCGTTTTAACACTAGTTATTATAGACCTATCTCTCTCATCGATAACACCCTGAAAATCCTGGGAAGGATTCTCTATAACAAGATATGGTCATGGGCTGAGGGAGATAAGATTTTAAGGCTAGGGTTCAGAAGCAAAGTAGGTACAGTGGAACAGTGCCTGAACCTAAACCTGATTATTGGCAAGTACACTGTTGCAAAGAAATCTCCTATATTTCTCGCCTTCATGGACCTTACCTCTGCATTTGACCTTGTCAATAGGTCAGGCCTATGGTTCATTCTTTTAAAACACGACCTGGATGAAATTCTTTTTCACTTTTTAGCATATTTGCACATAGATCTGCACACCCGAGTGAGGATCAGCCAGGATGGGGATGTATTAAGTGACATCAAAATTGATAGAGGTTTTAGACAGGAGTGCGTTCTGGCACCCCTTCTTTTTATCTTATATATTAATGACTTACATGACTCACTAATAAAACTCACCCATGATGTCACGAGAATAAATGATAATATGCTCCCCGCCTTATTGTATGCTGATGATGCGTTTTTAATGGCACGTACTCCTAACGCCCTACACATTTTAGTACGAGGTTTTGTAGATTTTATGGCTGTTTCAAATTTAAGGACTAATTTTAAAAAATCGTTGTTAATGGCTTGCGGTCTGAAAAAGTCCTATTAATAAAATCACTGTTAATCCAGAAAGTTTACAAAGCATTTGCACTTTTTCTTATCTTGGGTTAGTTTACGCTACAAATAGATCCTGGTCCGATCACGTGGCACATAGCAGAAGTAAGCTGTCATGAAGTATTAACACAATTCTGGGACTACCCCAACCGAAAAGGTCTGAAGTAGTTTTAGCTCTCAAGAAAATCTTTAAACTACAGTGTGCCCCCACCGCAACTTATGGAGCAGAAATCTGGGGCTTTACCAAATGTAGCAGCATTCAACGTGAAGAAAACAGACTTTGCAGAAAACTTTAGGGAGCCCCGATTTCCTCCTCTGTATATGTGTGCCATAAAGAACTGAAGCTGCCCTACATTGAAGATTATATTAGGGCTCGTCCAGCATTGTTTTGGGTTGCAATTTGGAAAAACACTGCAGCAACTCTCACCAGAGACATAATAATTGACTGCCTTAGATGTAAGAAGGGTGGGGACATAACATGGCTCGCCGCCGTAAAAGACAGCATAAAGTGCGTGAGCCACCTATGCACCTTTTTAAACCCAATTCAATCCGAGTCAACTAACAAAAAGGTGATACAAGAGGCACTGTATAAAAAGTATAGTGATGAAAGGTACCGGGGAGAGATCAAGAAAACCTCAGTTGTAAGGTATATGTCCATAGAGGACTGTTCTCACTTGCCTCCCAGATACCTTTTAAAACCTATAGGACACTGGGAAAGAGGGTTACTATTTCGCTTACGGCAGGCACTATGAAATATTTACGATGCTGCCCTCTGGGCTATAATGCCGATCTTGATGCATTGCCCTGCCCTTGAAACGCACACAGTAACCAAAAAATTGTGCTCTTTTTATTCTCTTGTAGTGTTTATTCTAAATTCACAAAAGGATTTTTGATACCTTTCTATAAAAAACGTGCCATTTCCGACTTCAGGGCAGCCCACACGGAAGTGCTTAAATTGGTGGAAGATGAATTAATTTTCCGTGTTGGATCATTCCTGAAGTCAGCCGTACGGTCACGCAGAACAATGTGTGCCCAATGAAGGTCGTTAGAACTGTATATTATTGTAATGTTGTTAAACGCACCCTATTGATTTTTAATATATGATACATCCCGCTAACCGTGGCCCACTTTAAACATTGTTATAAATCTACTGTACCTTTTTGCTTTGATTATGTTGCTATGTATGAATTGTTTTTATTGTGCTTTTATGGATATTCTATATTCGAATGAAGATATTTTGAATTGAATTGACTTTCTGAGTGGTTCTGTGAGTGGGAGCCTGAGTCTCTGTATGGGTGTGTGATTGCGTGCAAGAGTGTTTCCTTGGGTCGGTTAGTGGGTACATGAGTGTCTGAGAGGATATATGAGTTCGTGTGTATGAGTCTAAGTGGGTCTGTGAGTAGGTGCATGAGTCTGAGTAGGCCTGTGAGTGGGTGCATGAGCCTCTGGGTGGGTCTGTAAGTGGGTGCTTGAGTATCTGAGTGTGTCTTTGAGTAGGTGCCTGAGTGTCTGAATGGGTCTGTGAGTGGGTACACAAATGCCTGAGTTGTTTCATGAGTCTGACTGGGTCTGTGAATGGGTACTTGAGTGTATGAGTGGGTTTGTGAGTGGGTACATGAGTCTCTGAGTGGATGCGTGAGTGTCCAAGAGGGTCTCTAAATGGGTGTATGAGTGTCTGAATGGGTCTGTTAGTGAGTTCATGGGTGTCTGAGAACATCTATGAGTTGGTACATGAGGGCCCATGTGGGCCTCTCAGTAGATGCATGAGTGTTTGAGTAAGTCTGTGATAGGGTGCATGAGTATCTGACTGGGTCTGTGAATGGGTACGTTAGTGTCTGACTGGATCTGTGAGTGGGTGCGTGAGTCTCTTAGTAGGTCTGTGAGTGGGTGTATGCATGTCTGAGTAGGCCTGTGAGCAGGTACATGAGCATTGAGTGGGTGCATGAGTGTCTGATTGTGTCTGGGAGTGGCTACGTGAATGTCTGAGTGAGTTTGTGCATGGGTGAATGAGATTCTGAGTGGATCTGTGAGAGGGAGAATACATTTCTGAGTGGGTATATGAGTCTCTGAATGGATATGTGAGTGGGTGCATAAGGGTTTCAATGAGTCTGTGAGTGGGTGCATGAGTCTCTGAATGGGTGTGCGAGTCAGTGCATGAGTGTCTGAGCTGGTCTCTGAGTCAGTCCGTGAATGTCTGAGAGGGTATATGAGTGGTTTTAGGAGTGTCTAAGTGAGACTGAGGGTGGGTGTGTGAATATGTATATATTTTTTTCTTATTTTTCCACCGATATTCGCAAATTCATAAGAAGTTACACGGGGCAGTGATGAGTGTCGCAATGAATTTGTGAATATCGCATGTGGCGCAAAAAACACTTTTCTTCGATGTTTACGACACATACCAGAAACACCCCTATATCCCACCCATGGGGTCATGGTACATCTAAAGCTGACCCATTATTCCACTTTCTGCCATTTCTGTGTTGCTCTACGGGACTTTACTGATAAACTAAAATGGTGGCCACAACTTTCTGCTCAGGGCGTGGCCAGCCAAATCATGGCATTTATGTTGGCACGCGTATACACGAATAGTCACGAAATAAATATATGTATATATTCATAAAAAAACAAAGGTTACAGGGACGTTATAGTTATTAAATAGAATAGTTCCCTATGCTAAATATAACTTACACCCCTGCAATGCACTGCTTATAACCTCACATATTACATCTCTGATTACATGATCAGTGACATCACTAATGACATCGCTGATGGCATCTCAAATGGCAACAGGAGCGGGGCCATGCGGCCTTCCTCCCTTTATTCTTTTAAATAAACCCCCGGGAAGTGGTGGTCTCTGGGGCTTAAACTGCCCTGGGATAGGGGTTACTCATGCAACCCTCTTCCCTTTTCTTTATTATAAGCAGGACCCTGAGACCAGGCCCACCCAGGGGCTTAAAGCAGTGGTTACCAAACTGTGCGCCGTGGCTCCCTGGGGAGCCATCAAACCTAGCCAGGGAACTCAGCACCAAGCACTTTAATGCATTTAATGTTGAAGGGGTTGTTGGCTTCAATTAAACTAATTAGATTTAAATGTATGATGTTGATGATTTGTAAGTGACATCCCTAAAGCTGTAAACATAGTGCTTAATTGATGGCATGTCGAGGGAGATGACCTCCATATTTCACTGGATGCCCACATTCCAGCACTCCCAAAGTAACCCGAGGATGTCTGATTTATTTTTTTAGACCCGTTAATAGTTTTTTTTTACCAAATACATTTTACACCAATGCAAGTTCAGGGAAGTACTGTTGTTCTGTCTAACAAACACACTAAGTATTATTAAGTATTGACATTTGTACTTGAATCATAGGTACTTCCAGTACACAATTCTTTCAGTACACACACATTTCCAGGGCACAGGAAAGTAATACACCTTATATGGCATAATGCCAACCTCTGGAAGCAAGGGAGAAGGATGTTTAAAAATAAATCAGAGGAATTTATTTTGCTTGCATTGAATTGGAGGCAATTTTAGGGAGAGACACCAAAATAAAGCTGTATGTGGTTTAAAAAGTCTGAGACAGGTGGGTTGGCACGAATGACATGGGTAGAAATAGAAGTGCATGCAAATATTCTTCAAGCGCAGAAACACTTTGGCAATGGGACCTACATGCATAGGGGTGCTATCTAGCACTTTAAGTGGAATAAGAAAAATTTGAGAGGGTACTCTAAGAAAGGCATGGGCAAAGAAGTGTAACTAGGAATATTTTATTAGAGGCGCCACCTTAGTAATATGAAACACCCTGCATATATAATAATAATACCTTCACCAGCTTCATCCCAATTACTTTCAGGGAGAAAAATGCAAGTACTCCAGAGGCCGACCTTGCACCCCCTCCACCCTCCAAAATAAGTAACAGTGGGGAGCCATGGGCAATGGCCAATGGGTCAAGGGAGCCGCGGATCGAAAAAGTTTGTGAGCCACAAAAGTAGTGGAATAGGATCTTTGTTATACTCAGTAGGTCTAATATCAGCTTCCTGTGATTTATATCTTTTACTTTCAAATGTATTTACAAATACATTTTTTCTATTAAAGTGTAAGTAGAACATGAGTCTGCAAAGATCTTTACATCTTCACCATCCATAGTAGCATTGCGTGTGGGAAATATATTGTGTACCTTTGTTTCTTCTGGATGAATTTAAAAAATGTGTTTCCACTGTGTTCCTCACTATTTGGTAACATCAAGCTTCATCTCACATCCTTGCCAGGATGGGGTCACATGCAACTTGTGGATCAAAAAGGTGTCCACTGGTAAAATGTATCAGATCCTTCCTAGGAAAATACATGAGCCATTAAGTACATGTAAAGGAAACTGAATGGCAATGATCAATTGGTCATTCAAAATAGCAATCCTGCATATTATTTAAGTGATGGTCGATAGAATTGTGAACTCGGACAGCCCCGCCGAGTGTGGAGCAGTTTATGGATCCTCAACAGATTCCAAAAGGACAGTAACAACTTGGAACAGTTTCCTCCTTTATCACTAGAGGTGTTACTCTCACTCCTGCCCACAGTAAAGAGTGGCTCACCCAGTGACCCCGTACCCATGCACATCCTAGCCAAAGTGGGTCCCACTGTCGGTCCCGCTATCGCCGACACCATCAACACCTCCCTCGCCTCAGGAGTAGTCCCACCCTTGTGAAAGGGAGCTAGGGTCAGGACCCTCCTCAAGAAACCCCACCTCGATCCAACTGACCTGAGTAACTACCGTCCGATCTCACTCCTCCCGGGAATCTCCAAAATAGCTGAGAAATATGTGAACCAAACTCTCTCTTCATTTCTGGAAACCAACAACCGCTTACATCCCTCACAGACCAGCTTCCGCCCCGGTCAGAGTACAGAGACCGCCCTGTTGGCAGTCGTGGAGGAAAGCCGGACACTGTTAGATGCAGGAGGTGCAGAGGCCATCTTCCTCCTGGACCTAAGCACAGCCTTGGACACGGTGAATCACCAAGTCCTGATTCATCGGCTGAGCAGGTTGGGCATTGCAGGTACTGCCCTGAACTGGTTTCACTCCTTCTTGGAAGGCCGCACGTTCCAGGTCATCGAAGATGGCAGGAGCTCCAATCCACGCCCCCTCCAGTGCGGCGTCCCACAGGGCTCGTCGCTGAGCCTCACCCTTTTCAATAGATACATGGTTCCACTAGCGTCTATCACAGCCCCATACGGTATCCAGATGGTCACCTACGCTGACGATACCCAGCTGGTAGTGGCCTTGAATCAATCTATCCCTCACTCCCCCACCCTAAAATCCTGCCTCACCGAAGTTGTAAACTAGATGGGGTCCTCCCACTTGAAATTGAATGGTGGAAAGACCGAGATCATAAACCTGGGCAATTTTGACAACATCGCCCTCAGCACCATCTGGCCATCATGCATGGCCCAACCCCCACCCCAAAGCCCGAAATAAAGAGCCTGGGCATCTGGCTAGACAACAAACTGACCTTCCAAACACAAGCCACCAAAACTGTGGCCACATGCTTCAGTCTCATCAGAACAGCAAGGAAGGTCCTTCCCCTGCTCCCCCCCAAGCTAGGAAAATTATGGCCCAGTCTATCGTCCGCTCGAAACTGGACTATTGTGTGCTTTACCTGGGAGCTCCTGCCTCGGTCATCAACCGACTACAGACCATCCAGAACTACGCAGCTAGGTTGCTCACTGGTACCCCCAAAATCTCCTCAGCCAAACTTGCCCTGCGCCTCCTTCACTGGCTCCCCGTGAAAGAGAGAATAAGCTTTAAGTCACTCTGTATCGTCCACAAATCTCTCCAGGGCAAAGGGACCCCCCTTCTCTCAGCCATAATCCACCCCTATAAGGCCAGGAGGACAGTGCGCTCGAACGGACTTTGTCTGCTCGCCACCCCAAGAATCACCCGAGCCAGGAGTGGCGGTAGACTGTTCTCCCTGAATGCAGGCAGACTGTGGAATGCTCTCCCTCTGCAACTCCGAAACCAACCCAGTCATGCCATCTTCAGAAAACAACTGAAAACCCTCCTCTCCCGTAAACCTCATCCTGTTCTGTCCATCTCTTGAGTAGTTCTGCCTAGCGCTGGGTAGCCTCCGGGTAGCCGTGCGCTCTATAAATGCCCTTTTCATTTAATTTCATTTCATTCCTTTCTAAAAAGTACCAACATAATAATAAACTATTTCTTAAGGTATCTTTGAAAAAATTTGAATGGGTATCTTAAGGGATTAAAATAGAGTTGCTTCTGATCCTTACCAATGACTTCAAAATGGAAACGAATTAATCATTGTTGCTCCTCACCTCACTTGGGGATACAATTGGGACATGTTTTTAGTCCTGAGGAAGTCTCAATTAGCAAAGCGAGTCTTTGTTGTACAGATTTTGTTTTAAAACATTGTAATGATGTAACTGATTTATGTCAATGGACGCACTGTATTTGTTGTTTTTTTAAATCACTTGGACACATTGCAAGAGCACTTCATAATTTTTGTTACAGTCTGAAGCAGCCTTGCTTGACTTTTTTATATAACTTCGATATATGAATGACAATACACGAAGGAAACTCAGACTTGTGTGTTAGTAATCATTTATTGATATGTCAAAATGAAAAGACAAAGTATAAACTACTATAAAATATTCCTTCCCCAACAGAATCCATTGTGACTATATACTGTTGTATACCCAACTTCTGCGGGACACAAGATCCCCCTATTGTAGTTAATGTCCCCTACATAGCTGCTGATCCCATACTCATCGCCAGGATCAACAGTATATGTTAAACATCAAAATAACGAGAAATATCAGAACCATTAAGTCAAATCAAGCAGTAAATGTTCATATCCAGAATAACAGGTACAATCAGAATAGTTAAGTGGAATTGAGTCAAGTTCATGTTTAAGCACTTGGGAGGAGAAATACCAGGGAGGGGTCCAGGGAGAACTGAGAGTAGAGATGCTGTCTCGATGGGCGAATGATGATTCGCTAGTTGAGGTGATAGTTGAGGAGATCCTTTAGCTGTCTCTTGAAGCTGAAGGAGGAGGGGTTCGTCCTGATATGTATTGGTATGGAGTTCTAGATTTTGGGGGCATTGCTCGAGAAGGAGCGTGACAGAGTTTTTTGTTGGATGAGGAATAGGGTGTTTGAGCTTCTGAGGTTTCTCGTCTGTCCTGCCTTTTTTAGTTTAGAGGCAAGGTAGGATGGTTTTCCAGTGTGCAGGGCTTTGTGGGTGAAACAAGCCATTCTGACGCTGCAGCAATCTTCTATAGGTATACAACCGTTTCAACGCAACTTTTACGACAAACTACTTTTACAACGCAACTTTTACAACACAGGATCCATTACAACGAATGTCTTTACAACGCATGTTTTTACATCGCAAGTGCCTTTACAACGCAATGCCATTACAACCTAAGTTTTGGTAAGTATATAATTATATTAAAATTTTTATTGAATTATTTTTATAAAAATAAATAAATATTAATTAATTATTATATTTAAAAATAAAATATTATGTATTTAAAAAAATAATTTATGTAATTCTTTTATTAATTAATATTTTTACCTCTACACTATCCAGCACTTACCCTACTATTACACCCCCCTGGAGTTAGAATAGTAATTTTTACCCCTACATTATCCAGCACTTACCCTACTATTACACCCCCCTGGAGTTAGAATAGTAATTTTTACCCCTACACTATCCAGCACTTACCCTACTATTACATCCCCCTGGAGTTAGAATAGTAATTTTTACCCCTAGACTATCCAGCACTTACCCTACTATTTCACCCCCCTGGAGTTAGAATAGTAATTTTTACCTCTACACTATCCAGCACTTACCCTACTATTACACCCCCCTGGAGTTAGAATAGTAATTTTTACCCCTACACTATCCAGCACTTACTCTACTATTTCACCCCCCTGGAGTTAGAATAGTATTTTTTACCCCTACATTATCCAGCCTTACCCTACTATTACACCCCCCTGGAGTTAGAATAGTAATTTTTACCCCTACATTATCCAGCACTTACCCTACTATTACACCCCCCTGGAGTTAGAATAGTAATTTTTACCCCTACACTATCCAGCACTTACCCTACTATTACACCCCCCGGGAGTTAGAATAGTAATTTTTACCCCTAGACTATCCAGCACTTATCCTACTATTTCACCCCCCTGGAGTTAGAATAGTAATTTTTACCCCTACACTATCCAGGACTTACCCTACTATTACACCCATTATTTTAAAACACATAAATAATTCAATAAAAAAATATATATATTTATAAAAAAAATATATTTAAAGTAAAATTAAAATTAAATTAAATTAAATTATAATAATTTAAATTAATTACATTTAAAAAAATATATATACTTACCTATACTTACGTTGTAATGGCATGCGTTGTAAAGGCACCTGCGATGTAAAAACATGCGTTGTAAAGACATTCGTTGTAATGGATCCTGCGTTATAAAAATTGCGTTGTAAAGGTAGGCGTTGTAAAAGTATGCGTCGTAACGTCATACATCCTCTTCTATAGGGTATGATTTCAGTTCTTTTAGGGCTGGCGAGATGTAGTCATTTTTTTGATTCCTGTGATCATTCTGGCTGCTACATTAAGATTAAGAGTAGTTTTAAGGGGTGCAAAGTGTGATTTAGCAGTGCTTGTGAGGGTGCCGTTGCCGTAGTCCATTTTGGACAGCACCAGTGCTTGTGTGGCAGAAATGATATCCCTCTGCGGTAGGTAGTGTTTGATTTTGTTCAGAAGTTTTAGGCTGTTGAAGGCGCTCTTCGCACTGTTCTTTATATGATCTTTCATGATCAGTTTGGAGTCCAGCGTGGTATCTAGAGATTTGACAGAGTCGGCTAGTGTTAGAGTGCATTTAAGGGCATCTGTGGAGTATATCCGTTCTTACACCTACAGCCATTGTCCGAATTCTGTTAGGCAGTTTCTGTAGGATTTCTGCCACTGGACCTAGTGGGGGCAACATCGTCAGAAATATGTCAGTCCACCTAAGCCTAAATAGATCAGGCAGACTGTCAGTTTTATGGACAGGGTACTAAGCCACGTTCGTGCCAGAGTCCCCTTTCCACCAGCCTCTAAATAAGGCCCAGTATAGTCAATCCTTTAATTCTACACTTTTACTCTCCAAAAGCTATTCACACAAATGCCATTTAAATAGACAAAAGAGGATGTATTTTGTGTTAAAATGTAGCGTCAAATTCTGGTTTCGTATTTTACTAAATTTGGTGTCATTTTGCATCATTTTTAAAGGAAATTACTCAAATATTGTACAACCCTAAAACTTATTTTCGTATGTAGAGTGCTAAAAAGAAACTAGAAGTGATAGACGTTGTAATGTTGTGATGCATTCTAGTAGTTGGGAGTGGGCGGAGCTAGGGGGCCAGAGGAAGAGGAGGAGCGGAGACAGGAAAGGGACAGATAGTGTAGGGACAGGAACGAGAAAGGAATCAGAGAATAAAGCTCCTACAAAGATAATCATTTTGTATGTCGTTATTTGGTCCACGACATGACAACTGGCGACGAGGGTGGGATCGGTGTGTCTACCACCCACAGAACCCTGCAGGAGCGTCCCGTCCCGAGCAGCGTCTGAAAAAGAGAAGTGCTGCTGTGAAGAGTGAGGCTGCCGCCTGAATCGAGAGGCCAGCAGCAGGTGACCCTATTCCCCAGTCTGGCGACTGTGTGGAGTCCAAGAGGAGCCGAAATAACAAGCGCCGGGGCGCTTGAGAGAGAAAGCGCTCGATCGCGCCAAAACCGCGACTCACGCCTGATGCGTGCAAGTTGGCACGCGCTGAAAGAGCAGAAGTCGGGAGCCCACTCCGACTCTGCCTGCCACCCCAAGTCGTAAAGGATTGCCCCCGGATAGTGGGTTCTGCCCCAAGAAGGCCTGCTGACCAGTGCCATAGAGCGTGGTGGAAAACAGAGCTCGAGTGGCACACGACATCGGGATCTCACCCCCGATGCGTGAGACTCGGCAAGTTGTCGCCGAGTGAGCGCGGGACCTAAAGAAGCAAGGTGGGAGCCCACCCCAACCTTACCTGAATGTGGCAACTGTATAAAAGGTGTGGAGATCTGGAGAGTGCTTCCCCTGAGACCGGCTGCCGGTGAGTCCCACTCGAATTGACCCTGGTGAATGAACTGTGAGGAAGTATCGTGTGAACTGAGACTTCAATGACGGCGGCCATTTTGAAGTCAGGCGGCCATATGGACAGGTCCCTGTGGAAAGTATAGGCGGCCATTTTGAAGTCAGGCAGCACTAGAAACTGAAAACAAACATTGGCAAATGTAAAACAAGCATTGGCGGAGATAAGAAGCAATCGAACAAGCATTGGTAAATGCAGAACAAACATTGATAAATGCAAAACAAGCAGTGGCAACAGCAAGTGAACAAGCATTGGCGAAGACCAAACAAGCATTGGCAAAGACCAAACAAGTATTGGCGAAGACCAAACAAACAGTTGCGAAGACCAAACAAACATTAGCAAAGACAAGCAAACAAGCATTGGCAAACAGAAGAAACAAGCATTGATAAATGTGAGGAAACAAGCATTGACAAATGCAAGAAGTGAATCAAACAAGTTAACAAGCACAAGTGAATATAAGAGTCAACACAGGCAAGCACATGTAAATAGAAGTGGTGCAAGATGGCCGATATTAGAAGTGTGGTGACACAAGCCTAAGCAGATGCAAGAAACGTAATCAAACAAACATAAGCAAACGCACGAGGTGCAAGAGACCAAGCACAAGCTAATGCAAGAGACAGATAAAGACAACGTTGAGCACAAACCGAAGAGTGCAGTATTGCAGAAGACCCCGAAGAGGGCAGTCCTGCAGAAGACCCGAAGAGGGCAGAATTGCAGAAGACCCCGAAGAGGGCAGTCCTGCAAAAGACCCCGAAGAGGGCAGAACGGCAGAAGACCCTGAAGAGGGTAGTCCTGCAGAAGACCCCGAAGAGGGCAGTCCTGCAGAAGACCCCAAAGAGGGCAGAATGGTAGAAGACCCTGAAGAGGGCAGCCCTGCAGAAGACCCCAAAGAGGGCAGAATTACAGAAGACCCAAAAGAAGACAATACCAGAATCAAGCGGAGATCGCACTGAATGTAAACAAACAAGAGTACAAGTAACATGAAGTGAAAGGAGTAAAGAGCCAATAAACACAGCAAACACTGGCAAGTGCAAGGGATGCACTGAAAACAAGCACCAGCCCGCATAAACCTCGAATGCGACAAACACAAGCAAAGACACGTACCAAAGTGGACTTTCAACATCACACGAAGAGAAATGATCAATAGTAAGAGAAGCCAATAAATTAAAGTGATCCAGAAGCCTGAGTAAACGAATATCAAGGAAGCCTTCTCCCAGCACTTAAGTGGCTAGATGACCTGCGCTGGGCCGAAAAGAAACGCATGAACAAGATGTCAAACGTGGCATGCATCCTCGCGGAAGAGACACAAATCACCTGCAGCCTGCATGCGACTCTAAAGGAAGCGAGCCACGAGTCACGCATAGTGTAGCTGAGTGGTGGCCATTCGGAACTCCAGAAATCCAAGTTTCACTCACTGGTGCATACTGAGATAGTTGCGAAGCTCATCAACCTCAAAGCAAATGACCAGACCAAGGATCTCGGCTGAAGAGAGTCAGCAGAGAAGACGGGAAGCAAAGTGAACAGTTCTGTGCCTGTAATAGATCAGAATCTTCCTCTCTCATGGCGGTGGGAGAAGTAACACAACGGTCCAATCCCTGCATTGAAGTGCCGCCCCCAGTGACACAGACTGACACTCGGAGTTTGGGTCTCAAATGGAACCGGTGGCTGGAATCACTGGACGATTTTCTTGAAGCAATTGGTGAGCGAAGAGATAGAAAATGTCGGATACTACTCCTCCAGCTGGTAGGTCATGAGGGCCGACGCTTAATCAGAACATTTCCTGAAAAGGACACAGAGACCTATGAAAGACTCCAAGAGAAGCTACGTGCCCATTTTCATGCACAGGTAGACGTGGATCATGCTCGCATCGCCTTCACCACAGCACGGCAGGAACCAGGAGAACCATTGCCAAAATTCATCACCCGGTTGCAAAGTTTGGTACCATGCTGCCATTTCAATACATTTACAAATGAGGAAGCAGTTCGGCTCCGGATAATCGAAGGCTGTTCAAATGCTAACACGAAGCGCAAGATCCTTCGAGGGCAGTGGTCGCTAAAGAAAATCATCAGAAAGGCCGAAGTTGGAGTGCGGGTCAAAGCAAGAGACATATCAAAAGACGTGCACTCGAATGCAAGACACAAAGATATCTGGAAAGAGACATCCCTCATGTCTGGGAACAAAACCCAAGAAACAAACAAAACCAGAAAGAGGGAGGGTGAAGCCAGATCAGAGCCAAGACAAAACAAGAGACAAAGCGTCATGAAATACTCCGAGTCAACAACACAAAAGACCAGGATGAGTCAGGATTGCGATAGCGGCACTGATACAACCTCAAGGAGTTATTCAACCTCAAGGAGTCAGTCAACAGATGGTGCAAACGGTTCTGAAGCAGATGAAGTGTCGAGTGGGACAGATCGCACCAATGGACCAGATGACAGTCTGCCCAACAAACGCGCAAGAAAGGCAAAATATAGAAGACTGGACCAGTCAAGTCAACACTGGAAATCGGTACACGACCACACACAAGCACCTCACTGTTTGCCAAATTCTAGAGACGAGTCCGAGGAGACATCAAACAGGAGAAAACATCACACCGGTAACACAGATGTCAGTACACCAAACAAGTGTGAAGAGGAAGTGAACTGCATAAGATGGACTGATTCACCCAGACAACGAAAAGGGGAAGACAAACGCATTCATGACATCGAAGATAATAAGAAACTGAGAGGAGGTCATTACCATCATACGAGAAAGGCAGAAATGAAATACCTTGGGATCAAACTCAAGAAACAAGTATGTGGTTATCGAACAACTTCTCCAGTGAATTGACAACAAAGACACCTCGAGAAAGATACCCGGAGAAACACCCCAAAGACAACTCTGACGTGAAAAGCAGCTCGTCACGGACTACCCATTTCAGAAGTCCACCCGTTAAGACATTCTCAAAGGAACATTCTCAAAGGAAATTGACAAAGAACTCCTCTGATTCAGAAAGCATGTCGGTCCGATCCTTCGAGTCGACCGAGTCGTGGTCCCGACAACGGCCATGGCGTCAATCATCCGAACACACCAGAGAACCAAGGGACATTCTTCCCGTCAAGAGCAACATGTCTCACACCAATGTCCATGAACACTCAATCACTCCACAAGACAACCTGTCATGTCAGTCACAGGTGTATCAAGACATACATAATACACCGTCACCCCGGATGGGGTCAGCGAGGCTGACTCAAAGGGCCTACAAAAGGAAAACAGATATAGTGGCCATTATTAACCAGATGGAAACGGACCAGCCAGTCGATCTGCAAGGGAAGCCAGATGCGTCAATAGAGACAGGTCATCATCGGATGAGGGAGAAACATACAAATACCCAGCCGGTCCCAGGGTTCACCAGTCCCAAACGCGAGTGGGAGTGGATGAGACAACCAGAGACAGCAAATCAGTCCCCAAGCCATACCAAGATGATCTCTTCAGATGTTACCCTACCGTCTGGAATCCAGGACTCTGAACAGGAGGACAGTGTTGCCTTCAACCGGACAAGACAAAAAGAAGTAAAAATACCTGCGGGTGCTCGGAAGAGAACCAGAACAACATCCCCTCAGAAAAGAGATCGAGCGTCACTTGAACAAGAGTCACAAAGGAGGACAGACTGCCGATATCAAGCTGAGCTCTTCACAGACACTGAAGGTGAGTGGATCACCCAGAAGTTGAGTGAAAACCACCATGAAACTGAGCATACGCACATCACACAAGACTTCGTGCAAGTGCAAAGATGCACTCTTGTAATAAAGGATGATCTCGTCAAGGCGACAGAAAGCCACACAACGCAAGCTGAGATGCGTCTCCATAGCTGAAACGAACAGCCCGCGGACCCGTGTGGTTGATCGAGGAACTCTAAATATGTTGGACGCTAAGTTCATTTCGTTAACAAGGGGGGAGATGTAATGTTGTGATGCATTCTAGTAGTTGGGAGTGGGCGGAGCTAGGGGGCCAGAGGAAGAGGAGGAGCGGAGACAGGAAAGGGACAGATAGTGTAGGGACAGGAACGAGAAAGGAATCAGAGAATAAAGCTCCTACAAAGATAATAATTTTGTATGTCGTTATTTGGTCCACGACATGACAGACGTATTTTACATCTTCGGGGTGTTTCATTATTATTGTTAAAATTGCAGTTTATGTGTCCTGCAGGAAAACAGTAGGACTTCTGGCACTCCGGTTTACTCTTTCATTCTTCTAGCTTCTATAAAGTGAGTACCATTAATGAGGAATATAACAACACTTTTTAATAACAGCGCTGGAAAAGTATAAAACCTGAATTAAGCACAATATAATAAATCATTATTAGTGTTCTACGTCTCTGTAACGGAAAATGTTCGAAGGTCAGAAACATTGTGCATCCCTGAATTCAGTCGGTGATGTTTTGGGGCCTCTTGTCTTGAAAGGCTGTCAGTGGTTCATGGACATGAAAACTCTAGAAAAGCTGTCTGGAAGGTGGCAGTGTCAGGAGTTAACAGGATTGTGCCCTCTGTGTAAAGCTAAGCCGCAGATCGGAAAGTGTTTATGTAATATCGCAGTTTGAGTGACAACTGTCAATATGTGCTGGATGGAAGGCGAGGCCAGTATAGATTTTATTTTTCCAATTCCAAAGGCTGCCTGCTGTCTGCTCTCCTTGTCAAAAGACAGTTGTGCTGTAACTTTCAAATCTTCACGCCTAACATTCAGTAAATTCCTTTCAGCTGCGACCTGGGAATATCGACCAATGAAAGCCACTGTAGCGAATGCATGACATTAAAACAACTTTGCAGCCATATTGAAATATGGTCAGTGACAGTAATTACTCTCTGAGGAGGTTCAGATGCTGGCCAGCTCAGATAAAGATTTGAAGAAAGCTTTAAGTCCCTGATATGAGTCAAAATGAAGCAACAGCGCAGCACTGATACATAGTAGGGATTTAAAAGTTGCCAGAGAGGGGTGCCGAGTGGCTGGCATGAAGAGCATGGCACCCCTCAGACTGGAATCCCAGCTCAGATGAGGTTTCCGGCGCTAAAATTATTAATACATTACTTAATGTTAGCCCACATTTAATAAAGTTTTCACGGACGTTTGGACGACTGCGACACAAGACAATCTAGCAATAACCATGCAGGCCTTTAAAGTTTAAAGAAACAATTACATAGTCGCTATGGTTTGTAAGCGCCAGCACAAAACTTTAGTGAATGCAAGCCAGTGTCTTTCATCTAAAATGTATGTGTAGCTATAGCTTCTGTTTTCAAACCGCACTTCTAAACAAACTACCCAGAATTTTATTTAACAAAAATATATAAGTAGCTTTTAACATCGATAGTAACAATTGTGCACTGCCTCTCCCTAGAGGTTGTGAACTTGATGAATTTGAAGATCAACATACTCCAAGCGTAATTAGATTAATTTATCTAAATAATACACTTTCATACCCTTATTCCCATATGTGGTCGCTGTATTGTTCTTCACTAAAGAAAAATGAAGCATAAGAAAGGCAATTTACATAATCCCTGAAGTCTCCTGGTAAATCTGCAATGCTTCAAAGAAGCAGAATTCTACCCGATACCATCGTCTCTGCTCTTGATCCGGGGCGGCGGAGGAGCGTCGCCCTACTGAGCAGGTCAAAAAGAAAATGATAACTCATTGTTATTATCATTTTATTTTTCTGTCCTTGCTCAGCTGGATTGGGGTGGGGCTGCTCTGCACACAGAACAGGGCCTTGGAGGAGTGGTTTGCCCACTCCAATAGCGCATGATGCTTTGGCCGGCTGTCTGGGGCCGGCCAAACCATCATGCACTTTGCATGTTCTCAATTACAGCCTGGGGGAGAACATGCCCAGGCTTCCATTTATTTTATTTATTTATTTATTTTTGGAGTTATAAAGCGCACGGCTAGCCCCGACGGGGGTGTCCCGGCGCTGCGGACAGCAGTCAACCAAAAGGGGTACAGCGGGGTCTAGACATTAGAGAACAACCAGGTTTTAAGTCTGCTCCGGAATATTGATTCTGATGTAATGAACCTAAAGTCCAGAGGGAGATGATTCCAGAGTTTTGCAGTGACCACAGCAAAAGCACGACCTCCCGTTCAAGAACGACGGAAACGGGGGGCGTGTAGGAGGCGGAGATGATTTGATCTGAGGACACAAACCGACTGGACAGGTTTCAGCCTGTATCTCAGATAGGCAGGGCCTAGACCATTAAGAGCCCTAAACGCAATGACCAGAGCTTTGAATTGTATACGATAGGACACCGGCAGCCAGTGCAGTTTAGCCAGATACGGTGTAATGGAATGGCGATATGGGATATTACAGATCAGACTGGCCGCGGCATTCTGTACAATCTGCAGCCATTTAATCAGGTAGGCCGGGGCTCCTACATACAGACTGTTCGCATAATCCAGATGGGACGTGATTAATGCATCAACCACAGTCCACCGTGAGTCAAGCGGAAGAAAAGGAAAGAGTTTTTTAATCATGCGTAGTTTACCAAAACATGCTGCTGAAACTTTATTAATTTGGGTCCTACAGGACAAGACATTATCGAATTGAAAACCCAAATTCCGTGTGGATGAGACTGGAACTGGGGCAGGGTCTAATTCAACAGGCCACCACAATTTGGCCGGGGGAGGAGATTTTTGATTAAAAAATAAGACCTCAGTCTTATCCGCATTAAGTTTCTGGTTGTTGGTAGTCATCCAGGAGGAGATGTTAACCAGGCATTGTCGAAAATTGGACAAATTGCCGTCAGAGTGATCTCTAAATGAAAACACAAGCTGAGTGTCGTCAGCATAAGAGATCACTTTGACCCCCCAGGATTCTACCACTTCCGCCAGGGGAGCAAGGTAAATGTTGAAAAACAGGGGGCTAAGTGCAGAGCCCTGCGGAACGCCACATAACAAAGGTTTCTCAGCAGAAACATAGGACCCATTCCCTGGCTGAGCACTGAACCACAGCACTCAGACCAATCACAACACTGTATTGGCTATGCGGAGCTTGGGAGCCTCCTCATTCCTGCCCTGGAGCCGTGAAAGTGGGAGAAGGGGACCGACAGGCGGCGGCAACACACAGGTAAGTCTTTCATTTTTTTCTTTTCAATCTCTCCCCATCCACCCGCAACCGCCCCTTCACCGCCGCTAAATACCAGTCGTCACTACACTTGAGTGAATATTTGAGGCCTTGAAGATCTCTTCTGTTTATTTAGGCAAGGTGTTTTTCATTGCTTCTGGCAATCCTTAACACATGGGGGGATCAGGCATCTGTGCTCCAAGTTCTGCCCTGTAGGTGCCATGATTAGCCAGTCTGCAATGTAATAACGTGTACCTTCAAGTTCTGGGCAAAGACACAATCATCTCACATGTATCCTCACCTCCAAGATAGATTACTCACCCAAACATCCATACTAGCTTTATCCCGCTGGGTCCTTTATTACCAGCATTTCCTGTGTTTGTCTCACAAACTTGGCAGGCATTCACCATTAGCCTTCCTTCGCAAGCCTTTTGTCTCCCACCTAGCCATGACCCTCAAACAACACTATCACACCTCTAACTCAGAATTCCATTCATACATCTACTCATTCAGCCTCTCCCAATACTCTTGTCACACCCTCAAACATGATAACTCTCACATATTCCCCACCCTCCCCTTGTCTCCCACTTCTTATCTCTTCTCAATCCTTCACCCACATCTTTAGTCCTTCTCCATCATGACTACTCTTTCCTCTGAAATCACATGTACCTCTCCCACATCTCAGTTTATTCTTCTTATACTATCTTATATTATCTCTCACTGCATCTTACTGGACCATCTCAGCTCTGTCGGAATTACTGGGCAGGCTTGGAACTGGCTAGCATCCTTTCTCGAGGGGAGAGGACATGAGGTATTGTGCCTCCCTTTCTCAGCCAAACACTGTAATTTGAGCATGAGAGTGCCACAGGGCTCGTCATTGAGTCCCACATTATTCAATGTGTATCTCGCCCCGAGGCAGCCCTGGCAGAGTCATTAGGACCAAAATGGTGTCATATTCTGATGACACTCTACTGCTGTTCCTCCTGGAAGAACAATGAGACATTTCCGGGTGAGAAAATCAGAATTTACCTCAGCACAGTCTTTCGTTGGCTCTCTCTAAATCAATTTAAGAGCAAAACTGGAAAGTCTGAGCTCCTCTTCTTTGGAATTGAAGCAGATGTATCTTGGAAGTCTTTCTGGCCAATTCATGCCTCCCCACCACTTACTCAAAACTCTACAGTTAAAAACGTAGGCATTAAATTTGATGGACAACTTGTGTTTCCCTCCCAAGTCAGCACAGTGGTGGCCACCTATTTCGCCTTACTACGTATGTTGCAAACACTTCTGTATCTCCTGTCCTTTACGACGGGATAAAAAGTGGTCCAAGTCCTAATCACAGTGCAATTGTACTACGGGAATGGAATATACTTAGGCATACCATACAATCTCATTGACAGGCTGCAGTTGGTCCAGAATGGTTTTTGGCTACCCCGTAATTCTAGCATATCACACCTATTTCTCAATCTTCAATGGGTCCTGGTCAGGAAGAGAATCAGCTTTAAGATCTTGCATTATACAAAACTGGCCCATGTTACTTCGCTAGACTTAAGTTTTATATGCCCCATTGAAACCTGTGCTCTTCCAACCTATGTCTTGCCAAGGTCCCTCAGTTTAGAAAAGGCAAGGTCATGGAGCAGATTTTTTTTTCTATTCTGGGCCCCTCTCTCTGGAATAAACTTCCTTTGGAACTCAGACGCATCAAGGCTACCCCCTATGTCTGAAAAAACTCAAAACATGGCTCTTCCCTAAACTTAATGGGCCAGATGTAGGTAATTTTATTTTTCCGATTCTTAAATACCGACTCATACCGAATCGGTATTTGAGAATCGGAAAATGTGATGTAGGTAAAAAATCAGTAAATATTACCGATTCGGAATCACTCGGTATCTGAAATTGGTATTTACAGAATCGGTAATTTCCGAATCGAGAAATTCCGATTCGGTAAAACCCATTCAAACCAATGGGCCTCCTGGCCCATAGGAATGAATGGGTTTTACCGAATCGGAATTTACCGATTCGGAAACTACCGATTCGGTAAATACCGAATCGGAAATTTGAAACTGACTAACATGTGAGCCTGTGAACCAATCAGAAACACCAACCACACCCAAAAGCAAAGGTACAGTGGAATCAACTAATCAGAATCAAGCACCCCTCCCCAGTACTTGGGAGTGGCCACATCCATGCAGGTGAAGAAACAAACAGTCAGGAGAGCAGGAGGACAGACAGAGGAGCAGGCTACCCTGAGCTTACCTGAACAGCATCATGGAGAGCCAGGATGTACAGAGGGATGAAGCAGAGCGCAGGAGGAAACAGAAATTCAACCCTGAAGAACTGCAGGTGCTGGTTGCAGAGGTAGTGAAACACTACAGCAAAATCTTTGGGAAACAGTCACTGCATGTTACAGAGTCTGTCAAGAGCACTACCTGGATTGAAATTCAAGTAAAGGTAAATGCCATCGGGGTCACCCACCGTGAAATAGACGATTTAAAAAAAAGGTGATATGACCTTCACATAATTACCAAAAAGAAAATAGCTGCTCATAGAAAGGAAGCTGCAGCAACAGGGGGAGGCAGAAATAGAGTCCAACGACTCACCGACATCGAGGAGCTTGTGAAATGCACCCTAGAGCCGGAATGCATCCATGGCATTGGGGACGCTGACAGCTCGGCCAGAGCTGCAAAGAAACAAGGTAAGATGCATGCACATCATCATCAACCCATTTACCTGTTCCCCTTCCCCACTCTGTGTGCCTACATCACACTCCACAACAGGTATTACTAATGCTCAGCATAGCATCATGGGAGACGTAGTCATGGGTAGATAAATCTATGCACTCAGCATACCATACAGCAAGGGATGCAACACAGTACTAGCATAAGCAAATGAGGAGCAGGGAAATGTGTGATAGTAGTGTGATTTAATCATTACACACATGTCAACTACTCCACTGACAAATTATCCATGTCTGTCCACAGGAGAGTCATCGTGCAGCACAGCAAGGGATAGGGAGAAGAGGATAGAAGGAGCTGGTCCCAGCACAGTTCAACAAGGGAAGGACACAGAGCAGGCAGCCAAGACACCTGAGCTGACAACCACACCACAGCCCCAGTCTCCTCTTTTATTTGGGAGTCAGGAGTCAGGAGTCAGGAGCAGCTGCACAGTCCCCCACACCAACAACTCCGTCACCAGTGCAGGAAAGGGCTAGGCGGCTTGATGTGCCCCCTCCCCGCATCCTCGAAACATCTGAGGAGGAAGAGGAGGAGGGTGACATGGCAAACAATCTGCCAGAGTCAGCCAATGATGAGCAGCAGCCCCCTCCAAGAGCTGTGCGGGCCAGTGTCCGAGGACGAAGATCACGGGAGAGTGCTGAGGGGCAGTACAGTCAGGGGGTCTTCTGTGGTCTGGAGGTCACCATTTATTTATTTATTTGCAGGTTTGTACCGCGCTAGATTCGACTCCCAGAGGAGTATCTCTGCGCCTTTAGGCATCTACAACATATGTTTTGGGGAAGAACCAGTTTAGCAGCTATTCTAATGTTGGAATAAGAAGGTCTTCAACATTTTTCTAAAGGGGAGGTGTTCTACACATAGCCTAAGAGACTTGGGAAGACTATTCCAAAGGGAGGGTCCTGGTACTGATAACGCTTTGGTCCCATGTCTGGCTTTTTTTGCTCTAGGTACGCAGAGGAGGCCTTGCTCACTCGACCTAAGAGTCCGGGAAGGTACATAGGGGACGAACTTTGTAGTCAGGTAGGCTGGACCCAGCCCGTTAAGGCTTTTGTGTATTGTGCAGCACACTTTGAACTTGGCCCTCTATCTGACAGATAACCAGTGTAATTTTGTCAGCAGTGGTCTGGAAGGCGTACGAGGGGGGACGTTCAGAACCAGGCGAGCAGCCGTGTTCTGAACCACCTGGAGTCTTGTCATGACTCCCTCGTTAGCGGACAGGAGTAGGCCATTACAATAGTCTATTCGACTCAGGACCAGGGCCTGTACCAACGTTCTTCTAGTTGCATCTGGTAGTAAGGGAAAGATTTTGCGCAACATACCAATGACATGGAAGCAGGCTCCCACCACCTGGTTGCCATGCTGTTTGAGTGTAAGTTCTTGGTCTAAGCGAACTCCCAGATTCTTAACTATTTGTTTGGGCTCGGGTACTGGGCCCAGATCTTGTGGCCACCAGTCCGGAGTCCAAAGGAGTTTCGCTTCACCAAACAACATGACTTCTGTCTTTCCAACGTTGCATTGCAAGTAGTTGGAAGACATCCAGTATGCCACTGCTTTCATGCCCTGGGAGAAGGAGTTCCTAACCTTGGTGGTAAAGGACTTAAAGGGAAAGAGAAGTTGAGTATCATCCGCGTAAGATACCGGGATGAATCCATAGGTTCTCATGATGTTAGCCAGGGGTGCCTGAGCCCTGTGGCACCCCTTTGGAAATTTCAACTTCCTCTGACCGATACGCACCCATTGTTACTTGCTGGGTGCGGTTTGTTAGAAAACTCCTCAACCATGCCAGTGCTTCATGCTTCAGGCCGATGTTAGCTAGCCTGGCAGTCAGGATGGAATGTGACACGGTATCAAATGCCGCAGACAGATCCAACAGCACCAGGATAACGGAGTGACCCCTATCCTGGTACATATGTAGATCGTCTGCGACAGACAACAGGGCGGTCTCGGTACTATGTTTAGGCCTAAAGCCTGATTGTGAATAGTCTAGCCCTCCTGCAGCTTCGATGTATTTAGACAAATGTCTATTAACATACTTTTCAATAACTTTGCCTAGAAATGGGAGCAGGGATATAGGCCTACGGTTGGCTAGCTCATTCCAGGGAATCTCTGTGTTTTTCCTGAGCGGCCTAACCAACGCCTTCTTCCATCCTACCGGAACCTCTCCTGTGCTAAGCGAGAGGTTTACTAGCCTCTGGATCACAGGTCCCAGTTCATTTGCAAGTATGGGCATAATACGCGCAGGGATATTATCCTTTGGGCAGCCACTCTTTATCTGAGTGATAAGTGATAATACTTCCTCAATCAAGATAGGGGGGAATACAGAGAGAGAGTGCATAGCAAGAGGCTGCATTTCCATAGTTAAAATTGGGGCATTATTATTCCTGCCTGTTTGGTTAGAATGAATAATTTTGTCATAAATTGCATACATTTTTTGTGTAAAGAACAGAGCGGTATCATCGCATAATTGCTGTGAAGCCACTTCTGGGCTTTCACATGCTGCTGGTTTCGTAAATGTCTGTAAGATATGATACAGTACTTTGGGGTTATTGCCAGCCGCAGATAATTGTGATGCGATATGGTTTTTTCGTGCAGCGCGAATAGCTTTATGGTATGCTGTCAAGGAGTTCCTATAAAATTGTTTGTCTCTGTCTTGGCGGGAAGCCCTCCATTTCTTCTCTAATTTTCTAGTGACTTGTTTGAGCGACCTTAGATGCTCCGAAAACCAAATTTCCTGTTTGTGTGCAGGTCTGGGCTTAAAGGTTTTTAATGAAATAATCTCATCTATAGTTTTGAGTACCATCTCCTCATATTTGCTTAGGGCATTTTCAAAGCTCTCACCGGCGCTGGGAGTAGGAGCTACGTATCTTTTGTTAAAGACTTCCTGGGTCAGTTTGTGCCATGGTCTTCTTTTGCTGGGAAGGGCAATCTGTCCTATACTATGCAAAATGGGAGTGGGAGTATAAAATTCAATAATGAAATGGTCTGTCCATTCTACCTGATAGGGGCGTAGACACTCAACCTGTAGGGAGTTGGCTAAAACTAAGTCTAACGTGTGTCCCGCCTGATGAGTTGGGCCGGTATTTATCTGCCTTAGACCCAGTGAGTTAAGGTCTGCCATTAGTGTTTGCACCTCGTTACAATTTTCTACCTCACTGTGGACATTAAAATCTCCTAAGAGTAGGAAGTCGGAATTGTCGTGTACATGGGGTGCCAATGACTCTACCAACGTAACAGATAGATTGGAGCACGGACCGGGGGGGGGGGCGGTAGATCAGTGCTCCCTTTCTACTCTTTTTATATGAAGTATGGATTTTAAAAATCAGGAGTTCTAATGGTCATGGACCATGGTCAAGGTCCAGCGCCTGCAGGCAAAGGCAATGATGGGTGTTTAGAGGCAGGCGCGCAGCATCAACAACAAGCTGGATAACATTGACAAGGGCATAGGAAACATTTCAGACAGCATGCAGTCGCTGGCAAATGGCATGACAGACATGACCCAGTGCATGACTGTCCTGTGCGATAAACTGGACAGGGACCACTTGGAGAGGCGCAAGGCTCGTGTGGATGTGCGCCAGCAGACAAAAGCATTAAACCAATATGCAACTGCAACCTCCCTGCTGTGCAGACTGTCAGTGGCGATGCAAGATGCTATTGTGCAGTGCTGCACCAGTTTTTTTGTGGGGATGGGCAGAGTGACCTCTGCCATGGAGATGATGCTTACACAACAGACAGCCACTCGAGGCGACACATGTGTGGCTGAAAGTGAGGAATCCACCAGCAGGAGTGGCGCAAGCTCTCCTGTCCCAGAAATACGCAGGAGCGGCAGGCGTCATTCCACAGAGCCAGGCAACACCGAAAGCCGTGAAACACAGCCACAGCAGTCCCACCCTGTAATCCGTGGACGGAAACATTGACTATGCCCTCCACCCTAAGGACAGGTCACAGTGGTGTTAACTGTGGCCACCCAGTCATGGACATTGCTATTTTGTGTAACCATTGTGTGGTATCATTGCGTTTGTGTAGTGAAAATTAAACTATGTACATCATAATCTTGGCCTGTCTGTGTCTCATTACTCACTCAGAAATATTGCTGTGTGATCTCTGCCCGTCTCAGTCTCCCATCTGTAGCTGGTGCTGCTACTGTAGCATAGGGCTTTGCTTGTTCTGTGTCATCATCAATGTCCTCATGATGTGTGATCTCCACCTCTGTGCCTTTCTTGGTGGCGAGATTGTGTAACATGGCGCAGGTCACAATTATTTTGCAGCACAGGATTGGAGTGAACTGGCGTGCCCATCCACTCTTGTGGAGGCAGCGAAACCTGCTCTTGAGGAGTCCAAATGTGCGCTCCAAAATGTTGCGTGTAGATCTGTGAGCAACATTGTAACGCCTTTCACTCCTGGTGGATGGGTTGAGGTAGGGGGTGAGCATAAAGGACCGCAGGGCATATGCACTGTCGCCTAGGGAGGAGAAAGATTGGCATTAGTTGCATGAACATGATACATTCAACTACTGTGACTGTCAGGGTGTGTCTATGTCATTTACCTAGCAGGTATCCGTTCCCAAATTCTCCGGCAACTAGGCGTGTGTATATCCCACTATTCTGGAATATGTAGGAGTCATGGGTACTCCCAGGGAACTTCACAACGATGTCTGTGAGGATGTTGCCAGCGTTGCATATGACCTGCACATTGATGGAGTGCGTTGATTTCCTGTTCATGTATATGTGTTCTGTGGCTGCAGGTGGACAGAGTGGAATGTGGGTGCCATCTATGCAGCCTATTACGTGAGGGAAGTGTGCCAGTTGATAGAAATCAGTCTTGGTCTTTGCAAGTTCCGCAGGTATGTCAGGGAATGTAATATAATGCTCCATCCTCTGCATCATGGCGTCAAGGAACCTCCGGAAGAAGCGGGACAGACAGCTCTGGGACACACCACCTACTGCAGCTATCACACTTTGGTAACTCCCAGAGGCAAGCAGGTGTAGGCTGCACAGCACCTGCACATGGGTTGGGATGGCGTGCGCCCTTGGTGTTGGGTGCTCCAGGAGTGGGTGTAGGTCCCTGATCAGGTTCAGGATGGTTTGGGGATGTAGCCTGTACCTTCGGAGTATTTCTGGCTCTGTCAGTTGAAAGAGTGTTATTCTCTGCCTGTACACTTGCTCCTCCCTTAGCCATTCCCCCTCTCCTGCTGCCTGTAGTCTTTGCCGCCTTGCAATGACGTAGAAAGCCGCCATTCTGGTTACACTGTTGCATTTTGGGACTCTTTTTATAGCCTGCACCTGGTTACCACCTGCATTCAATCCATGGTAAATACTGACTCCTAAATACCGAATTTCCTTCAATTCGGTATTTTTCAGGTTTCCTACATCTCCATGCCCATTAATTTACCATTTCTTATTTACTGATTCTGTAATTAAGAATTCGGTAAATGTGAATTCGGTAGATTCCGCATCGGTAAAATACCGACTCATATTTTCCGATTCGGAATAATACCGACTCATGTTTTCCGATTCGGAATAATACCGACTCATGTTTTCCGATTCGGAAAAAATAGGACTCCTACATCTCATTTCATGGATACCGGTGGGTAACGGCCGAAATTACCGATTTTAGGCCGTTACCGACCGGTATTTGGCGACCTACATCTGGCCCTAAGTCCTTATCCTCCTTCTCCTTCAGTTAACCCCTCCTCATCAGAGCCAGGACACTCCTTGGAGTAACAGTTGCCCTCTAGAAATACCATACATACATTATCCCCAACTGCTGCTTTCTTTGACCTCAGCACTCAAGCCACAGCATTCTCAATGTAACTACTTATCCACTGCTCTCTGATACTAACTTCATATTACTCCTACTGGACAGCAGTCAGTCTGCCACTTTACCTTTCCTCCCTCCTCTCAGCAACTCACTCCCACTGTCAGCCCTTGCACAACTCTCCTTATTCTATACATTGGACAGGTGCTACAGCGGACCATAAAAACCACCTTCCCAGCCGGCACCTTCCCTGATGACTAGAAGCGCGCAGAAGTCAGACCCCTGCTCAAGAAGCACATGGCCGACCCCAAAGACCTCAAGAACTACCGGCCCATCTCGCTCCTCCACTTCGCTGTCAGGAAAAATCGATGATCTGCGCTTACCTAGCTGTAAAGACTACAATTCCCTGAGGGCTAGAGGAGGAGGATCAGCGTCTATATGCAGACGCAAGGCGCTCTCGTTAGAGTGCATGATTTTGAATTTGATACTGGAGATCGGCTCGGCGGAGGGTCGGAGCCAAGCTTGGAAGGCGAGTCATGCACCGCAGGAGTTGTGCATCAAGAGTCACCCAATGTTGGTGCTAGGTGGAACACGTTGATGGTCCTGACTCAGGGCAGTGAAGATTCAAAGCATTCAACCGGCCGGTGAGTGCTGGTGGTGATCAGGGGGCGGCAGTCAGGAATACCGCTGAGCTGTTCTAGGATGTACCAGGAGTCGATAAGGAATCTTGGGCGGCGGTGAAGAAACTGCATGTGCCTTTCTATATAGGATATCCTGGAGCCAAGAGAGCACTTAGGGACTACAGTGAGAAGAAACTGAAGAACCCTTTGAGGTTATTCAAAGAAGCAGACATTTACTCTGGAAGTCGGGTGACTTCTGATAACTGAGTTTTGTTTTTTACTTAAGATAGCACAGCGTTCCAATTAGGTTGGGTTGCTGCCTTCTGCTGACTAAATACTTAGAGTGTGATATGTGACAACACTCTTGGAGTATCCAAGGAATGTTTTTTTGTTACTCTATGACTTTGTATTGAGACGTTGGACAATTGGCATCTTTTGATTTTTTCCTTCTAATAATTCTGGAGAACCGGTACGCAGTGGAATAAATATATTTTAGGGGGGTGCTAGGCACCAGGTCCTATTGTGCTGGTATGTGGATGTGGTATGAGTGTGGTTTACTTACTGTGTTATATTTTGTAGGTTTATACACTCAAAAAGGGAACTGGTTGTTTTCAGAGGTTAGAAGCAGGCTGGAAATGACATTACAATGGATAAGGTATTCATAGCCCATTAGTGAGACACATATGAGAGTAGCGGTTGTATGTATATGTATCTTTGATAGCTGTTCCTTTTTGTTTTATAGGTTCTCCTCCCTGCTGTTCCCAACCTTTCCTTTCCCTCACCTAATTGCCCTAATACTCCGTGAACATTCTGTTGGAGTTTGGGGATGTCAAGGGGTGGACCCCTTATTGCATCGCCCAGACCCTGAGGAGTACCAGGTTCTTACATGCGCAGCCAAGATGGGTGAGATAGCAGTCAACAGGGAGCTGACACGATTCACAGAAGGGAACGCCGTCCTCGACCCGTCCCAAACCGGATTCCGAAGCAACCACAGCACAGAAATCGCCCTACTCACTGCCACAGACGACATCCGCTCCGTCCTGGATAAAGGCCACTTCACAGTCCTCATCCTCCTTAACCTATCGGCAGCTTTCAACACCGTCTCTCACCGCACACTAACCTACTGATTACACGACGCCGGCATAAAAGGAACTGCCCTGTACTGGATCCGATCTTTCCTCACCCGAAGAAGCCAAATAATCAGACTACCACCCTTCCTCTCCGCCCCAAATGAAATCACCTGCGGAGTCCCACAGGGGTCATCACTGAGCCCGACCCTTTTCAAAATCTACATAGCCCCCTTCGCAGCCATCGTCAGACATCACAGCCGCAACATTGTTTCCTGCGCCGACGACACCCAGCTCATACTCTCCCTCACCAGGGACCCCATCACCGCAAAACTCAACTTTCAGAGAGCAATGCAAGACGTCACAGTCTGGGTGACCAACAGCTAGCTTAAGCTCAACGCCGAAAAGACAGAAGTCATCATGCTTGGACCCACCCCTTCAGTGTGGGACAACACCTTGTGGCCCTCTGCCTTCGGAAGCCCGTCTACCCCCTCAGACCACACCAAAAACCTCAGCACCATACTCGATTCATCACTCGCCATGACCCGGCAGGTCAACGCCATCACCTACAGCTGCTTCAACACCCTCCGCATCCTTCAAAAGACCTTCAAATGGGTCCCCCTGAGTCAAAGAAGACAGTTACCCACACACTCATCACTAGCAAACTTGACTATGGAAACACTCTCTACGCTGGCATCAACAAATCCCTACTCCGCAAACTCCAGACGATAAAGAACACCGTGGCCAGACTCGTCATCCCACGGCACAAACACATCAGCCAGCACCTGCGGAGGCTCCACTGGCTCCCCGTGGAGAAGAGAGTCACCTTCAAAATCCTCAGCCACGCCTACAAATGCCTGCACAACAGCAGACCCAAATACCTCAACGACAGAATAAACTTCCACGTGTCCAAAAGAAACCTCCAATCTGCCAACCTCGCACCAGTGGAAACCCAGCGCATCCACAGAGTAGGCAGAGGATCGTTCTCCCACATTGCTGCCAAAACATGGAACGAGCTACCAACAGACATCAGACTCGCCCCTCCCTGAACACCTTCAAGAAGACCCTCTTCAGCTGAAACGGATCTGCATATCCCCTCCCTCAGCGCCTTGAGACCCTCATGGGTGAGTAGCCCGCTTAACAAATCCCTGATTAATTGATTGATTGGTTCTACATCAGACTGCAAATCCTTTAACACAAGCATCTATCTAGCCATCTTCCTTTCGTCTGATACCACCTCTCCTGCCTTCAAATACTGAGATCAGAATTTGAAATTGAGCCTACTCCTATCTTCCAACTCATTTTAATTCCTCCTACTGCCACTATTTAGTTATCTCAACCGTGTGTACCCTACTCCACACCAGCTGCTCGCCTGGCTATGCCTAGTAACTTTTTAACCCTCTATTCCACTATGTTACCTCCCTACAGTGACTGCCTCCTCTAGAAGGGTCCTTCAATTGCTCCTTTCCCCTAACCCCTATCGTGTCAAGTAGCTGTAAAGCCTTTCTGATGCAGAATAAGACTTCATCCATTCCTCTTTCCCTCAAGTATCCCTCTCTGAGAACATTCAGGTAACACCTAGCACACCAACCCCTTACCATCTCTTCATTTCATGCGCTCATCTGTGTGGTCATCAATGCAAGATCCATTAGGAAGAAATGGCACCACATCTTTACCTAATTGCAAAATCCAACTGACACCTCATCTACATCACCAAAACATGGCTAAGCCATGGCTCAGCTCCATCTTCTTTGGGAATATACTCCCTGGAAGAAAAATCCACCTCTCAAAATTGCACTACTAAGAAATCTGAGGCGGGAGGTTGTCAATGTCTACAAAGGCACCATGCCTACCACTTGTTGTCCTCAGTTTTTAGATGCAGAGAGGGAACCTCAGCTAGTTAGGTGCACACTATATCAAATGATTGGATTCTTAATCCTGCTTAAATACAAACTCCTTGCTTTGTCCACCATTAACAGAGTCCATTCATAACACCTGCACCCTTGAAGAACTCCGCACTTGCCTGGATCACTCCTTTGGAATCAATCAATCAATCAATCAATAAATTAATCATTCAGTGAATGAATCTTGATTTATATAGCACTGCTAATCACCCGAAAGGGTATCCAGGCACTTGCAGGTCCTGGGAGACTCATATGAACCACCGGGTCTTGAGTGTACTTTAGAAATCTGGAACTGAGGTGATAGTCCAGAGCTGTATGGGAGGCTGTTACGGGTCTTTGCTGTGATGTAGGAGAAAGAGCATCCTCCACTTCTTCTTCTATAGATGTGAGTAGGGTGGGCAAGTGACAGGGATGAAGAGTGTAATCTTCTTGACGGTTAGTGGTTGTTCAGGTGGTGGTTTATGAAGGCAGGTCCGTTGTTGTGTACAGCTTTGTGTGCAAGGGTCAGCATCTTGAATTGGCACATCTTCTGTATGGTGAGCCAGTGGAGTTGTCTGAGGTGGGGTGTTGTGTGTTTTCATCGGGGAAGGTGAAGGACAAGTCTGGCTGCTGCATTCTGTATGGTTTGAAGTCTTTGTAGGAGGTATGTGTGGATTACAACATAGAGATCATTGCTGTAGTCCATTCGGCTAGTGATGAGGGCCCGTGTCACGATGCTTCTAGTGTGGAGGGGTAGCCACTTGAATAACCTATGTAGCATGTCCAGAGTGGGGAAGCTAGCAGAGAAGATGACGTTGATCTGTGATTTCATGGTGAACTTGCTGTCTATGATGATTCCAAGCTTTCTGGCGTGGTCAGTGGGTGTAAGTCCCAGGTCTGAGAGCCAATAGACATTGCTCCATGTGGGCTGTTGTTGCCAAAGATCAGTACTTCTGTCTTGTCTGTGTTCAGCTACAGGCAGTTGTTCTTCAGCTAATCTGCAACGCCTATCATGCATCTAAGGAAGTTAGTCCTGGTGGTGGTAGGGTCATCTGCGAGTGAGATGATGAGTTGGATGTCATCTGTGTAGGATGTAATGGCTGTGTGATCTGACGATGTTGGCCAGCAGGGTCTTATACATGTTTATGAGCAAAGGACCGCAGACGATATCCTTTGGTTCGAAGTTGAAGGGTGGTAGGTGGACCCTCTGAGTTCTTCTGGTGCGGAAGGAGGTGATCCATCTGAGTGTGTCTCCTTGGATGTTGATATGATGGAATCTTTTGATCAGCATGTGGTATGAAACAGTGTTCAAGGCTGCAAAGAGG
The DNA here is from genome assembly GCF_964261635.1 of Lissotriton helveticus. Lineage (NCBI taxonomy): Eukaryota > Metazoa > Chordata > Amphibia > Caudata > Salamandridae > Lissotriton > Lissotriton helveticus. The sequence goes on along the minus strand of NC_136067.1, from coordinate 1,861,951,077 downwards.
TTGAGAAGGATTAAAGTTGCTCCTTCTCCTTAGTTGTGAAGGATTTGGATGTCGTCGGAGGCTGTGATCAGGGTGATCTTGGTGCTGTAATTGCTGTGGAAGCCAGATTGGGAGGCGTCAAGTAGTTGGCTCTGCTGTAGGTGTGTCGTGAGTTGCCTGTTTATGGTCTTTTCCAGTACCTTCATAAATACTGGACCTGTTTCAGCCCGATAAAGGGCCCACCTATTCTGTGTGGTCACATATGATTTTTAACCTTTTGCTGGAGCCTATATTTTTGATGGCTTTAGAACTCTGGGCACTTTACTCCTGTTAACCAGTAATAAAGTAACTGTGCTTCCCCTTTAAACATGGTTAAATTAGCTTACTCCTCATTGGTATATTTGACTTGCCTATAAGTCCCTAGTATATGGTACAAAATGTACCCAAAGCATGGTAGCTAAATGCCACTAGAGGGCTTCAGCACCTACTGTTCCGCCCAACATAGTGGTAGTGCAGACATGGCAAAAGGCCTACTAATGTAGCCTGACTGTAACAGTGCAAAACATGCACAGTGACCTGTCAAAATAAGTACTGTTGACAGGTAAAAACCTCCCTTTTAAATATTAATACATCACCACTATGTAGGCTGTAGGCCTTGTAGCCCACAAAGCAGGATGTCTTCTATTTAAAGTAGGACATTTAGAAATGTTATGTCACCATGTCTTTACATTGAATAGCACCCAAAGGCTTTTTTTTTACTGTGGCAGGCCTAGATGTCCTATTCAGAAAATTGGAGTTCAGATTAACATTCTAATACTGTATCTTTCGAATAGGATTAGCTAGACAAATAATTAAACAACGTCTTTTAATAGTTATTAAAAATTGAATTCAATGGTGAAATTGTATTTGTAATACATGTTGAGTAATATATACTAAATTATAGTTACTTCAGGGGTCAAATTATAGTAACTTCAGTACATTTTGGTGAATTTCAATTTTGTTTAGTTTAAAATGTTATGCTGCAACTGACATTGTCACCTTACTATAACATCACTTCAACCTTTGTGTTTTTTCAGCGTATTTCTAAAGTTTCTTTGAATACCTAAAATTAACTGTCATTTTAACCTTTTGTATTTTTCAGTACATTTCTAGGGGTTTTATTGTTAGGCACTGTTAATATTTAAAAGGCAGGCCTATTGGATTTTTCAAGGAAAAATACACCCATAAACAAGACAAACCCATTTGCTTTGTCAAGAAATAATTGCAATGTATGTTAATACATATTTAAATAAATATTTATAGTCTAAACAGCAGTAAGTAGGTATTAGAGTTATTCTTTTACACTCCTCAAACCACATAATGCAGCTATAAGACCAACCACAAGGAATCCCTGCATTCCCAAGCTGAAGACCAATATCTCCAGCTTTGGGATTGCTTAAAAATAGCATCAAAGTTTCCTGGGGTCATGCTCTATAGACCAGGAAACATAGGGTGAATGTTTTTAAGTATTTCTCAGGGGCTGCTGCACTCCCTGGAGCCCCGACAATGCTAAAAAAATATTCTGGTGGCATCCTGTCCCGATTGGGGCCACTGCTGGCTCCCAGCGTGGGAGCGGAACACACTTTTCTTTTTTGAAAAATAGAGTATTTTTATATGGATGTCCCGGTACCACCCAGGGCACCCAACATATTTTTTAAGTTAGGTTCCATTGGGGAAGACCCATTACCCCTGTGGCCCCACCAGCTCTCCTTGCCTGCACTTATCCCAGGTGTGGTGGGGGTCACGCTTGTTTTTGTTCGCAGTATGTACATGTAGAACATGTACAGCTAGCCGGGGGCTCAGCAGAGGCCCAAGGTCCCCTCAGTCTCCCCATGCTACCCTGCCTGCACCAATTATGGGTGCTTCAGGAACCAGCTCTAGTTGTATGCTTCTGCCTGGTGGGAGTAACTTTGTTTTCTGTGTTCCCTGCCCGCAAGAGGTCAGGCAGGGAGTTAAAGTTCTCACTGCCTGCACTCTTGCAGGCAGGGAACAGCAGTGTCCTGGAGGATGGTGTACCTGGAACACTGTACGCTGTCACGCCCCAAGGGGATTGGGTACCCATGGCCATAGGATGGACCAGGGAGTGAGGCCCATGGCCCTCTCCCCGGATACAAAATTCGTCAGCCCCTGGAATTGAGGTCTTTTAATGGATCCAGAAGCGGGTGATGTTTGACCCCCTCCCCTTTTAAATTAAATTGTGGCGACCCTCCCAAGCCCTTCTAATTTTTAATGGCACTGTGGATCAACAGATCCACTATACTATTTTTTCTAAATACGTTTTTGGCTCATGGCTCCCTCCCACTTAGTCTAGGGGGACAGTGTGTCCTTATCCTGTCCTCTTATATGTTTTTCTTAGCTTTTTGTCAGGAGAGGAGGCTGAGTCCTAAGTCCTAAAATGGCTGTTGTAACATTTTTCTTGATAATGTGCAGCCAGCCCCTTTATTCTCTTTTCATCTGTTGGGTTTGTGAATCCTCCACAGTGTGAAATATGCATACATTTTGAACCTTAATATTAAAAAAAACTACTGAACAGATTAACACCAAATCACAAAATGCACAATTTCTCAATGAAGCTCTGGCATTCTGGTTTAAGTACGTTCACCTGTTTTTTGAGGTATTGGTGTTCAATTTTCCTATGGAAAATTACATGAGGAGTCCTTGTTTTGGACTTTGCCCTTTTTTTCTCATTCCCTGCGTGACAGATCACCCCAAAACTTTTCAGGAAGAAGTTGAGGTGGATCAGACATTTTTTTTTAAAGTTTCATGAATATTTATCAAACAATGCCAAAGTCATAAGCAAACACTAGAGGCGTCTAGTGGGTGGCAAGGTGCCCACCTGGGGCACCCACAAAATACTATGTTGGGTCTTCAGACAGCACTGCATTGCTGGAGAAGGTATTTTTCAGTACGCCCATCAGATGGGAGCAGTCTGAGATTTCCTGCCTACCAGAACCCGGGCATGGAAACAAATGCCTGCTCCCACCTAGCGATAGCATTTTTAAAGCTCCCACTGGGTAGGAGTAGACATTCCTTCCCTACCCACACTCCTGCAGGCAGGGAAACTACTGTGTCCTGGGGTGGGCTTCCAGAGAGCGTGCTCCAAAGAATGGGATCCCTGGGCCTTAACAAGGTTAGGGAGCCTTCCTTTTTTTCAAACTATTGGCCCTGGGGGCCTACATTCCCTTCCTCCGTATAAAGACATTTAGTCCCAGGGAATTGAGTTCTTGGGGCCCAATAGAGGTTCTAGTGAGGGGGCCACATGCCCTCCTCCAGTTAAATGCACATTTGGCCCTGGATAACGCTGCATGCCAAAGGGCTTGATGTAGGTAAATCTCATTTACTGACTCTAGAATACCGAATTTTACCGATTCGGTATTCTAGATTCGGTAAATGAGATTTAGGTAAAAATTCGGTAATTTTTACCGAATCGGTATGATTCGGTAATTACCGAATCGGTATTTACCGATTCGGTAGTTGCTATTGATTCCTATGGGCCTTGAGTTAATTACCGAATCGGTAAATACTGATTCGGTAAAATTACCGAATTGTCAAGGGGGACAGGGTGTCACTTTGACACCCTGTTGCACCCCTGATTCTGGCTTGTGTGCAATGTGACACATATACATGCCCTTAGGGCATGTATGTGTGCCACATGGCACAGGTGTACATGCACAGATGTGCATGTATACAGGAATTTGTTATTTACCATAAAATAGTATTTCATTGTAAATAACGAATTCTTAAGGGCCTGTGGCACTGTTTTCAGTGCCACCTACATCTAGATTTACCGATTCGGTAAATTTACCGATTCGGTATTTTACCGAATCGGTAAATTTACCCAATCGGTAAATTTTAGGCACCCTACATGTCAAAAACCGAAATCGGCCGTTACAGACCGGTATTTGGTGTCCTACATCGGGCCCCTAAATTAGGCCTGTGAAAAAGTGGAGTATTAGTTGGGGTGGATAGGAGAACATCACAAATAATGATGTCACTATCATGTTAGGTACAGTAATGTTTCATTCATTTAAATCAGATCTCAAACTCTAGTAAGTATGGCATAGAGCACACAGGCTTACCTTAAGAAAATGTGTAAACTATATAAGTACCAAACATAGAGAATAATTTAATTAACAAAGTAACACCAAGAAGGCAGCAACCCAATTAGTGGAACCAGAGATATAAATGTTCAAACCTTTAAAGCAAAATAGTGCAAAAAAAGTGTTAAGCGCCAATGTGGGTCAACTAATCATAGTATTCTAGGGCCTAGGTGTTATTTAGGGCTGGCAGCAATGGATCATGAGTCAGATAAGGCTATCATGTTTGACTCGGTTGGAGATTTTACCTTTTGTCTTAGTCATAAAAATGGAAGTCAAAGTCATTCAGTGCCGCAAGGCAGCAGGCTGTATTCAGGAAAGGCTCCATAAATTTGGATAAGTGTTAGACAAGATCCAGGCCGAGCTGCTTGTTTACACGAAAGAAGCTCTGAGTTGGAGAATTTGAAAATCCCACCCAGGGAATTACTTTCATGGCCTGATCATTTTGGCACCTTTGTCCTGTCAAATTTTCTATGTACAGACGTAGTCACATTTTTTGAATTCAGATACCTTCTGTGGGCAAGGCTGAAGGCAATAGAGGAAGAGGGCTCCATGAGGGCGAATACTTACTCTGCAAGGTTTCTACTAAAATGATTTGCTGCTGCAGAGAAGCTCAGAGCAGAAGAAACATGAATCCTTAAGCCCAGTCACAATTTACCTTGGTCGGATCAACTTGGCAGGTTTGTCTCGTTCCTCCAGAGGTTGTTGAAGGCAAAAGGTTTTTAAGTCCCAGGTTTTTCAGGATGTTAGAAGGAGTACACTTTAACATAACCAATAGTCCTAAGAGTTGAGCAACAGCACTTGGGTGGTCAAAATGCACTCCAGCAGAAACCACCAACAGGATCCAGGGAAGGTCTAGTTGGTACTGGTCAGCTGGGCTCTTCTGTGAAAGGCTTTTTGCAGCTAGTTGTGACATTGTAACTTAGCTGGGGGTCAGCAAATGGTCCCTAGGAGTAAATCTGTTGGTACTGGGGACAATTGGAGTAGGTCCAGCACTTCAGGTCTCCTCATAGATCTGAAACAGCATGTGCAGTCCTTTTTTGTTCTTCCACAGGTCTAGAGGTTTCTGAGGAAGTTGCCCTGGGATGACACATTTATACCTGGCAGTAGGTTGTGGGCGGATGTGACTCCTGGCCCCTCCCTAACCAATAGGGTTAACGTTTCCAGATGTAACCCTATAAACATTTGCAAAAGTTCCTGTCTGCCCTGCTGTAAACAATCACACAGTGCCCCTCTCCAACCAAATCCAAGATGGTGAAATTCTACTCCCCTGCGCAGAGCCTGTGTGTCCACCCCTGAGGCCATGTGGCCATATCAGCAGCTCCTCTTATGTAGTCACTTCAAACCAGTTCTAGGGCAGCTCCCTACCCACTGGGATTGGTGCCTACCTGAGTGAGGGGGGAAAAGAAAGGGCCTGTCCAAATTTCACCTGACATCTGCCAGTGATAGAGAAGGACCCTTTGAAGTTAATTAGGTTGGACGCTGATCAAATGGTCATCCTGGCAGAGGAACATTAATACGTTCTAACATCTAGGCCTTTGTCTCTGCTCTGGGAGATGATTTCACTCCTAAAACAGGACTTAAGCACCCAGAGGGTTACAGCTGGAGATAATGCATTCTGTTTCCAGAGTCTTGGGTGGGGAAAAGGTAATTTTGGAAAGTACATTTTCCTTATTATTTATTACATTTCTTACTTCACCAGTCAATTGAACTTTTAGTAAATATTAAAACGAGCCCAAAAAGGAAATTTCTAGGTGTAGCTCAGTCAAAGATATCATTATCCGTTCAGCTGTTTAGGAGAAATTAATGATAAAAACTCTATGGCTCACACAACAGAAATGCAAACTCTGACTCACAGACCAAATGCAATGTGTTAGAAATGGGGGTCTATAGCTGGCAATGGCTTCCACCTTTGTCCAAGTAGGGACTCTTCTTCCTAGTCAGGGTAAGGGGGATACACTTCTAAATTAACTCCTGCTCACCCCTTTGGCAGCTTGGCAAAAGCAGCCAGGCTTATCTCAGAGGCAATGTGTAAAGCATTTGTGCATAAATATTGTAATACAGCGAAAACACTATGGGCCTCATTTATGAGGCCGTGCGTCATTTTTACGCTGCCGGTGCGTCACTTTTTGTGACGCACCAGCAGCGTTAAAAATGTGCCTTGTTGCACCATATTTACAAAGTGACGCATCTAGGTAGATGCGTCACTTTGTAAACCCCTGCGCTACATTATACCTACGCCAGGTATAATGTATGCAGGGGGGGCGTTCTGACGCAAGAGAGGGTCATAGAAGTGACGCAGTGAAATCTATAAGATTTCACTGCGCCACTTCTAGGACACAAATGCGTCAATTTATTACGCCTGCCTCACAGCAGGCGTAAGACTGACGCAGGCCCTTTCACATGGGGCTTACGCCATGTGAAAGGACAGATTGCTGGAGTTGCGTCACTTTTGTGACACACTCCAGCAATGCGTCACTTTTGCGCCATACAGATACGTCAGAAATATTGACGTATCTGTAACTCCTTGCGCCATGATGCGTCATACTGTAAATATGACGCATCATTGGTCTCGCAAGGAGTGCGCAGTGAAAAGTGACGCATCGCTGTTTTCACGCAGCAATGCGTCACTTTTCATCAATGAGGCCCTATAAATGGACACCACACCAGCTTAGAAAAATAAGTAATCTTAATCTAAACCAAACAAGACCAAAACAAAAAAAATCCACAATACAGCAATCAAAATATGACTTTTAAATTATGAAAACAGTTCTGTCCATAGAAAATGATGGATGAAACACTTTCAGCACAAATTACTTTAGATGTGTCAAAACTACAAACAAAAAGGGTCGCAGGGAAGTTGATGAGTCGGTTCCTTACACTCAGGGAAGGTGATACGTCTGTTCCTTGCTCCAGGGGAGGGGATGTGTCAGTTCCTTACTGCAGTGCAGGGATGGTGATGCATATGTCCCTTAATGGAGAAGAGGTGATGTGTTGGTGTCTTATTGCGGGGGGTGGTGATGCGTCGGTTTCTTACTGCGTCCCCCAGCAATGCAATAGACCTCGCGCCTCGATGCGATGTGTGATGATCCAGGACGATGCGATACGTGAAGATCTGGGATGTGCTGTGACGATTTCCAGCACATCCCCTCAATGCAAGGGTTCTTACACAGCAGGGCCTGCGTCAGAGTCGGTGCGGTGATCTCGGACGTCGGAGATCGGCGCACAGGACTAGTCACAAGGCAGAAACTTCAGCCGTAGGCAGGCACTGTGTCGATTCTTCGGCTACGGCAGAAATTCTTCTTGCGCCACTGCGATGCGTCGGACCCATCAATTTCACAGTTTTTTAGTCTTTTGCAGTTCCCAGCCCCAGAACCGACCTCCGGAGGCCCAGAACACTGGCAGGCACCTGCAGGACAGAACTCCCTGTAAAGCAGTTCAGAGGGGCCTGCTGGTGAAGTCTCTGTGTTCCTGAGCCTTCAGAGCAAAAGGCAAGCCCTACTTCAAGCCCTTGGAGATCTTCCTCAAGCAGGGGACACTGCACACAGCAACGTCCGTGTCCTTCCCTTGGCAGAAACAGCCATTGCAGGTCAACCCCAGACAGCACGCAGCAAAGGGGCAGTACTTCTCCTCAGTTTCTCCAGATCTTCTCCTTGGCAAAGGTTTCTCTTGAATCCCAGAAATAATCTAAAAGTCTGGGGTCTGGGACCCACCTTTTATAGCACAAATTATTTTGTTCTCTGGTGGTAGAGAAGCTCTTTTACCCAGCCAAAACCAGTTCTGTCCTCTCTGGTGCAACTTCCTGGCATGAGGTGGAGATAGCATTGTCCAAGGCAGACGGGGCCCATTCAGGTGTGAAAAAAATCTCCTCCCCCCCTATTCTGAATGCAGCACAGGTCTATACAGCCAATCCCTGACTCACCTTGGAAAGACAGGACACACCTCATCCCCCCAAGTGGCTGTCTGAACAGAATGCACATCCCCAACCCCTGTCACTCCAAAGCCAGTCAATACACAAACCAGCAGAGGCACACGGGATGGCTAGGCAATCAAATACCTGCTTTCTAAAAGTGGTATTTTCAAACACAAATTGTGTCAGGATCTGTCAGGTCGGTATTCCTCGGGACTTGCGCGATGACAAAAGGGTCCACCTCCAGGCAGCTCCAAACTCAGAATTGTCGTTATGACACAGAGTATTGGAATAACCAGGCGGGGGAAGGGAGGTAGGAAAGGGATAGCGGGGAAAGAGATCTGACAAAGGAAAATGTCACAACGTTTACATCAAAGCTACCAAATACATTAGCATAGAAATAGCCAGTTCTATTAAATTACCTATAATCACCTGAAGCTTCCCTACTGCACGAATAAAAGGCAGTTTAGTGGTTTCTCCAATAAAATAACATGAATTGTTAGATTCTCTCTCTCTATTCCTTGTTAACTCAATATCTTTGCAATGCACCTACCTTAACACCTTTCCTTTTATTCCTTTTAAGGGGGTTCTGCTTAAGTAAGGTTGATAAATTCCAATAGCTTTGCTGGGCCTGCGACACAAAACTGTTCTCATAGTTCCAATGACTTCTTGAAACCAAATGTCCAACAATTGTTCCAATGTCTCTAGATTATTCCTTAAAAGTGAGTTCTTGCATTAATTGCTAGTTAACTGGAAAGAGCTCTTTTCCAGGATCAAAAACTTATGTCAAAAATTATGCTGTGATACGAAGAGGAAAAGCATGACCTTCCTTTGTTCGAGACTTAAGTTCAAAAGCTTACCGCGGTTCTGTTGAGCTGGAAGATATTTCCTTTCTTCTTCTTCATCGCCAGCTTGTCAAATTTGCCCTCTGCTTTCTCTCTCAACAACAGGAATCTCCGTAAGCGGCCGCAGGGAAGCACCACGGAAGAAACTGCAGCCGATCCCCAGACAAGCTCCAGCACAGAAATCGGCCAGGAATAGTGAGTGCCACCACAAGGGCGTGGTCCCCTTTTATAGAACGGAACCGCCCTGAAGTTTCCGGTACTTTGTTCCGTTCATGGAACGGGAGGACGTTCTCAATGGGCGTGACTCACTGCAGAAACATCGCGCGTGAGCGCTCCTTAACTCAAAGAATGCATCATAGTTAAAAGGGTACAAAAGGTGCCAAATCTAACCTCGAGGCATAAACACATACTGGCAATATATGGTGACATGCGGCACTAAGTAATGGCATAAACTCAAACTGGTAATATGGCATGGACACGTCAAAATAACATGCAAAAGGCTATGACATAACATGGAAATATGAACACAAGGTCAGACTGATAATGAGCATTGTAAGAATGAAAACATTGCCACCAGAGGCGTGTCAAAGGACTAGTGAGGTGTATTTTACCGCAGAGCTTGTGTGAGCATTTGGCCCTGCCCCTTGAGCCGCAGCCCGTAACCATGACAGTACTCCCCCTTCCCAAGCGGTCTCTAGGGGCAGGTTTCGAAGGGTGGGAGTCATGGAATTGACGCACCAAGCGAAGAGCATGTACATGAGCAGCTGGTTCCCAGGAGTCATGTTCTGGTCCATAACCTTTCCAGGAAATCAAGTACCATAAAGTGGAACCCCGCCTGCGGGAATCTAAAATTCAACGCACTTCAAATTCCTCTTGTCCATTTACGAGTATAGGGGCTGATTGAGTGGGACAGTGTTGCGGAGCCGGTTTCAACAATGAAGTGTGAAACACAGGACGTATCTTCATTTGAGGTGATAATTTTAGTTTATACGTTACCGGGTTCACCTTTTTTTAACACAACATAGGGTCCAATGAACTTAGGATGAAAGGCCTTTCTTTGTTTGAACAGTATGTTCTCGGTGGGTAGCCAAACTTTGTCTCCAACAGAATATTGAGGACCTTGTACTCGGTGACGGTCTGCTGCAGCTTTGTACCTTTGTTTTGCTTTACAAGTGATGAATGAACTTTCTGAATCTGCCTTATTTCCGCTGGTATGGAAGGGACTGATTGCTGGTTGTCAGAAAGCACCACTGGTAAGTAAGTTGGATGAAAACCATATGTAGAATAGAATGGTGAGGTATGCAAAGAAGTATGATGAGTTGAATTATAAGCGATTTCTGCCAACCATGGAAGGTTCACCCAAGAGTCCTTTGTGGATGATACATAACAACGGAGGTATTGTTTTAAGGTTTGGTTAAGTCTTTCCGTTTGGCCATCGGTTTGAGGATGGTAACTTGTAGAAAGAGCTGATGTTATTTGTAAGGATTTACACCACTGGGACCAGAAAGTTGCTGTGAATTGGGTTCCTCGATCTGAAATAATTTTCTTTGAAATTCCATGAAGTCTGACAACATTAAGTAATAGGAGATTAGCTAATTCACTAGATGTTGGTAGTTTCTTACATGCTACAAAATGTCCCATTTTGGAAAAACTATCCACGACCACCAGAACCCAAGTAAAGCCTTGATCATTTGGTAAATCAACAATAAAGTCCACAGAACAATGTTCCCAGGGTCTTTGGGGAGTTTGCAGAGGCATTAATAAACCTTTATATTTTCCATGTTCATGTTTATTTTGAGCACATGTTTCGCATTCAGATACCCATTTGGCTATATCACGATTTAGGTTTGGCCACCAAAAGTTTAGACGGATTGCTTCAGTAGTTTTCAATCTTCCTGGATGACCGGAACTTGGATGAGCATGTGACCAAGCAAACACCTGTTTCTGTAGTGATTCTGTTGGTACGAATAAGGCATTTTCGTGGAAAGGTAACTCCTGAATGATTTGTCGATTTGCTTCTTCCTTAAGCCATTTGCTCCATTTAAACACTGGAAAGTTATCTCGCACTGCATCTAAGAAGTTTTCTGTAGATATTACACAAAGAACCTTGTCAGGACTGATTATGGCTTGAGGTTTTTCAAATGGTGGAAATTATATTGAGTCTTGTCGACTTAAAGCATCTGCTTTTCTGTTGTCTATGCTTGTACGAAAAGTCATTATAAAGTCATACCCTGAGAAGAACAACATCCATCGCATTTGACTTGGAGTTAGAGATCAAGCTGTTTTCATAAATTGTAAGTTCCGATGATCTGTGAAAACAGTAATGGTATATCTTGCTCCCAATAGATGATGTCTCCATTCTTTAAAGGCATCTCTAATTGCCAATAGTTCTTTCTCTGCAATGGTATAGTTCCTTTCTGCAGGAGTTCATTTCTGGGACATGAATGCTATTGGATGTAATTGACCGGTCTTTTCATTTCTTTGTGATAAAAGTGCCCCAACTGCAATGTCTGAGGCATCAGCTTCAACTATGAAAGGTCGTTCAGGGTTAGGATGAACAAGGATAGGAGCTGAAGTGAAAGCCCTTTTTAGCTCATCGAAGGCCATCTGAGCTTCCTTATTCCACTGGAAAGGAACATTTGTACGTAGTAAACGAGATACTGGGGCAATGAGTTGAGAAAACTGATTTATAAAGCGTCTGTAGAAATGTGCAAAGCCTAAAAAACATTGTACGCCACAAACTGTTTTTGGATTAGGCTAATTAAGTACTGCCTGTATTTTTCTTTCTGCCATTTGGAAGCCTCCAGGAGTAAGAATTACACTAAGGAATTCTACTTCAGTTACATGAAAGTCACATTTATTTAAATTACAGTACAAACCATGTTCTTGTAATACACTAAAAACTGTGGAAACATGTTCTGTGTGAATGTCATTTGAGTTGGAGTATATGAGGATGTTGTCAATATATACTATGACGAATCTATCTAAAAATTCTCTCAGAATGTCATTCAAGAAGAATTGAAATGCCGCTGGGGCATTACAGAGTCCGAAAGGCATCACTGTATATTCAAAAAGGCCATATCTGATTTTAAACGCCATTTTCCACTCATCACCAGGTCTCATCCTTACCAGGTGGTAGGCACCTTTTAAGTCTAATTTAGTGTTAACAACTGCTGACTTGACTTGGTCCAATAAAACCGGAATTAGAGGAAGTGGATATTTATTTTTGACTGTTACTTTGTTTAAAACTCTATAGTCAATGCAAGAGCGGAGTTCTCCGTTGGCCTTTGGCACAAAGAACAACGGAGAGGCTGCCGGAGATTTGGAGGGCCTGATAAATCCATTAGCCAGATATTTATCCAGATAATTTCTCAAATGCTCGTTCTCCTTCTCAGCTAAGGCATATATCCGACAATTAGGAATCACTGCTCGAGGAACAAGATCTATTTGACAATCATATGTCCTATGAGGTGGTAGATTTTCAGCTTTGCCTTCATTAAAAACTTCTCTTTCATATTGTGGTGGTAACTCAGTGTCTTTCTCCTCTGCCGTGATTTCATAATGTGTTATGTCCTGTTCTTTAGATAGATCAGATAAGCAATCTTGTTTACAAGATGTAGATAACCTAGTGATTTTTCTTTTGATCCAATCTATTTGTGGATTGTGAGCTTGCAACCATGGCAGGCCTAAGATGAACCCATATTGAGGAGCATTGATTAGGTTGAAGGAAATTTTTTCCACATGTCTTAACTTGGGCACGACACATTCCAATTTCATCATGCGAGTTTTCCTAGTAATAGGACCTGACGTTAATATTCTTCCATCTACTGTTTGCACCAATTCAGGTTTTTCATTTAGTTCACGAGGTAAGGACTTCCGATGAGCTAGGGTTGCATCAACAAAATTTCCAATTGCTCCGGAGTCCATGACTACAATAATCGTTTCTTTCTTTCCTTCTGGGGTTATTTCTAAAAACATTTCCAAGGTAAAATGAGCAACTTGTTAAATATTGGATATATTTGCTGAAGGGATTTGCCAGACACTCAAAAGATCCCCTTCTTTTTCTTTTGAGGTTTTTAGTTTTCCGTCGGATTATTGACAGTGTTCACAGTTTTACTGGATGGAATGAAGGTTTGATTCTTGGGCTTGGTAGGACAATCTTTTACACAGTGTCCTTTCCTTCCGCAATATAAGCATAATCCATTTTTTCGGCCTGCTTCTTTCTCGTCTTTTGTCAGGGAAGGGTGCACTGACCCTATTTACATAGGTTCTCCATGAATGTCTGAAGGTGGAATATTAATAACTGGTCTGGTTTTGTCTAATCGAGAATTGTTACGATCTGGTCTTCGACCCTTTCATTCAGATAGTCTGTGATCTAGCCGCAAAGTCAAATTTATTAAATCCGTACATCCTTTGGGTTGTGGATCGATTTGTGCTAGAACATCCTTTAATTCATCTCTTAACCCATGGTAGTAAATTGCGGCCCTTTTTTCTTCTGGCCATTTAGTTTCTGACACCAAACGATTGAAATGAGTAAGATATGTGACTAAGTCTCGATTCCCTTGTCGCAATTCTAGCAACTCTCTATCGGCAGATAATGTGGCTGCTCTGCGATCAATCACTCTCTCAAATTCTTTTACAAAACATTTCCAGTTATACAAAATGGGATTGTCTTCACGTACTAAAGGAATTGCCCAGGAAGCTGCATCTCCTGCTAGGTAAGAAATTAAGAACGCCACTCTGGATTGGGCATCTGGGAAAGTAGCTGGTTTGCAAGTAAAGTGTAATTCAACCTGGGTTAGGAAGATCTGGATTTTGGTTGGATCCCTGGAAAACCGTTCTGGTACTGCTGAGGGTACTGGGGTTGGAACGGTCACTGAGATATTGGTAGGATTTGGACCTCCACCAGAAGCTCCCTGTCCCACAGGGTGAAGTGCACTAGGAAACTTCCCTAAGGGAACATCAAAAGGGTTACGTTAGTTTTTTTCTCTACTGTCCAATCTCTGTTGTAACAAAGAAACATTTTCAGCTAAAGAAGTTGTACGTGCTTTGGCATCAGTTAGCTCTTGCTGAACCCTCCCTAAAACTATCATTATATCATCTAAGGTAGCCATCCTGTGATCGAGCAAGCCAAGAGGAAAATATATATCGTAGGCTCGCTATTCTGTCAGGATCTGTCAGGTCGGTATTCCTCGGGACTTGCGCGATGACAAAAGGGTCCACCTCCAGGCAGCTCCAAACTCTTAATTGTCGTTCTGACACAGAGCATTGGAATGGCCAGGGAGGTAGGAAAGGGACAGCGGGGAAGGAGATCTGAAAAAGGAAAATGGCACAACGTTTACATCAAAGCTACCAAATACATTAGCATAGAAATAGCCAGTTCTATTAAATTAACTATAATCACCTGAAACTTCCCTACTGCATGAATAAAAGGCGGTTTAGTGGTTTCTGCAATAGAATAACATGAATTGACAGATTCTCTCTCTCTATTCCTTGATAACTCAACATCTTTGCAATGCTAATAATAGCACCTACCTTAACACCTTTCCTTTTATTCCTTTAAGGGGGTTCTGCTTAAGTAAGGTTGATAAAATCCTATAGCTTTGCTGGGCATGCCACGCAAAACTGTTCTCATAGTTCCAATGACTTCTTGAAACTAAATGTCCAACAATTGTTCCGATGTCTCTAGATTATTCCTTAAAAGTGAGTTCTTGCATTAATTGCTAGTTAACTGGAAAGAGCTCTTTTCCAGGATCAAAAAATATGTCCAAAATTATGCTGTGATACGAAGAGAAGAAAGACGTGACCTTCCTTTGTTCGAGACTTAAGTTCAAAAGCTTACCGCGGTTCTGTTGAGCTGGAAGATATTTCCTTTCTTCTTCTTCAATCGCCAGCTTATCAAACTTGCCCTCTGCTTTCTCTCTCGACAACAGGAATCCCCGGAAGCGGACGCAGGGAAGCGCCGCCGAAGAAACTGCAGCCTGTCCCCAGACAAGCTCCAGCGCAGAAATCGGCCAGGAATAGCGAGCGCCAACACAAGGGCGTGGTCCCCTTTTATAGAACGGAACCACCCTGAAGTTTCCGGTACTTTGTTCCGTTCACAGAACGGGATGACGTTCTCAATAGGCGTGACTCTCTGCAGAAACAATGCGCGTGAAGCTCCTTGACTCCAAGAATGCATCATAGTTAAAAGGGTACAAAAGGTGCCAAATCTAACCTAGAGGCATAAACACATACTGGCAATATATGGTGACATGCGGCACTATGTAATGGTATAAACTCAAACTGGTAATATTATTTGGAAGCCTCAAAATAACATGCAAAAGGCTATGACATAACATGGAAATATGAACACAAGGTCAGACTGATAATGAGCATTCTAAGAATGAAAACATCACCACCAGAGGTTGCATGAGCATTTGGCCCTGCCCCTAGAGCCGCAGCCCGTAACCATGACAGATTGTAAAATTCATCCTCAGATCAGGCATACTAAACTTTACCTTCCGATCTTGTCCGAATGGAAAGTTATATTTATAAGATGCTATAAATAAACTCCCATTCTATATATGGGACAGATAGCCTTTCAATAGTGAAACACAAAATTGGCAGTATTTCACTATCAGCACATGCCACACACATCAGGCATGTCATACCTTACATATACACTGCACCCAGCCCCACAGGGGGACCTGGGGACTACCTGAGGAGTGACTCACATGTAAGAAAAGGGAAGGATAGGGCCGGGCAAGTGGGTGCACTTGCCACGTTGACATTACAGTACCAGACTGCACACAGACAATGCAATGGCAGACCTGCGACCCTGTTGTAAGACTGCTTGGGTGGGTGGCACAATCAGTGCTGCAAGCCCACTAGCAGCATTTGGTTTACAGGCCCTGGGCACACACAGTGCACTATACTAGGGACTTAACAGTAAACCAAATAAGCCAATTATGGAAACACTCATCCATGACAATAATTTACAGAGGGAGTACTTGCACTTTGGCACAGAACAGCAGTGGCAAAGTGCCCAAAGCATCTAGACCAGCAAAAACTAAGTCCAACACACAGTAAAAACACAGGAGACAAAGGCAAAAATACAGGGGAAATCCACGCCAAGGATGCTAGGTCTAACACTATGCTGTGTGATAAAAAACATATATACTTACCACATTCAATTGTCCCTGCAGCAAACTCTTATGCAGACATCTAACTTGAGATTGGCAACAGGCCTTGCTTGTAGTCAAGCCCTACACCAAAACCATGTCTGCAGCTAACCCCCGCTGAGCACAGCCTCCGACCAAAGACATGCACTCTGCGGGCAACTTCAGTACACCAAATGTGTATTAAAAACTATATTCATGATTTGTGAACACTGTCAGATTTGCAAAATCTGTGACCCTACTAAGGTCTGTGGGAGCCAGGGGGGTTTAAGGATTGCAAATCCTGTCACCCGATAAATATTATTTTTTAAACGAGGGGTACCTTTGTGCTCCCCCAGCAATAAGGACTCAGAGTCAGCGTACATTCAATTTTCCCTTTTATGCCATTTTTTTACTTTCCCTTTTAGACCTGAAATCCATCCTATTTTGTTGGCTTTAGTACTCTGTGCACTTTACCACTGCTAACCAGTGCTAATGTGCTTATGATCTCTCCTTTGAATATTGCAAGATTGTCCCACACCTAAAAGGCACATTTAAAATACTTGTAGGTGCCTAGTAAATGGTACTACATGTACCCAGGGCCATTCAATTAAATGCTGCCAGTGAGCCTGTAGCACTCATTGTGCCACCCACTAAAGTTGTCTTTCAGGTGGGGGGGCGCTAGAGGGCGCACTGCGGAATGGCTGCCTTGTAAAGCAGCTCCGCCGGACGGACTGAATAACGGGAAATTACAGCGGTAAACGACAGCGTCAGAGATGATGTAGACATAAACTGCCGTCGGAGTATCCAGCGCCTCATTTGATGACAGCAAGATGCTGTAACATTGGCGTAGAAGGCAGTAACTGCTGTTGAAACCTGCCGACCGGCCTGAAGTGTGAGCGGGTAAGATGGCGGTCGCCACGCACTAGATCGGAGCTGCTCCTCGCGCTGCAAGTGTCCTTACAAGGCTGGCGATGTGCATACGGAATACATTCCAACGCATCATAATACACAATATACTGCCACAGCTGCAAGCAAGAAGTACGGTGTTGTGCACAATATAACTGCCTAAGCATGAGGAAACAGACAACTGTACCAAGATGGCGGCTGGCGGGCAATCGATTGCAACGGCATTTGGCGCTGCAATTGGCATTGTAAATCTAACTACATACAGCTGAAAGGGGATGCGCGCTGTGACGCTTAGTATACTATAAATACTGCAAGTGCAGATTACGACCAACTACAACACGCTGCTAACATAGCAAGCCTGAACTGTAACACTACACCAAGATGGCGGTGCCTGCAGATGTGAAAGACTCGGCAAAATGGCGCGAATGATCACCACCTCCGCATTAACACGCAATTTTAACTGTGGCTACCTTTTCTGGCAAATAACTGACCCCAACGATGCTGAGGATGGCCGCATGAAACGCTGATGCGATATGACAGCTATACTGACCTGGACGCTACTGGACGATCTTCCAGCCCATGCATAACTTGTGACGGCGCTAAATACGCTGCACACGGCGGCCACCATTATCGGGAAGACCGTAAGGTTAGGAATCTACACGCAGCAAACCCTTATTAAAAGAAGAGATGGCTGTCGAATAAGCGTGAAAAGGGCACGCTTGCAGGCGCATGTTCATAATTCCACTCAGCAGAAGCGCAACAACATATCTGTTAGGGAGACCCTATTTCAAGGAGCTAGGCAGACAGCACGTGGAAGATAGCCATTCTGACAGTATATCAAAAGAGTGCCACTTCACCTATCCATTGAACGGACACGTACCTACAAATGCGATTAAGTAGCTATATGCCGAACTACTCCTGTACGCGAAAGCTGATGTGAAAGCTGCACAGCACATAGAGGGAGCGTCACTACATCGCATATATTGAAAACAACGGTCTATTCCTGAACAAGGCGACAAAAGAGATAGATAAAGATTCCGATTGTGAGCAAGGCAGGCTAACAATATAACACGCCTTACCCGCAGATAGGGGACAATGGGGAAACCAGAAAAACAACAGCCAAAACTTCTGTTTGAACCACGACGGTCGGTGAGAGGACCGGCTAACGCGACTGACAGTGACGCGGGTGCGGAAGGCAGCACCGAACACAACATGGAAGCCATATTAACAGCAATTCAAACCAGCCTCCAAGACATCAACGGCAAACTAGACCACCTAACTTGCCGAGTGGACACAATGGCGATAAAGCTAGACAAACAGGGCGAAAGACTTGATGAGGCTGAGAAACGGTTATCGACAGTAGAGAATGAAACACGAGCCAATATCGCAAAAAGTGGTAAAAAAGAAAAATTCCTGGAAGTGCTTAGAATCAAGACTGAAGATTTAGAAGCGCATTCAAGGCGCAACAACGTCCGCATAACGGGAATACCAGAGGCAACTAACACTGGGAAAATGGAGAAATATATAGAAGACATGTGCAAGGCAATATTCGGAACGGAACATCTATCACCCTTCTTTATAGTTGAACGGGCCCACCGCTCCTTGGCGCCCAAGCCTCCACTCGGAGCTACTCCTCGACCTATTGTAGCCAGAATACTGAATTATCGGGATCGAGACGACACATTACGGATGGCAAGGGAAAAGAAGGACATTGATTACCAAGGCAACCGTCTGGAGTTTTATCCGGACCACACCTATGCGGTGCAACAGGCAAGGAAGGAATTTAATACTGCAAAATCAAAACTATGTACTTTACAAATTGAATATGCGATGCTATATCCGGCCCGTCTCAAAGTTAACTGGAGAAGGAGAATAACAATACTTCCCACACCAAAAGCCGCCCATGACTTCATTAAGAAAGTTCACGAGCAGAGGAAGCAACAAAAACAAGCGGACCAAGCGCAAGACAGTATAATGAGATTACGAACCAGTTGAGACACAGCGTGTATGTACTACGCACTGTGGTAAGTCACTAGAAGGTAAAATGGGAAGGCGAGCTAAGGATAAAGTGATCACAATGGCGCAAAACTGTATATCGCGCGATCCGCAACATCACTGGGACAGACTTAGGAGACATATGCTGCGGATCTGTAGTAATGACAAGACAACGCGACCATTAGGTATAGAGTGTCTAAGGAATACACCAAGACATTTAAAATGGTATTTGCTTCCGAGGAAACATAAATGGGCTACTGAAGACTTATCCACAGGCTGAAAGGTCTCATGTGACATCACATGTTACTTCTCACCACTTACATCTGTATATATCAAACTGGCTGACGAACAGTTACGACAGTGTTCGCCTGCCTCTCCCAGGCTGGGATGAGCTGGGGTTGAGGTATAGAGCGTAACAATACCAAGGTATTGCCTGGAAAGTGTTGCGATTAGCGGTTGATGTGCTCTCTATGGACCAGCGTGCACAATGAGATATATACAGGTCTGTGCATTGCAGGCAAGCTGGTAAAAGGACGCAGCGGAGAGTATGCTGAATGTTTTGGGACAGACAAGAATGTATAAATATGAGGCAAGGAAAACGAAAGGTTTATTATGCTAATGTCTATCTGTGAGCATGATATTTCTGCTTATATATGGGAATAGGTCTAAATTCTCTGTCTAATTGTGCAGGCTACTACTGTTAAACTTGTAAGATATGACCATATACACTGTCTACCACTATGACATAGTCCGTCCACATCCATTAAATTGGATGGGGATGTGTGTTCTCGGCGAGCCTCCAAATGGGAGCTCCCTGACCTGAATTCTAGTTATGGAAAGTTCTATGTTTGGGGATGGCTTCGGCAGGATTGGGCTGCTGTTGTGGGAGGGGGGAGAGGGGTAGGGGGATTGTTCCGTTTCTGGAACCGAAACACTTGAGAAGCATTTCTATACTTTGGAAGGCACACACTGAAAGGAATATGTTTTTAATGTACATAGGTAGGCAGCAAAGAAACATGCAGACAACCGCTACATTGCGGAGAATTATATTAGGTGAAACATTTGGAGGTAACACACGACATGGCAGATAAAACAAAGCTAAACATGTTAACGTGGAATATACGGGGCTTTACTAACCCCAAAAAAATACGGCAGATCTTTGCTAGCATTGACAGGTGGCATATTGATATCATTATGTTGCAAGAGACCCACATGGCCCCGTATGCATCTAAAACTATAGGCACACGCTGGGCAGAAACGGTATACCATGATGCTTACTCTTCCTATTCCAGAGGAGTGTCCATCATGATTAAAAAGGGGACGAATTTCCGAGTAGAAAGCACGATTATTGATAAAGAGGGCAGGTACATTTTACTAAAAGGGTTATTACGTGGACAGAGAGTAACGCTACTAAACACATATGGACCAAACATAGATGATCCAGATTTTTTTCACGCACTATGGAGACACCTACAGGAGGATCTAGATAGTACTCTATTTTGGGGAGGACACTTCAACTTGGCATTAAATGACCAACTGGACAGATCTGTATCAACCTCTGAACATTATACCAGGGCAAAGACTAAGTTACTAGACATAATGGCTGACAAACAACTATATGATATTTGGAGAGTGAAACACCAAACGTCACAAATGTCCACACACACGTCTGCAGCTAATAATAGCTGGTCACGAATAGATTACTGGCTAGCGCCCGAGAATGCACTGTTATGGACCACAGAGGTGAGACACTGTCAGATCATAATCCAGTGGTATTAACACTACAGATCCCACAGTACACCCCACCTCCATACACCTGGAGATTCAATGCAACTGCACTCACGGACACGATTTATGCTGACACGCTGGCCCAAGCAATCGCGGATTATTATATAAACTCTTCGGATGACCCTTGTTTATTGTGGGAAGCCTTTAAAGCGACCATAAGGGGAATTTGTATAAGCACGTCAACGGGCATTTTGCTTGACATAAGAACACAGTTAACACGCTGTGAAAAACGACTGAGAGACCTAGAAACTACATACAACAACACACAAGACACGACCATATTGGGAGATATTAGACGAACACTCACGGAATACCAAACATTTGCACAGGACGAGATCAAATATATACATAAGCACCCCACGGCTAGGAGATTCGGTGAGGGTGGGAGAGCAGGCAAAGTACTAGCCGCAAAGATAAGTGAAAACAGAGGCCAACAAACGGTAATACAGGTCAAAGATTCAAATGGCGATATGTGCGCAGACACTCAATCAATATTGACTAGTTTTGTACATTCCTACAAGGCCTTATACACAACTCAACCCACCAAATCTACAACCGAGATACTCGCATACTTAAAAAATGTGGCCATTGTGTGGTTATCTGACACCCATAGACAGTATCTATCCTTACCAGTAACTGTAGAGGAAGTGACAGAAACGATAAAATCTCTACCAAACGGTTAAGCGCCGGGACCGGATGGATTCACCGGAGAATTTTACAAAGCATACGTGGATATAATAGCGCCACACCTGGTAGAGATGTATGGAGCGGCTTTCGATAGCGGTGTTTTACCCCCAAGTTTGCGTGAAGCTGTGATAATAGCATTGCTAAAGCCCACTAAGAATCCAGAAAATTGCGTCTCATATAGACCATTATCACTAATCAACGTGGACTCCAAATTTTAGCAAAACTATTGGCTAATAGGCTACAGCCCCTTATGACCAAGCTTGTGCTACCTGATCAAGCAGGCTTCATTCCCTCTAGATCCACATCTCATAACACCAGGACGCTATTTGCTTTATCACATTATCTGACCCCAAATACTAAAGCAGTGGCGGTTATGTTGGATGCTGCAAAAGCTTTCGACTCCATTGAATGGCCCTATCTAATCACAGTTTTATAGAAAATGGGATTTCCACCGATGTATATACAATGGGTACAACTTTTATATACAAAGCCAGTCGCCAGGGTTCGAATAAACGGATATATATCAGAGGCATTTGATATAGAGCGTGGGACAAGACAGGGTTGCCCCCTATCCCCCTTATTATTTGCCCTTGCTCTTGAACCGCTAGCTTGTAAAATCAGACAATTACACCATCACTCTGCATTGCAGTTCCTGAGCCGCCCACTGCACATCTCGTTGTATGCGGACGACATGGTGCTCTATGTAAGAGACCCAGAACAAAATCTGACGTCATTAATACGGGAATATATTCATTTTGGCGGGCACTCCGGCTTACAAATAAATTGGGACAAATCCTCCATTATACCACTAACTGATTCCACTGCCCCACATGACGTAGAGTTCCCACTAGGATGGCAAACTGATCATATTAAGTACCTCGGAGTGTGGTACCATAGAGACCCAGAGCTGGTTATACGCACTAACTATGGTAGAGTAATATCCTCCGTAGAGGACAAAGTAAGCAGATGGATACAACTCCCATTTTCGCTAGCTGATTGTATAGTACTGGTCAAGATGGTGATATTACCTAAACAACTCTACTTATTCAATAACATTCCTATCCGCCCACCGATGGTAGTATTTAAGAGGATCACGACAATGGTATTGAGGCTCATATGGGAGGGCAAACAGGCGAGAATCGAATTACGCACACTTACATTGCCATATTCTGGAGGCGGACTAAACGTACCAGACTTTTATCTATATTACTTGTGCGCACAGGCACAATACGCAACCCACTGGTATCATGAGGTTCCATACTTAACCCATACAGCGGTAGAAGAAGGCGATGCATATCCGATCCCGTTGGACGCGATTATCACGTATGATAGACCACCATTGCATGAACGAGACATAAACACCATCAACACGACTGCTAAAGTGTGGCAAACACTGGGACGACTAGCGAACAAAATGCCTCTATATGCCCCAGCACTTCCCCTACACCATCATCCTGAAATATTGGTGACAAATGAAAAGATGGGTATGGGCCTACGACGACAAGTGGGAATAGTCACTATGGGTGATATATACACAGATGGTGTCTTTAACACGACCCAAGATCTGTCGTACATACATAATCAATCCTTACTGTTTCAATTCAATCACCATAGATTAAAGAGGGCCGTAAAGGACTTGTACCCGGACTTTCCCAAGGAACCCACGCAGTTAAAATCCCTGCAGCATATCATAACATCACCTAATACCACACATTTGGTGTCACGCCTCTACAAGATAGCACAAGATGAAATAGGTTATACAACCCAAAAAGCTATGGATAGACTGAATATAGCTCTAGAGGAGCCATTAACGGAAGAGGACTGGCTCACAACTTGCACTCTAGCACAATTACTGACGCCTAATGGGAACCTTAGATTGCTGCATATAAAGTACATACACCAAACATACTATACATCGCCAAGTTCTATAAATATGGTTTGCGACCGGAAGCGAACTGTTCTAGATGTGGCTATGATCCAGCTGACTTTCTCCATGTAGCATGGAATTGTGTGAAAGTAAACGACTATTGGACACTGGTCACTGGGAAATTAACTGACATGATTGGGGTCCAGGTGGCATGTGCCGTAAAGAGTTGTTTATTAGGCCTATTACCAAATGTGAAAGCTTTGAAAACGTACATTTTGCATGATTGCTTTGCTGCTCACAAAACGCAGAATATCCCTATGCTGGGACAGTAAACAGACACCGTCTATTACACATTGGATTGCAGACATGACATACTGCCAAGACACATTACGCACCTATGAGGAAGAATTACCGGCCAGATCAAGACCTCGTGACTATTGGGCATACCTGACAGACTATTTAAGAACTAATGCGACGAACACTGAGGACGAATAATGTACTACCGTGCGATGAGTCAGTTTGCATGTTTCTAATAATCATCTTTTGTTTGACTATGTACACTATTTCACGATGTATCCGGAGAAGAATGCTGTAGTGTAATGGTTCGATCTAACTGAGTTTTATGTTGCTATTGTGCAAAAATCAATAAACAGATTTTCAAAACAAAAAGTTGTCTTTCAGGTCATTTCAGACCTGGCACAGCTGTCTAGGGGGCAGTTTTAAACTGCCATTTTGGGCTGGCAAAATAAACCTTTTACCAAGTCTAAACCTTCCCTTTTAATACATATAGTTCACCCTAAGGTAGACCGTAAAGGCTAATAGGGCATGGTGCATTGTATGTAAAAAGAAGGACATGCGTACTTAAGTTTTACATGCCCTGGCTGTGAAAAACTCCTAGATGTGTTCTTCGCAGTTGTAAGGCCTGTCTCTACTACTGACTAACACTTTTAATAAGAGATAACTTTGGATTGGGAGCACATAAAAGATTCAGGGTCCGAATCATAGAGGTAAAGTTAGACCAAAAGTCCAACTTTATGACTTTCAGTATTCACAAAGTGACTTACAAGTAGTATCTTTATGGCTGGAGAGTTTTCATACTCGGGGCAGAATCTCCGCACTGGGGGCAGAGTATACACCTGCAGAGAATGAATACCACCTGCAACCCTACACTACAAACCACATAAATGCAGCACACATTCAAGGCTCTGGTCTTTCCACACCTACACTTACCTGCCTGCTCTGTGCCTTGCCATCAGCATGTAACATTTGAGGAGGAAGAAGAACTACACTGCGGCAGAGACCAATATGATTGTAACTTTAGGAGTGAGGAACGATAAAAAACTACATGAGCTATCTTCATATTTCAGCAGTGCAACAGAGATGGCAGACCTATGGCAGCAGTTGGCAACAGCTGTTAGTGCACTGGGGATGTCTGGACCATCACAGATGTAAAGAAGAAGTGGCAGGATGAGAAGAGGCGGAGGAAGGAGATGTTTAGGAGGATAGAGCTCTTCCTGGTGAACAAACTAGAACCTGTCTCTGTCTTACCCCCCTTGAGAAGGACGTCCTCTCCTCCATGCAACCCCACTGCTGCATGGGTTGCCTGTGAATGATAATCTTCAGGTGGTGCCAGGTAATATGTTATGATTTATACAATTACTTAAATTGATAAATATGCACAATACACTGCTAATGTGACTATGGACGTCACTCCAAGATTCTGCTCATATACATGATGAGTTAGGCTCTCATACGTCTGATTTTGTCTATTGCACTACAATCACAAAGTCTTTTGTGTTGGAAAGTTGTACATATTCATCATTTGTTGGTATTGTCTGTTGACTTCTTCTAGTTATTGCCAAATACAGCCAGAGTAGATTCATCCACTGGAGCAGAGGTTCCTACACGTCCAGGGAGGCAATGTCATGGTGAACATCAACCCTGCCAACAGCACAAACTGTTATTTAAATATGGCCAGAAGATGGAATATCACCAGAAGATGGAATATGGCCAGTGGAGAAGTGTGGCTCAATGGTTAGAGCGGCAGACCCTGATGCAGAAGTCTAGCCCGGGACCAGGGTTCAATTCCCCGCCTCGGTGGGTCTTGGGCTCAAAAATTCCAGGGACTTGATAATTCTCGCCTCGGTGCCTATTCCAATCATGGAGTCCCACTCTGCAACTCTGGGCAATAGCTTGCTTAATCTCCACAACGGCCCCCACAATGCTAAGGATGCCTGGCCTCCACCTTGGGGGTGCCCAGGAGTGGACACCTCACAGGGAAAGCCAGGATACCACAGCGGTATTCGCACAAGCGCCTTGAGACACTTGCGGGTGAGTAGTGCGCTATACAAGTATCAATTTTAGACGGTCCCATTTACTATATTGTGATCAGACAACCCATAGATATTTTAAATAGAATCCATCAATAGTCTCAAACATGTGAATTGAACTAGGATATGTTGTTCATTACATGTGTCAACTAGAATTTAAACTAAATCTACTCATATCATGGTCGGGCCTGTGACGTTGGCCTGAAAAAACACAGGCTACAGCGATCCCTGCTCCACATATGGGTGTGAAATATGGTGAAATATGGTCAGGCACCACAAATTGGATAGATGGATAGATGGTAGACCCTGGTAAGGACACATAATTATTTCATCATAAAAGGCCCATAGTCTGAAATATTGTATGATATGTCAGCAGTATATCGGGTGTGTGTCTAATATCCCTGGTGTCTCTTATCTCCATATGCTCAGATATGGCTCATAAGAGCTCCTTTATAACATGTTGGCTAATGAAAGGATTACTCTACACTTATGTTACATTAATAAGGTATGTACCAACTTGCTTATATTGTCTCATATAAAGAAGAGTAGCCAAAACTGAGCTGAAATTCTGTACCTATGACATATACATGAAAAATTATTCCTATCATCCTTTGTATTGAAATGTGGATGTATATGGCACATTACAGTTGCTGTCAGGACATTCTCGGGGATCCAAAGTACACCATCCAGGGATTTAGGAGACATTTTGGCTGCAGCAGTCAGACCCACTACCATAGCCAAATCCCTGTGAAAGGATATGAGCAAATATTGAAACTTTTTGTAGCATCGGGAGTTGGTGTGTGAAATACTCCCAGCATAACCAGTGATGTCTGTATTAATTTGGCATGATCACATATACATCATGGAGAACATTACTTATGCAAACACAAGGGGATGATGAACGGAGCGCTGAAACTTTTCAGACACTCACCCCCAGTCACCGATCTGGGTTGAATCCATCATCATTCTTTAGCTCACTTCGCCACCTCAGTTCAGACCCAGCTATATGCTAGTCAGTGTTGAGCATGTGCCTCATGGGAACAGTCCAGCCAGAACTGCCAAGCCAGGTATTTCCTGAACCAGAAACAGCATCCTGAGACCGGTTTCTGGGTAACACCCTTCATCAGCCAGGCTAGCTTGAATCCAGTGGCAAAGTGAAAGGACCCATGTCTGGGCATACCCTGGCAACTTAGGGTGAACAAAGCAAACACAAGGAGATGATGGCCGGAGCGCTGAAACTTTTCAGACATTCACCCCCAGTCACAGATCTGGGTTGAATCCATCATCATTCTTTAGCTCACTTCGCCACCTCAGTTCAGACCCAGCTTTATGGAAATCAGTCTTGACCCTGTGCCTCATGGGAACAGTCCAGATGAACTGCCAAGCCAGGTCTTCCCTGAACCGGAAACAAGCATCCTGGGACCGGTTTCTGGGTAACACCCTTCATCAGCCAGGCTAGCTTGAATCCAGTGGCAAAGTCAGCAAGGGACCCATGTCTGGGCATACCCTGGTAACTTAGGGTGAACAAACCAGGATGCTTGTTTCTGGTTCAGGGAAGACCTGGCTTGGCAGTTCGGGCATGTTGAAACTGTTTCAATATCTTCCTTCATGGTCAAAACACTTGGAGGGGACCCAAAATGCCCACCTGCCCCACAACCAACCCAGCTACCTGTACCACAACCTGCACAGGCACCTCTCTATGTATATAGGTACCATTCATGTACATGCCCCCCTGCACAGTCACACTCCCCACCCATTATTTTTGAAAAACAAGGCTCAGGGGGAGGCCAATAGGGTTCTTGTGTAGCTTAGGCAAAACAAATTCTGATGAACAGCATTACCCAAGTGGAACAATTTAAAGAAGTCTAGCGGGACTGATTACGCGATGTATGCTGGGACACAGGGTTTGGTATGACATCACATTAATTAACAGCAAAACAAACAAGATAATTGATGGAATGTTGCACAATGGCAAAACATTCACCCCCAGTCACAGATCTGGGTTTAATGCATCGTTATTTTGCTCACCAAGCCACCCCAGTTCAGACATGGCCATATGCAAATCAGTCTTGACCCTGTGCCTCATGGGTACAGTCCAGTCCGAACTGCCAAGCAATGTCTTCCCTGGACCGGAATCAAGCATCCTAGGACCGGTTTCTGGCTATCAGCCGTCTTCAGCCAGGATAGCTTGACTCCAGTGGCTTAGTGAGCACGGGACCCACGTCTGGGCTTACCCTTCCCACATAGGGTGAACAGCAAAACAAACAAGATGATGGACGGAATGTTGCACAATGGCAAAACATTCACCCCCAGTCACAGATCTGGGTTTAATCCATCCTTATTTTGCTCATCAAGCCACCCCAGATCAGACATGGCCATATGCAAATCAGTCTTGACCCTGTGCCTCATGGGTACAGTCCAGTCCGAACTGCCAAGCAATGTCTTCCCTGGACCGGAATCAAGCATCCTAGGACCGGTTTCTGGCTATCAGCCGTCTTCAGCCAGGATAGCTTGACTCCAGTGGCTTAGTGAGCTTGGCAGTTCGGGCTGGACTGTTCCCATGAGGCACAGGGTCAAGGCTGATTTGCATATGGCCATGTCTGAACTGGGGTGGTGTGGAGTGCAAAAAAACGATGGATTTAGGCCCAGATCTCGGTACTGGGGTGAATGTATGACATTGTTCTGCATTCTGTCCATCAACTGTTGTTTTGCATTTGTCACCCCGAGTGGGATGGGTATGCTCAGACGTGAGTCCCATGCTCTCCACACCACTGGAGTCAAGCTATCCTGGCTCAAGACGGCTGATAGCCAGAAAAGGGTCCTAGGATGCTTGATTCCAGTCCAGGAAAGACATGGCTTGGCAGTTCGGGCTGGCCTGTTCCCATGAGGCACAGGGTCAAGGCTGATTTGCATATGGCCATGTCTGAACTGGGGTGGTGTGGAGTGCAAAACAACGATGGATTTAGGCCCAGATCTCTGTACTGGGGTGAATGTATGACATTGTTCTGCATTCTGTCCATCAACTGTTGTTTTACATTTGTCACCCCAAGTGGGATGGGTATGCTCAGACGTGAGCCCCATGCTCTCTACACCACTGGAGTCAAGCTATCCTGGCTGAAGACAGCTGATAGCCAGAAACCGGTCCTAGGATGCTTGATTCCGGTCCAAGAAAGACATGGCTTGGCAGTTCGGGCTGGACTGTTCCCATGAGGCACAGGGTCCAGGCTGATTTGCATATGGCCATGTCTGAACTGGGGTGGTGTGGAGTGCAAAAAAACGATGGATTTAGGCCCAGATCTCTGTACTGGGGTGAATGTATGACATTGTTCTGCATTCTGTCCATCAACTGTTGTTTTGCATGTGTCACCCCGAGTGGGATGGGTATGCTCAGACATGAGTCCCATGCTCTCCACACCACTGGAGTCAAGCTATCCTGGCTGAAGACGGCTGATAGCCAGAAACCGGTCCTAGGATGCTTGATTCTGGTCCAGGAAAGACATGGTTTGGCAGATCGTTCTGGACTGTTCCCATGAGGCACAGGGTCAAGGCTGATTTGCATATGGCCATGTCTGAACTGGGGTGGTGTGGAGTGCAAAAAAACGATGGATTTAGGCCCAGATCTCTGTACTGGGGTGAATGTATGACATTGTTCAGCATTCTGTCCATCAACTGTTGTTTTGCATTTGTCACCCCGAGTGGGATGGGTATGCTCAGACGTGAGTCCCATGCTCTCCACACCACTGGAGTCAAGCTATCCTGGCTGAAGACGGCTGATAGCCAGAAACCGGTCCTAGGATGCTTGATTCCGGTCCAGGAAAGACATGGCTTGGCAGTTTGGGCTGGACTGTTCCCATGAGGCACAGGGTCAAGGCTGATTTGCGTATGGCCATGTCTGAACTGGGGTGGTGTGGAGTGCAAAAAAACGATGGATTTAGGCCCAGATCTCTGTACTGGGGTGAATGTATGACATTATTCTGCATTCCGTCCATCCACTGTTGTTTTGCATTTATCACATTAATTAACAACATAAATAGTGTATCACAGTATATTTCTAGTAATAGTTCCGGTGCTCACATAAAAAGTGAAAGTGAGTGAAGTGAGGGGTTTTCGTGACATTAAAATTTACATCGCATTGACAACAACAATAAACAGAACTCCAAGTTAATTAATTGCAGTAGTGGAGTTTAGGTTGTACGGTCGATGGCGTTTCGATCTCATGAATACGACCTCTGAACCTCAATAGGCTCCCAAATCAAACCTGCAGCCAAGACCCGGAAGATCCCCTTGTACGCGACGGAAGGTGACCCCCTGGAAGACTCGGTAACCAAAGCCGTCCAGAAAGACCAACCGCGACCGTCCAACCGGTTCCGTCGACAAACACAAGCAGTCACTTGATGGCGACTCCCAAAGCCCCCATTCACCTAATCAGCCGCTAACCGACTCCCTTCATCTGGATCCCTGACCGACTCAGTCGCTTCAGCCAAGACTGCATCATACACCCGGCCGCCTCTGCGCCACTGGTGGTGTAGTTCTTGTTCGCCATTGGACCTAAAAGGGCTGACCTCGACACTAGGAGCTTTTTGTTTCCTAACCTGGTTGGCTAACATGTGGTCCATACACTCTGTGCCCCTGGTGGTACGGTTAAGTGCCCATTTGACTAAATACTTCTCATGGACCCATAACCCTTGTTTTGTTCCCTCAAGACTAAATTTGTATTGTGAGTAATCTAGCAAAACAACTGTAACTATATCACAAAATGTATTATCCCTTTACATTCCTCCAAGGAAATGCACCAGTCTAATGTCTAGAGATACCTGGCTGAGTAAGAGAAGTGATTGCAAAATAATTCTGACTACATGCAAAGACAAAGTAATTCTTTCATAGATAATTCACTGCATTCAAACTGTATTTACACAGCATATGCTTGCAAAGTATTTGTATACTTACATGCACCAGGCCTGGTTTTGTTCTTGAAAATAAAGATAACTAAAATAATATTTTTATGAAAACAAAATTGGTCTAAATTCTGTATTTGAGTGTGTGACATCATTCCTTGTACAATAAATGCTTATTACTACCTTCTGATAATGCCTTACTGCTCGCCCACACTACCACAAATAGAGTAAAGTGTTATCTACTTTTAGCTCTGCCTACCTTTCGGGACCCACGGGACTCTATGCACATTACACCCTACTTTGTTATAGTATGTACAGAGCCAGCTTTCCACAAATGCTACTGTAAGAGTAATCTATCCTGTTGTGTTTAGAATACTACAAGTCCAAAAACGATCTAAGAAATCAGCATTCCAATTGCTCTAAAGATACATAGACCTTATAAGTACTGCAGCCATTTCTCAGACAAGGTTAAGATGACAAAAGAGACATGATGATACATCTCTTCCATCGCTCCCATCATACTACAAGATACATAATTTTAAAAAATCCTGTATTCAGTTCCTCTTATTATATTTTTGTCATTTTGGGGCATTACGTTTTTTTATTTATTTTTCCTAATTCAGTTTAGGATTTTTATTTTTCGGTGTTTTGAATGTATTATTGTTTTGTTACTGCCTAAACACTTTGCACATTACCTTAAGTTAAGTCTGTCTGCTCTGTGCCATGGCTACTAGGGGTTTGAGCTCAGGTTAATTTAGTGATTCTTAAGGTTCATCCTGACAATTGATTATTCCTTGCGGGGGGCAGTGCCCCAGCCCAATTATAAACCAATTTCTTACAGTATCTATGTATATTTGAAACCTATGTTGATTATTTTTACCTTATAATTGCACATTGTATGAATTACTGCTTTCAGAATACTTAAGGAAATGAAAAATGCACAAATTTCCAAATTAATTTCACTTTCCATTTCCTTTTAGTAAAATATATATTTTTCACCTCTTGCCACCTCTCATCATATGTATTTTTAAAGAGCTGCAGGGATCTATACACTTTTTAATATTTTCTTTTACAATCAACCCTACATTCACTTAGATCTAAATTGAGTACTCAAATGCATTCCTACATTTTTATGAATATTTCAAATATTAATGCATTTTAAGTAGGTAATATCACATGAGCCTTCATATTCATCTCTGGACGTCTATTTTTGCATGTCTTAAAGATTTTTCGGGTGATTATTCACTAAGAGTTGGGCAGGTTGTGCACAGAGCAGTTTTGCGCAGCACCCATAGAATATTTTAATGTTAACCAAATTGACCCTAGGCTTCTGTTGCTTGATGCCATTAGTAAATCAAGCCCACATTTGATTCAGTATAGTTTTGTTAATCATGCATTAAGTATGCACACATGCATTTTTGCTCTCAGTGTGGATGCCAGGCTCTGGCAGGAGGGGCTTTTAATATTATATTGTATTGTAATTGTAAAGTAATTGCATTTACATAGCGCTTGTTACCCCTGATGGGGTGTTGAAGTGTTTTTCTGGCGAGTAGCACGCTACTCCGGAACCCATAAAGGATTAGTGTTGAATTAGTATAGTGAAACATGAAAGTAATTTGAATGGTGGATATATTATTCAGGTAATTGGATAGAGAAGGGTCGCGGAGGGATAGAAGAGGGAAAAGGTTTGCCTTTATATAGTGCTTGCTACCCCTGATGAGGTGTTGAAGTGCTTTTTTGGCGAGTAGCACACTACTCAGGAACCCATAAAGGATTAGCGGTGAATTAGTATAGTGAAATATGAAATTTGAGAAGTGGACATGTTAGTCTGTTACTTTGATTAAAAAGCATAGTGGAGGGATAGAAGAGTGAAGGATATATACTTTTTTGTTTGTTTTGGAGGTCATAACAGTAGGAAGAGGCTTGGTATGAGTAAAAAGGGATGTGGAGTGGAAGAGTCAGAGGGAAGAGTTTAGAAAGGCTTGTTTTGGTGTCAGATGATGCAAAGAAGGCTAGAGTAGAGGAGAGTCTAGAAAGGGTTATTTTGGGGATCATAGTAGTGGTATAAGGTTTGGGATGAATGAGAGAGTGGATGTAGAGGATATATTGATAGAGGTATAGGGTTAGAAATAGGGAAGTGCATTGGAAAGAGAGGTAGAAAGAGGTTTGAGATGAGTCAGAGGGTTGAGGTAGTAGATATATTGAGAGATACATAGGGTGAGAAATAGGGTAGTGCATTGGATATGCTGAATTATAAGAAAGTAATAAATATATAGAACCATAAGTACATGGAAAGTATATAGATGCATAAAGGACGTAAGTATATGTAAATTAAACATATTGATACAGGTATAGGGTGAGAAATAGAGTGGTGCCTTTAAAATGTTTTTTAGGAGAAAGTATTACATATATAGAAGGTATATAGATGCATAAAGGAAGTACATATATGTAGATTAAAGATGCATTAGATAAACTCTGGTTTTCAATTGTATGTGTACTTAATTTGTTTAAAAAAAAAAAAATTATTCTACTTGTTTGTACAAAGCAATACACATATATAGGTACATATCTATAGTACAAATAAATTATTATATACAGATGGATATGCTGTATATTTCTGTTTGCGAATGGTGCTCATGTGGGGAAGAGCTAATTCTTGAGTAGTTTTCTGAAGGTGATTGTCAGTGGTTCTTACGTTGGGGGGTAAAGAGTTCCATAGTTTGAACGGAGAAGGATGAGCCACCCATGTTTTTTTTCTTGTTTCTTGGAATTTTGCGGAGAGGTGCCACTCTAGAGCGGAGGTTCCTTTGTTGAATGTGTTTGGTGATTTTATTCCTGATGAAGATTAGTCCCATTCCATGTATCGCTTAGTGGGTGATACAAAGCAGCTTGAACATGGATCTTCTGGCAACCGGTAACCAATGCAGGGCTTTCAAGGAAGTGGAGATGTGGTCTTGGGGTTTGCTATGAAGTGTAGTCTGGCAGCCAAGTTCTGAATCCATTGTAGTCTTTTCATGGTTGTTAAAGGTGATCCATTGTAGGGGCTATTGGCGTAATCAAGTTTGGACAGAACAAGGGAGATGGTAGCTTGGACCATGTGTGGAAATCCCAAATGGGGGTGGATTCATTGCTGATTTTTTTTAGTAACAAAACTTTATCTTGCTAGTTTGTGTCCCTGGGGAGCAGAGACAAACACCCTGTTGTGAACAGTGCTTTGAATTTAGTGAAAAAATCAAGGTGCTGAGCCCCCCTTCGTAGTAGGCTATTAGCAAAGTTATTTGACACTCCTTTACTAGCTGAGAGTTGGTGTTAAAGTGTACAGGAGGGTGCCTTCAAACCACTCTCGAAGTACCTACCCCATGTTCCTGACAAAGTATCCCTTTTAGAGAGACCAGGCTGACAAAATAATGGCAGGCATGTAGTTGATTGCATTTAAGAAAGAAAACCAAACATACGGCCTGATTAGGATGGTGGTCGGGCTTCGGAAACGGGATCGCCCGACTAGATGTCGGCGGTTCCACAACCGGTATCATGATGCGACCGACTTCAAGGCAGTCGCAATGCGTATATTTTGCATTGCGGCGTGTGCTACTGGCTGCAGCACACGCCGTAGTACAAAAGATACACTCTGTACATATCCCTGCACCATGTGGCAGCACAGTGGTGCAGGGATATGTAGGGGTGCACCATAGGTGCCCCCCAGGACCCATGTTGGAGGGCCAGGGAGGAAGGGGGGCCCGCTATGGGGTATACCGCCATGAGACGGCCACCTGAAACTGACATTGTAATACCTACGGCAGTGCCTGAGCATTCATCGCCACCATTGTAGGCATTACACTCTGGACATCTGGCTCCTTGGCGGTCAGTCTCTCCGACCATCAACCATCCGTCTGCCATCATAATGCTGCAAGTGGTAATGCTGGATCTGATGGCAGTGGGACCGACGGGCTGACGGTGGCGGTCGCACCAACATCATAAAGAGGCCCATAGCAGCAATGTTTGACTCGTTAAATATCTTCAGACTGGTCATTTTGTAAAATTAAGATAAAATATATTTAGCATTCTGTGAGAACCCCAATATGTTCTTTACACATGCTTTGGGTGGCATTAAAACGTTTGAAAACCACTGGCTCTAGCTTATTTGCTTGGTGGATCAGACCCATTTTCCTTAAATCATTTCTGCTCCAGAGGCATAAGCAAAGATGGTCACTGGACTTTCACTTTATATTTTTATTTCTTCAGTACAATTAACTGTGTGAGGTCCTCTGGTCATACATTGATTAATGTTCTGAAACTAATACACTGCAAATAAATCCAGGACGCATACAAGGGTATGCACATTTTTATTATCATAGTCATGGGAAATTTCCTGCTTTTCCCACTACTATACACTCACATAATTTTGTTTTGCGAGGGTTAGATGGCAATGTATCGCCTTAGAAATGTGTATGGGAGTGCATGCCTTAATTCTCTTTTTTTCACAAGTACTCTGATTTCGTGAGGTGGCCTGTACTTATTTTGCACATGAATGCAAACATTACTAAGCGTTTCCTTCTGATTGACAACAGAACTTATACTTATGGACAAAATACTTGTGAAAATCATGCTTTTGGCATACAGGCATACCTCGTGGGGAAATGTACAACCATTGCATATGTTCTAGAAGTGGTGGAAAATCTCCTAATTTCGACTGAAGAACAAACTTTTCAACTTTGCAGAACCCTGGAAATAGGGCAGCCAATGAAGTGTAGTGATCGAAGAGAAGTGCTGAAACTCTCCAATGACAGTAATGAAGGGAATTATCAATATTCTCTATCAATAGCCGTTTTATTCAAACATTTTTGGACAAGAAAAGTTTCTTCATTTTGTCTCCCTGCACACGACTAGAATTTTTTTGTTTTATTTATTTCATTTGAAATTTTGTAAAGAGCTGCATATTGCTGTCTGGTTGCCTCAGAGCATTTAATGTAGTGTGTTACATTTTTACTTAAAAATCTCACTGTTGTACCTTTAAAGTCCAAGAACGTTCTATGGTTCTGCTAATAAAATACTCAAAAAACATCCAATTTGAACTGACATTAAAATAAATCCCGGCGGATGTGTGTGAACTTCCTTAGTAGGGACAGCTGCTTGGCACAACATTTTCAACAAGAAATGGACTGATAGAGATACAAAATTACCAAAAGTCAAGGTACAGACAGATAGATGACTAAAATCACAGACCTGCTACACAGAAAAACTGGAAAATCATGCAAAATGGTAGATCGTCTCCTATATCCTTGGCTGTAAATTTCAGGAATGTTTCCATTAATACTCCTAGAGTTATGCTAGAAGGAGTTATTCCAATCAAAAGTTATACTGGACAAGCCAAGTACCACACATCTGTTACTATGCAACATTTTCTCAGGATATTTGTCTACTTCACCACCAGGATATATGCCAAATGGACATATAATCAATGGGCACCCTGCAATAAAACCAAGCATTTTCAAGTCTAGACATCAGTAGGCAGTGATACTTCCCAAAGGCAGTAAATAGTTATCATAACGACAGTAAATTGTCCAGAATAGAGTCTGGATTATGAGGCACCCCCTCTACTACTACCCTGGAGAGACATATTGAACCATATCTGGGACAAAGGTATTTGATTCTCAAAAAGTAAGAATGCCATATCCTTTGGATTAAAGAGCCCTTTAAGTGTAGAGGAAAAAGCAATTCTCTTTACCCCATCCTGCATCTCTTCAAATCGCAAGTAATAGACATTCCAGAATGCCCCTTAAAAATCCCAATCTCTTATTGATCATAATTAGCATATGGTAAAATGTCATCCTCAAAACTGAAAAATGTCGTCTCTCTCGCCTATCTGAATATGGCATGTTAGAAATTGTTTCTGGTTGGCATAGGTATGCACCATGTACAAGCTTAAACCACGATCCTAGTCAGGGTAAGTTAGATACACTTTAAAAGATTACCTGTGCTCACCCTTTTGTAGCTTGGTAGAGAGCAATCAGGCGTATGTAAAGAGGCAATGTGTAAAGTATTTGTGCAACACACACACATGCACACAAAGTAACCCAATGAATGCACCACAAAAAGACTCCACACAGGTTTATAAACATATGTTAATATGTGATTAAGAAAACAAGACCAACATGACAAAATTCCAATGTATAAATGTTGAGATATTGAATTTTAAAAGAATAAATGCAGTAAAGCACTAAGAAGCAAATATCGCTAAATGGTTACTTTAGTTCCCGCTAGTCCATTTGCGGAGTTGCGCTATGCATAGCTATGCAAAGTGCTGAAAAAACCTCTGCAGCACTATGCAGAGGTCAGCGAGCAGCGGAGTCACTCTGGAACGTTGCACTTTTCATGCAGATTTTTAGCTCCAGGAGTTTCCCACATGCTGTAAAATTAGTGCGACCAGCATCACGTCGAGTGCCAAAGGGCGCTTCTTCTTTCTGCCTCTCAAGCAGATGTTCTACTCGAGCGTCAGCTTCCTCAACATGAGCGACTCCTTTCTCAATGTGAGTGGTAGCGATCTGCTGTGACCACACACGCTTAGAATTCTCACTGGGAGGTGGTCTAACGAATGATTTTTCTCACTTGCGTTCGCCAACTTAACAACAGAAAAAAATGTGCTACACATCGCTTCATGGACTTTTAAGAACTCAGAGCTCTCAGCAGAGTAGGCAAACTCTGGAACTCTTCCGGCAGAGCGGAATTCTCCGCCCACCCCTAGTCTTCACAAGCGGCGGTGATATGATGTCCGATGCGATGATCTCTGGAGGCAAAGTGTTGAGCTGATTTTACTACCACAGCTGGGTCGATGTGCTGGGTTTGCTCCACGCAGATAGGTGGTGCATGGAACTCTGTGTTGCAAGTATCTGGGCCACTTCCAGTGAGCCAGGCACAGGAGCAGAAGTAGAGACTTTGATTTCCGTGAGTATCAATCAAAAGGAAGCAAGCCAACAAGCCCCTGGAGATCACTTGAAGGGAAGACTGAGTCCAGTTCTCCTTCAGCTGAGTCAAAGAGCAGCAGGCAGCAGGGCAATACAAGAGACAAGCAGGCCTTCCAAAACTGCAGTTCAAAGATGAGTCCTTCGTGCAGCACAGAAATCCTTCTGACAGAGGTTCAGTTCAAGATCCATAAGTGTCTGATTTCAGGGGGTCAGAGACCCAGTACCTATACCCATAAGCACCTGTGATGTGGTGGTGATGTCAAAGAAGTTCTCTGAAGTGCACAGGTTCCCGTTTCAGCCCAGTCGTGTCTGCCAGGCTATCTATGGGGGGCAAATGAGCCCTTTGTGTGGGGACAGGACACTGCCTGTTCAAGTGAAGTATTAGCCCCTCCCTTCCATCCTGCCTAGGCAAGGCCATCAGAATGCAGATGTATGTAGATGGGCGCCCAGGCACACTTATCCTTCTTGTGTTGTGGCTGTCTAGAGGGAATGCACAAGTGTAGCTGCCACCCACGCCAGATGTGTAGTGGCGACAGGCTGTCAGGGGCCAGAGCAGTAAGTGCAGATAACACTTTCTATAAGTGGGGTTTCTAATCCAACTTTACAAGTAAGGAGGATTATCATTACCATTCCAAATGTATGAAACATAAAAAGCTACTTCTCTCTGATCAGCAATTACAGCTTAAACGTGTGTTAAGGAATTCCCAATGCTAGCCTTTAAGAGGTGTAGGCCTCACTGTAGTGAAAAACAAAATAGGCTGTTTGTCACTACCAATACATGCAAAACATAAGAGTAGATGTTCTAACTTTTATTGACATAGCATCCTGCCCTTAGGGCTGTCTAAGGCCTACATTAAGGGGGACCAGTATGTAATTGAACAGGACTTTGAGGCTTGGCAAGTAGTTTTAAAAGCAAAGTCAAAGTGGCAATAATTTGCACAGAGGGGCATTGCAGTGGCAGCCTGAGACCGGTTTGAAAGGCGACTTCTGTGGGTGGCACAATCAGTGCTGCAGACCTATTAGTAGCATTTAATTGACAGGCCCTGGGTATATGGTATACCACCTCATAAGGCACTTACAAGCACATTAAATATTTCAATCAGGTAAACATCAACTACACACATCTTTATAAAAGAAGCACATGCTCCTTAGCACTGATTAGCAGGAGTAAAGTGCTCAGAGTCCTAAGGCCAACAAAAAGATTCTTCAAACGTGGAGGCAACAAGCAAAAATAGTGGGGGAAGACCACCCTAAGGATGACAGGACAAACACAGCAAAAAAGGGTGGCAACTCACTTAAACAGGATTTATTTTTAATCAGTTTACTAGAGAAATAGTATGATAGGTTTAGATTTATTCCAGCATTTCCATCCATTACATTTTGCTAAGTATTATTATCATGTAACGTCTAATCTGGAAGTCACAATGTCATGCACACAAACTACTGGGGACAACAGAATCTGCATCAAACTTCTACTTTTCCTGTGAAATTAAATGTATAATTAGATGCTGGACGGTTTTAATAAAATCAACATCTTGCAGTAGAAATCCATCCAGAAATTAGTAGGTGACAAATGCATTGATTTGAAAATCATGAGTTTGACCTAACTTCAGCGAGGTAATCTCTTCCTCCATCC
Source organism: Lissotriton helveticus (assembly GCF_964261635.1). Taxonomy (NCBI): domain Eukaryota; kingdom Metazoa; phylum Chordata; class Amphibia; order Caudata; family Salamandridae; genus Lissotriton; species Lissotriton helveticus. Next base: position 1,861,911,999 of record NC_136067.1, on the reverse strand, counting down.
TTCCGAGGTCAGGAAATTGAATGCATACATGTGGTCATAGTAATGTCTGTGATTTACAGCACTTAGAAAACGCAGGAGCGTTATGAAGTGCTATATAAAACAAGAGGTTATGTTAAGCCGATTAGTCATCTGAGTGGGGTACTTACAACCTTTGCCAATCGAAACTTCTGGTTATATTCTTCACACTGAAAGAATAAAAATGCCCCCCCCCCATATATTTAGCTCCCGCGTGATATTTTTATCCAAACTAGTTGGGACCGGGGAGCAGAGGTTGGCCATCCTCCTCCTCTGATTATGCAACTATCTTTATGTCCGAGTCTCTGCCAGCCGAGCTCGGCCAGCTAGTGTCTATTTTTAAAACATGCTTTACAAATACATACGACATCATTGACTGTTGCAAGACAATTTGTAACAAATTTGTTGACTTGAGGGCAGCATAGTTTAAGAATGTTTAACTGGCAGCATGTTAGCAGTAGGAGTTAGCAGCGCAATGTGCAATATATGTCTTTGGAACTCCAATCCTGTAATCTCATTCAGTAAAATATTTTTGCATGTTTAACATTGAGCAATAATGACAACCTGGGAGATTTTAAACCTGAATTTACCCACATTTTTATGTTTTTTTTCTTAGTAATTTTATCTCTTCCATCAAAATAAAATGTTTTCTTAAAGTAGTGGTGCAACTTTCTTTTAATTCCGTTCTTTTATTAGTTATTTTCTTGCATGTATGTAAGTGGTATGTATCCCAGATGCATCTAAAGTCTCATTGAAGCTTGACAGGTATGTATTCATGCTGAACACTGTATGTATGCAAGGACCATAGCGTTGTCCATTCGTAGAAGATGAACAAAGTCTAGCATTTTTCATCAGCAAATGTTACTGAACATTGTTTCCTAAATGTATAGCATCCACTTCTATGGCCAATAATTCAAATGGTATTTCTTTATAAGAAGATGCTTATTAATCTGTCAATGTTATTTTGGCATCCATTCAAAATATCAATTATTTCTGTTACAATATACTTATGCTTTTTAGTTCGATATTACCATTGGATATTTTTGTAGAGTGTTGTATCCTGCCCTGAAGAAGGACTGAGTCCAGTTCCCCTGTAAAGCTGAAAATAATAGCTGGGATTACTGATAGGATTCCCTGCTCATGTAACTGCCTTGTGCAACAAATTTCACTGTAACATGCTTCTTCTTAAATGTTGTCACAACTACAACATTCAACCAGGCATCTGGGTTTACAGTATGACACGTTGGTAACACTATTTAAGGCTTGATTGCACTTTTATGAAATTTACGTTTGTTTGGTATTCACAAAAAGCCATATTTATGCAATATGGTGCAAAAGCGACGCAACCCCAAAAATGTGATTTATCAAGCCATACAAGGCCCCTTTGCGTGGCCATGAGAGGCTTGATAAATCTGGAGTAACAGGAGCCAGCGTAACTTACTGCGTTGTGTTACTTTGCCTCAGAAAGTCGGTCCATGGGCCTTGCGTGGTTGTTCCTATACAATACCAATGGATTTTGTTGCATTCCCTGATTTACCATCACTATTAAACGTGGGGCTGCACCAAAATGCTATGCCTTGCCTTCTCTTTGTTGCTATCCTCTTTCTATGTGTGCTGCATTCTGCAGCACACATAGAAAGTGGCAAGTGCCTCAGGGTATTGTTTTTGTGCAGGAAGGTGCTCCTTCCTGCACAAAAATAATCCTGCTAGCAACACCAGCACCCTTGAAACATGGTGCAAGGGTGCTTGCATGAGGTCTAGACAGCAAATTGTGCACCAGTGCTGGGAAAAGACAGGAAAGCAACATATTTTGATAAATACAGCACATTCCTCCTGTTTCCCTGCAACACAGAGCAGCAAGGTGACTTGCTGTAGTGCATCGCTATTTGATTAATATGGCCCAAAGGGATTTACAAATGGTGTCTTTATAAGTGCGCACATGAGAAGAAAGGACGGTCACTTCTTTTTGTGTGTGCAGACTATACTCGTAAATATACTACTCATAAATCCTTTTCTGAATAGCAAACAATTGTAAACTTACACAAAGTTGAACGTTTGCCTTTGTGAATCAGCCACTTGGGGGTTTGCTTTTCTTGAAATGCTTGTTCATGTCTTTGTGCATCTGATATTAAGACTGTTTTACCTGTGTGTGCCATCTGAATTTCTACTTGTCATTTAAGTGTGTGTTCAAATAGAAATTAAGTACCCCACTACCTAATAATGACTTCTGAAACTCTTCATGCCATTTAGGGCCTCATTATGAGATTCCTCTTAACCAGATACTAGTGTCATTGGATGCCGAAAGCAGCTGAAATGTGTGAAAGTCCAGGAAGAAATTAAAAATAAGTATGGTAATCAGACCCATAATTACATATTCCCCAGGAAATTATACATTTTTCAGGTGATTCTCATTTTTTCACCAGAGAATTGCTCTTAATTCAGCATCCCTAGATTAATGGTACCGCCATTATATTTCACTCCAAGAGTATAGTATTAACACCCTTTCTAGGCACCTCGAAATGAGGACCTAAATGTATTATTATGTTAAGAATACGTTCCTACATTTTGCATCCTTTTTCTTACTCTATGAAGATCAGTCGACCTCTGATCTGTTGTTTATTAAATGGAGAATTGGATAGAAATTTGGCCAGTAGTGTAGATTGTTGTGACCCATTGAAGTTATGTGTAAGTGGACTCAATGGATCCAATTGAAAAGAACTGCAAACAACCAGTTTGGTGGTATTGCTAGCTACTTTGCAAGACTGACAGGCGCTACTTTTCTTAACACTGGTAGATAACTTTACCTTTAGCAAACCTCTATCTTAGGCTGATGCTGCATTAATTAAAACAAAAACTCATATTCTCATCAGATTGCATAAATCAATCTTCAAATCCTGCCCAACACATAGTCTGAGAGCTGGGGGTGTGACGGACCGAGCCGAAAGATGGTAGCTTGGCTTCCAACTCTGGCCGAGTCCACCTGCATTAGCTATGATCCTAGATGCCCTGCTGAACGGGCGTAGCAGTGAAGGACTAGTGCCAGGCTGGGGATGCCCGATGATTCAGGGGTGGAGATGGAAAAGCAATCTTGACTCTCAAAAAGGATGCAGAGAGAACAGCAGTCCATGGCCCAAATTGTCAAGATGGCAGCTATGACTTGCGAAACATGGCCTCTGGCAACCAATGCATGGAGCACCCCATGAGGGCTCTGATGGTATAACTAGATGTGTGGTTCAATCTGGACAAACAGGAAGATCACCAGTCACTGTAAAATAAACAAGCATGAACTCTAAGATCAACCTCAAACCCACATGAGTGGGGCCTACTTACATGCCACTCATACTGAGGGCGGCAAGCTGGGCAGACTGTTAGCTTGGGTAATTCAAATAGAACACAGGTGGCAAGCAATAACACAACTTAGGACAGAGAAGGGTGGCCTGGCACCCCATTCAAACAGATATATATGATGTCTTCATCAGACACTGTTGTGAGCTCTATCCGCTGAGTTTGGTGGCTACAATAGACAGTGAGTCTTTCTTGAACTGAGTTCTGCTACCAGGCCTCCCTGGATAAGATTGTGCTACCTTGGGTGAACCAATTACAGAGGATGAGATTAAGAAGGGTATGAAGCAATTGGCTAGGGGCAAGACTCTAGGTACTGATGGCCTGGCGGCAGAGTTTAACCAGGAATACAGTGCATTTTTGGCTCCCCGCTCAGTGTTGATATATGCGGAGGCCTATGATCAGTGGCTTATTCAGGACAGTGTTTGGGCGGAACTTCTGGTTTCGATCCCTACACCGCATAAAGACACAGCTGACATCGCCTCATATCAGCCACTGTTTATACTAAATCTTGACTACAAGATTCTAAGCAAAATACTAGTGGACCAGCTGTGCCCTTTCATCTACACTTTGTTTTATCAGGATCAGAATGTCTTTATTTTGCACTACAACACTTCCTTTAATATACATAGGCAGTTTCAGGTATCAAGGTAAGCCCCACTGGAAGCTTACCCAACCATTGTGGTCCTCTCAATTGATCTCCACAAGGTGTTTTACTCGGTGCACTGGCCCTACCTCAAAGCAATAATAAGGTGGATGCGGCTGGAGGACAGATGGGCGTGATGAGTCACACTTATATATGCAGGGGTGAGGGCCAGAGTACGCACCGGGAAATTAATATCAGACCCCATAGAAATTATCAGAAGTAACCGATAAGTCGCCCCTTGTCTCCCTTACTGTTTGTCTTGCCATTGGGTCCTTTGTGGTGGCAATATGAGCAGAGAGGTGGGGCGAGTCATTTGCCTGAGGGATTGGGACCACTCCATCTCCTTCTACGCAGATGATATTCTGCTGTTCATTGGGAATGCGGAGGCGGATGTGCCTTAGCGAGCCCAAAAGCTTAACAGTTTGGAGAGATTCAGGAACTAAGACCTAATTGGGGTACAATGTGGCCGTTTCCAGAGTCGCTCACCCTGCTGGAGACCCCACTTTCAGTGCTCAACCTCCACATGAAGTGGGAACCAACGACCTTTACATTCTTGGGGGTCAAGGTCTTCCATACAGATAGAGATATTAGAGATGGTAATTTAGGATCCACAGCAAGCCTCGGTATCCTTTGGCACAAATTACAACTGCATCGCATGGCCAGAGTGAAACTAACCATAATGGTTATACTCCTTTGGGTCCTATATTTGTTTATGTCACTCCAGATTTGGATCCTGCAGACGTGATTTAGTGCCATGAACACTCTCACGAATGAGCTAATATGGAATGGGAGAAGACACAGGATTTCACTCTGTCTCCTTTAGCGACTGCTCGAGGAGGGCAGGCTGGTCTTACCTGACCTAGAACTATATTATGCACGAGCACAAATGTGTTGGTTGGCTCTATGACTGGGAGGTGAGTGGCAGAGAAGATGGGCCCTCTGGGAGATGCCCAGCATGAGAGAGCCTTGATGGCCCTGCTGCAGGGTGGAAAGATACGAGCCCTTGACCCCACGAATATGCTCATAATCGCAATGAGGTAGTGGAATGGGAGAATGCACAGAACTGGGCCTGGTGCTACAATATTTAAGGCTCCCTACACATAGAGACGGTTACTTCTCATCCCAATAGATGGCTAAGTGAACTGAGGCAGGGATTCTCACCATTAGGGGAATGTTATGTGAATGGTATATCAATGGTGCAGTTTTGAAGACTTGGGGCCCGATGTAGGTAGGCATTTACCGGTCGGTAACGGCCGAATTCGGCCATTACCGACCGGTAAATGCCTTTTCCAATGTAGGGGGCATGTATTTACAGATTCTGTATTTTTACCGAATCTGTATTTACCGAATCGGTAAAATTACTAAATTGGTAGATACAGACTCGGTAAAAATACCGAATCTGTAAATGCAGATGTAGGTGGCGCTTTAAACAGTGCCACAGGCCCCAAAGAATTTGTTATTTACCATGTAATACTATTGCATGGTAAATAACGAATTCAGGTGTACATGCACATCTGTGCATGTACACCTGTGCCATGTGACACACAGACATGCCCTTAGGACAGTGCCACATGGCACACAAGCCTGACATTGGGGTGCTACAGGGTGTCAAAGTGACACCCCGTTCCCCCTGGCAGGATTCGGTATTTACTGATTCGGTAATTACCGAATCGGTATTCGCCATTAATTCCCATGGGCTTCAAGGCCCATAGGAATCAATGGCAAATACTGATTCGGTTTTTACCGAATCGGTAAATACCGAATCTTACAGATTCGGTAATTGAAAAAGAAAAATTACCTACATCTGCCTACTTCCAATTTACCTACTCTTAAATACCGAATCGGTATGATTCGGTATTTAAGAGTAGGTAAATCGAGATTACCTACATCGGGCCCGTGATGATTGAGTAGCACTTCACAGGTCCCAGTTCCTCGCATATGGAAACCTAATGGGCTCAATGCAGATCATTTGGGGGGAGGGCCAGGCAGACCTGCTATTGCATGATATTCGACAAACACACCTGACATGTGGAAGCAGCAGGAAGCTGGTGTCCTGGTTTTATAAAACTATCATTTCAATGTCAATGACGTCCATAGATGGGGTCAAGATGCACTGACACTGCAAAGAGGAACACAAACTAACAGCTAAGGAATTGACAACCTTATTAAAATATACACGCAGCATCTCTATAAACACTAGGTTTAAATACATTCAGTTCAACTATTTACATACCACGTACCTCACGCCCCATAGGTTGAATGTTATATCCGATACAACAGATAAGTCATGCCCTCGATGCTCCTTGATTGATACAGGATTTATGGAAATGTCCAATGATTGCTGCCTATTGTCAACGAGTGATGCAAGAATTGGAATGGGGTACGCACCACCCAAGCCTCAAAACATTAGATATCTGTCTGCTGGGTCTCTAGTCTAAATCCCCTGCTACCAAAGTGAGCTCCAAATTCATTGACTTGGGACTAGTACTGGCTAAACAGGCAAATGCTATGCATTGGCAGCCGAATGGTGGCCCACCGCATAGTAGGTGGAAGGAGGAGTACCAAGAAGGTGGTCATTTATAAAAAAACATTGCCTGGAACCACAGTTACGGCAGTCCCTGGCAATGCATATTGCTCCGTGCCATGGGGTTGCTTCGGCAGGATGCAGCCCTGTAACACAGATTAATAGTTTTTCAAATATTCTATTCATCTGTACTGGAAGCTTGCCAAGGAATGTCGAACACAAAATAGAAAGAGCAATCACTCTATGTCCTGCTATCCTGATGCCAAATATTAGCTCCTAGATGTAGAAGAACTATGTACGGTATAATAAATGTCCACCTCAAAGCGACACCAGTCTTCAATGCAAATGCTCGCAAGTGTTCTCACTGTTGTAAATATCCCATGTGTTTTATGTGGTTGATTCACACATCCAAATCACAAGCTATGAGAAAAACTTCAACAGCGCCAATGAGTAAATCACAGGAATCACAAACTTGAGTCCCTTCAAAGCCTCACACTATTAACTTAAATGAATCGGAAAAACAGTCAGGAAACATTTTATTCTCATTGGCCCAGCTTGAAAGTCTTTGGGATACTCAATTTCCACATTCTTTGAGCAAATAACTTTTTCTGAGTAACTTGGAACTTACGCTGGAATGCGGAACAACAGACAAGGCCCAGATTTACCCAAGCAGGGCAGCAAACAAAGGGGCATATTACCAACCAATAGAGATAATTTTTGTCTCTAACTTGTTTAGAGACAAAAATTATCGCCGCACATCGGCGATTTTTATCGCAGATAAACCTTGCTATTAGCAAGGTTTATCGCAAATGCGATAAAAAACGGCCGCAATGCATGAATATCGCTGAAAAGTCAGCGATATTCATGCATTATCGAGCAAATGCTCTTAGCCATGTTATCCACCTCCCATTGGTTAACATGGCTAAGAACTGCTCAGGGCAGGTGTTAGCTTTTGGAGCTATTCGCGCTTAGCGCGAATATCTCCAAAAGTTGGTAATAGGAGATAGCGATGTTAGCGACTGTTTTCAGTCGCTAACACCTTGGCACGCCCACTTTGCATGTCATTAGTGATAAATATCACTGACATGCAACGCGGGGCCCAAGAGGGTCGCTATCTCCTACTAGCTGTCGCTAACTGGTGTTAGCGACAGCTAGGTAATAGGGAGATCATTTTATCTCCGCTTTCTTGGCTTTTAAAGCCAAAAAAGCGGAGATAAAGCCCCTTGATAATATGCCCCAAAGTTGCTGTGCTGTTTTGGACGAACTGGAGAGAGCAGAATGTGCCATATCTAGAAGTGACACCGTCCTGCTCTGTCCCGGCACTGGCATACTTTCATCAGTCATGCGCCAATGCAAGCACTCTTGAAACATAGTGCAAAGGAGTCTTTTTTGTGTTCAGCATAGTTTTTGTGTGGGAATTGTACACACATACAAAGTGGAAAGAACAAGGAAAATTTAAAAATTGTCATCGTTATTCAAGCCTTTGAGAGGCGCAGGATTTTAGCCCAAATCCATTCTGCAGTTTTTTGTAGATTTGGATTTGTGTGAAATTCTATGGGTGAATCGATGGGAATGCCCATGCATCACCAATGTAATGCCCCTGTGACACAAAGTAATACAAGGCATGGCATTACACTGCATTGCATTACTTTTGTTAACAAATTAACACAAGTCACTATTTGTGTTGGTTTGGAAAGATGAACCCTGATTTTGCATCGGGTCTATATTACAAATGTATCACAAATCTTTTAAAAACTCAGGTTTCTGGTTGGCAGGGTATACACCCTGTCGAAGCAGGAGCCACAATACTAGTCAGTGTTAGTCGGATACACAACCTAAATTAACCTGGGTTCACCCTCGGGTAGCTTGGCACAGAGCAGTCACGCTTAACTTAAGAGGCAAAGTGCAAAGTATTTGTGAACACTTTAATTACGGTAACTCAGTGAAAATACCATAAAAAGAATCCAAACCAGTTTAATAAAATTGAGAATATGTACCTGAGTAACACAAGACCAAAGCAACAAAAATCTAAACAGTAGAAGTCGAGATATGAATTTATAAAGATGAAATCCCAAAACAGTGCTTAGAAATCGATAGCACTCAAAGCTTACTTGAGGATGCACTAGACCAGGGTAAACCCAAAGTTCAGGCCGACTGCGATGGAGGGCAGGTTGGCTACAGGAGTCACCCAGGGCCCACTGAAAAAGTAACTTGTCTCGAAATCGAAGGCTTCACTGCATCGGTTCTGATCCAAGCGGGTCGGAGCATCAGAGTTGAGCCTTTCAGTCAGTGTCGAAGGATCAGTGCTGTGTTGAAGTCAAGCCTCGCAGCGGCGTCTTCAGATCGACGCTGGGTCGTAGTCAAACCTTGCAGTCTGGACCCGCTTCATTTCAAATTGGCACTGCTTCGGAGTCAGAGGACACTACGTTAGTTTCAATTGGCGAAAAGGAGTCACTGGGTCCATTTTTGCAGTGAGCAGCGTCAGAACCCACTTCTGAGGCCAAAGACTGGAAGGGGCACCTCAGGCAAGGGTAGGACTCACAGATGGTTGAGTCCAGGAGCACCAGCAGAGTTGCAAGAAGTCTTTTGTGACCCTGAGACTTCAAAGAACAGGAGGCAAAAACCAGGCCCTTGGAGAAACTTGGGCTTTAGGATGTAGAGAGCAAGTCCAGTCCCTCTCACTCCCAGCCAAGAAGCAGCAGGCAGCAGGCTAACACAACAGAGCAAGTACCAAAGTGGCAGTCTCTCCTACAACGTAGCAATCAGCAGACTGCAGGCCAACACAGCAATGCAGTTAGCAACGTGTCAGTCCGTCCTGCAGCACCGCAGCTCTTCTTCCAGGCAGAATGTCTTTGATTCCAACAAAGTTCTGATTTGGTGGTGTCAGTACTTATACCCAGTAGTGCCTTTGAGTTGTGGAGGCTTTAGAAGCTCACAAGGTCCATGCCAATGCTGCTCAGGCTCCAGACTCACTACAGGGGGGTCTGCAGCTCTTTGTGCAGAGACAGACAGAGCCCTATTCAGGTGCAAGTGTCAGCTCCTCCCTCCCAATCTACCTCAGAAAGACCCATCAGCCTGGTGATTGACCATCAGGATGCAAATGTCACACCCCAGCTGCCTTTGTGTGACTGTCTTAATTTTTCAGACTTGCATTTTAAAATCCGACTTCATTACACGTAAAATATGTTTTAGGACAATCCCAATGTTAAACTGTGGGAAAGATAGGTCTTGCAGTGGTGAAAACCGTATTTGGCAGTTTTTCACTAAATGTAAATGTAAATGTGTAAATGTATTTCGATTTATATAGCGCACTAATCACCCAGGGGTCTCAAGGCGCTTGCTTAGGGAACCCGTCCTGGTATTCCCCTTTGAGATACCCCAGCAGGGTATTCACAAGGTGAAAGCCAGGCATCCCGCCGCGAGGGGCCGTAGTGGAGATTAAGCAAGCTATTGCCCAGAGTCGCAGAGTGTGATCCCGTGAGTCGAGTAGGCACCGGAGCGAGAATTGTCGAGTCCGTGGAATTTTTGAGCCCGAGACCCGCCGAGGCGGGGAATCGAACCCTGGTCCACGGCTGATCTCAGCTTCCGGGTCTGCCGCCTCTAACCACTGAGCCACGCTTCTCCACGACCAGGACATACAAATCTCAAAGTTCAAAAGTACATGACCTACCTTTTAAATACACTGCACCCTGCCCTTAGGGCTGTGTAGGGCCTAACGTAGGGGTGACATCTATATATAAAAAACGGAAGGTTTAGGCCTTGCTAGTAGGTTAACCTGCTGGATCAAAATGGCAGTTTAAAAACTGTACACAGGCTCTTCAGTGGCAAGCCTGAGCCATGTCAAAAAAGCTACTGAAGTGGGTGGTGCAAACACTGCCTCTGGCCCACTAGTAGCATCTAACTTTCAGGCCTTGGGCACACATAGTGCATTCTACTAAGGACTTATTAGTAAATTAAAAAAGCAATTTGTGAATATGGCAATCTTACAATGTTTTGAGTTCAGTGCACATGCACTTTAGCACTGGTTAGCAGTGGTAAAATGACAGAATCCTAATGCAAGCAAAAATTAAGTCACCAAAACAGGAGGTCGGAAGGCAAAAAGGGGAACACCATACCCCTTCCCCTCAGGCTCTCCCTGTCTCAGACACAATTCAGGAAATATCTCAAGACTTGCCTCTTCCAATAAACCCCATCGGCCAGTCAAACATGCTACACTCCTCCCTCTCTCTCCCCCCCCAGTACCTTGAGACCCTCACGATTGAGTAGCGGCGCTCAACAAACACTGATTGATTGATTGATTGGAAAAGTCAGGGGAAATCAATCAAGGATGCAAGGTCTGACAAACTTGACACAAAATCTTTGTAAACCTAGGCCCATGTTATTCTTATGAGTTGATGAGAAGTATGGTAAAATACACTGCAATAGTAAAAATTTAAAATACTGTGGGAATCACAGCTTTCCCCCATTATAATTAGCAGATATTGTGCTGATTTAAAAGCACTTAGGGCCTCATAGGGGCTTGGTATTCTTTCTAAAATCGATACAAAATTGGGAACCAATGGTGGACAATATTTAACGGGGTCCAGAGTATGTGTCCAGTCAACTATTACGCAAAAGAATACAAAGTTCCCCAGGGATGGTTAAGGAAGTATGTGTAAAGATATGGAGGTAGAATGAAAGGCAGGGAACGAGGTGTTCCCTTGATGGAACTAAAAGACCTCACACACCCAGAAGCCTAGGTGTCATGCTTCATCATTGGTCTCCTGCTCCTCGTCAGACTGGCGCTGCAATGTCTGACGGGCGCCGTAGGCGCTCTTTGTTGGAGATCTTTTGTTCCAGCCAAGCCAGAGTGCGTGTAAGGGGTCTGGTGAAGGTGTAGTCGTGAGGGAATAGTGAGATTAAAAGAAGGTGAGTCAGTCCACAAGGGACTTTATTAACGTGGCTGACTCCCTTGGTTAAAAGGGTGGGAGGGGAGAAAGGAACTGCTTAGTCTACAGTGGGCTAACTCAACCCTCTAAAAAGGTCGACATGTTTCTTGCCTGTCTGGCAATTCTTCAGGACCTCGGGTGTAAGGTACTACACAGTGAGAATTAGGTAGAAAAAAATGAAGAAGAAAGATACAACCTCACTGGGTCAATCAAGGAGCAGGCCAATTGGTCAATTCAATTCAAAATGACTTTATTTCGGATATATTGCAATCCATAAAAGTATACACAATAGACAAAACATATTAAAACATCACAATAATCACAAAGTCAATCTTAAATTAATACAACTCAAATATATCATAAAAACAAGTGCATTGACAGAATCAGAATAAAAAGTGCAAGTAATGTCCAGATACAGAATATACGAAATAAAGTGCGATAGTGCCATAAACTGCAGTTAATGCACATTTACTCATCCAAACAATTTCTTAGTCTCATGGTCAGTTTTAAAAATTCTAACACCTGAAGAACACTATCAGGATGCAACAACTGTAAATACATAAGGGCGGGTCTAATTTGGTTAAAATTTAATTTCTTTAAAAGGGTAACCAAATACCGCTTTCGGGGATATTCATAAAATGTACATAAAAATATAAAATGCAGCATATCCTGTGGAGACTTCCCGTCGCAGCCACAGGGTGCTGCTGGTTTCTTAAAAATGTCCGTCTTGGGTCTAATTAAAAGCTGATGAAAGATGTTAAACCTGAAACGGGTCAGCAAAAATTTTTCATGGGTGGTGAAGGAGCAAGTTAGATACAATTCCATTGAATTACAAGTACTCAACATGATGTACGTTCTAACATTAGGTTTCAAGAGCTCAACTTCATCTCTTACAGCATTACGGTTCAGGAAAAAAGCACTCTTAATTGCAGCAACATCACCCTTAACTATATCCCCCGGGTTATCAAACAAGTTCACTCGGCCAAGCTTCAAAAATTGAGATTTCAGATATTTAAGCCAGGGCACTCGCATTGCGTGGTCAAGCGATAAGAGATCCTCCACTATCAAGTGGGTCAGAGGGATTGCATCACTTAACCACAGTTTTACCCAGCACAACAACGGTTTTAGTCCAACTATGTCCAATAAATGCAAGCAGCCAAGTTCTTCATGAACAGCTAAATTCGGTGTGCTCCCAGGGACACACAACAGACGCTTTAAAAATTTATTTTCTACTATTTGAAGTTGGTCACAATTTGTGTAGCCCCATATCTCACTTCCGTATACTGCAGTGGCTATGGATTTAGTGTTATATAATTTCATCATGGCCACAATTGGCTTTTTGCCCAATTTAGAAGCAAAGTTGAAGATAGAAGCATTTACCCTGGACATATCCCCCTTTTTCCTGGCCAAATGTGGGGCCCAACACATCTTCGTATCAAATAAGACCCCCAGGTAGGAAAACGACTGGGTGATGGGTATCGAAACATCATTCAATTTAAAATTGAACTTCTTCTTTGGTTGACGGCCAACATGCATTATGAAAGATTTTGTATTGTTGACCGTGAGGTCCCTATCAGACATAAATTTATTAAAACCATTCAAAAGTGCCTGAAGACCTAATTCTGTTCGTGAGATTAAGACCGCATCATCGGCATATAAAAGCAGAGGAATACCCCTCGCACCCGCCCTTGGACAATCAGATTTTATCTCCTGTAGTTCAGCCTCCAGGTCATTTATATAAAAATTAAAAAGATATGGGGCCATAATGCACCCCTGACGTACACCTTTATTAATTGGAAAACAACCCGTGGTTTCCCCAGTCGAAGAATACCTCACATTGGCTCTTGTTTCATTGTGCAGATCCGCAAGGAACTCCACAATTCCCCCATCTATTCCCTTCTCCTTCATGGTCCTCCACAGCCTCCCCCTGTTGACACAGTCAAAGGCTGAGGAGAGATCCATGAAGGCAAGATGAATTACTCCCTTCTGAACGACAGTATATTTATTCAGAATAAGGAACAGATTGAGACACTGCGTTATGGTTGAGCGCCCCTCACAAAAGCCATATTGAGAGATTGTCAGAATGTGATTCTCATTCGACCAACTTATTAAGCGTTGGAGTATAACTCTCCCCATGATCTTTACCAATGAATCAATTAGGGATATGGGACGATAGCAAAGTGGACTTCCCCTATCTCCCTTCTTGAATACAGGAACTATAGTTGATAGTCCCCAAGAATGTGGACATCCCACAGTGGCCGCTGCATTAAATACCAGAATGGGAGCCCAGAAAGCTGGATCAGACCTGTAAAGATCAGGGGGTATTCCATCAGGCCCTGGCGCTTTATTGACAGTGAGGCCCATTATGGCTGCCAAAACCTCGCTTTCGTAAAAAATAATAGGGCTAACCCTGTCACAGGGGGCATCTATCATAGATCTAGCGTTTTCAGAGTAATACAGACTTTTAAAATGGCCTTCCCATTCCTCTTTGGTTATACAGCAAGTAATTCCGTCACCGGGGTCCTCGGTCAAGAAAGGTTTTTTAACCAAAGCCCAGAATTTAGTACTGCTATTCAAAGTAGAGGGGTCAAGCAATTCCTCCCACGCCTCTTTCTTCAATAGCTCCTTACGGGAGATGGTAATAGCCTTGTATTCCTTTCTACAGAGTTTTACAACCTCCCGATCCCTCGGGGAAGCTGACAAAGCAAGCCTCAGCTTGCGAGCAGCTACAGTGCAATCATGGCTAAACCATCTCGGCCCGACTTTTGTGTAAGTTTTATTAGGAACAGATAGGAACACTGACACCTTCTCCGCTATATTTTGATAAGCCTCTAGAACCAAATTAGGTTCAACTCCCCCGTTAATACAAACGTCAATGTACTCTGCACACCCTTCAGAGATGTTTTTATAGAGTGCATCCGCTGAGTCAATTGACCATTTTAGCCGCCTCCTCCCATCTGTTGTGCCCAGACTTCCTTGAACAGTGTTTTTGGGACCACTTTTCCCCCATGGACAGTTCAGACAGATTGTGACAGGATTATGGTCACTAAATTCACTAGGGAGGATACAAAAAGAGTCTACAAAAGTTTGCATAGTTCTCGAGACAAGAATATGGTCAATGAAGGTGCCCCTACCATGTCCCTTAAAAGTAGGGATATCAAAACAGTATGCAGGATCTTTTAGAGACATAGCCAAAGAGAGGTCAAGGTCATTCATTAGGTCATTACACATTTCCCCCTCTAAGGTATGCTCCATATGCAGACAATCTGCGCGCGCACAGATCATTTCCGGTAAACATTTGTGCAATGGATCGACACATGGATGCAGATTAAAATCCCCCATAATCAAGAGGTTATGGCCCATTTTTTCCATAAAACTAGAGACAAAGGAATTAAGAACATGGATATGCTTCGGACCTGCACTATCAAGAGCAGCATTGTAAAAATTCACCAGTCCCACAAGAACATTGCCACCAGAAAGAATTAGTCCCATGACCCCTGTATGCTGGGCTACCAATCTCCGTACTGCACACGGAATCAGTATGGAGACAAAGACTACAAGTCCCCCCTTGGGCCTACCCCGCACACAAGGCAGGGCCGGCACAAAGAAGGCCCTATACCCTTCTAAAAACAGATTACAGCCCAGCTCCCAGGTCTCTTGAAGACAGATGATAGAAAACTGCTTGATGTAAGTGACCCAGTTTGCATCAGACATTTTGGCCGCAAGACCAGCAATATTCCAGGAGACAGCAAGGATTCCTGAAGTTCTACCCACCGGATTCAAAAAATTTGTAGGATCACCTGAAGCCCTAATAATTTGAGCCGCAGGTGCCCCCAGTCAGTCACACTGCTCAAGACCAGATAACATTTCAAATCTATTCTGTGTATTTATATTCAACCCATGATGATAGTGGCCGTTACTTGAACTCCTATTATGAGTTCTAATGGGCCCACCAGATCCACAGGGATTAGTAACATTAGTAACATTATAAAGGAACTGAGACTCCTGCACAGGAGTGTAAGGTTCAAGCCCCCGCCTGGTTAAGTTCTGTTGTGATGTAGGTTTACACAGATGGGCATAAAAATATCCCAAGGGACGTACACAAATACTATTCGTGTTATATACCAATGCAGAAGCTCTCAAAAGGATAGTTGCCACGTGCTGGGGGTGTTTAAAATTTACGACTATACAGTCCCCTACCCCAGTCTTTTTTGATGGCCCTACCCAATTTACACGTCTTACTGTCATAATTTGTTCCGAGTATGACACAGGGAACCCACAATTTTTGTTGAGCCAAGACACAGTCTTATTTTTCAAAGAGGATTGGGATTCATCAAAAGGTGATGCCGGGTGTGTCCCGCAAGGAGGCACATTAGTTAATACAGCAACAAACGGAGCACAATCTGGAGGTAGATTAAGATAGCGATTGTACCTCGGGGGTCTAGGCGCTCTACTATTTGTTTGCTTTGTAGATGATATTAAAGGAGCCGCTGCCGCAGGGGTGTCTGGGCGAATCGAAGTTTCAGAACCAGTAACCACTGCAACAGCAGCATTCCCCCTTGCCTTATTACATATATCATTAATTTTCGCAGGTTCTCTGCCATTCCCCCCAGAGTGTACACTTCCACTAGAGGAAACACCATTCTTTACTGATAACAGACCACCCAGCCTTGTCACTTCCTTTGCTAGGTTATCTATCTTACTCGTTAATGGTTTGATAAGCTCCTCCAATTTAGTTGTCAAAGAAGCTTCTAGATTTTTTATAAGTGAAGCTAAAATATCAGGGGTTATGCTTACACCATTATCATTACCATCATTGTTAGTGCCCGTAAAAACAAAAGGGGTAGTTATTACAGGGCTAAAAATAGCCTTACCATCCTTTTTCTTTTTTGATTTATCTTGCTTCCCAATTACCTTTTGAGACAGTGTTCTACAAGTTCTTATGGCCCTAGTTTCTGGTTGGGGCTCAGGTAACACAATAGTATCAGGGCTAGTATCAGGGCTAGTATCAGGACATGACAGCACCTGAGGGTCAGAATGAGCCTCCACGTTAACTAAGATGGACACAGGAGGGTCAATAGAGATGACATCAGTCGAGTTAGTTACACATCCTTGTAACAAACTGATAGGGGAATTTTCCAATGACATTTCCCCTACCACAGTGCTTTTCCCCAATGATGCACGTCTGTTGTTATTTATCTGACTTACTTTCCTTACCAGAAAATTATCAAGAGTAGCAGGGCCCACCTGTACCTTATCATTTTTAGTTTTTGACATAGTGAATATAAATGGAACTAATACTTGTAAACAGATACCCGTCAATCTAAGCACTTAATACTAAAACAACCTATACAACACACAATTAAAAGTAAATCGAATATCTTACGCTCCCCAGGCGTGAAATTGGTCCAAAGGGGAAATATAAGGGTCCAGGCCCAGTCCAGTCTCCTTCAGTCCCCTGAGGGCCACAGAGGGCCCGCCCTTTGCCCGGGCTTAGCCCGGCGCACGCCCGCGCGCGTCCCGCGGGACGAGGAGGCGTACTCTCCTTTATGCGCCGTCCGGCGCTCCCTGGTTGTGAGGGCGGCGGCGTCCTTGCCGCGCCGGGGCTGCTGGGGGTTGTAGTCAATCACAAGCGCCCCCGGCGGAGCCAAGCCCGGCCGGGAGCACCCACCGCAAGGAGAAGACGAATGGCGGAGCCAAGCCCGGCCAACAACGTACAGCGGAGCCAAGCCCGGCCACACGCAGCTGCAGGTGAAAGTTTCCTGTGCCCCCCGCAGAACTCGAAGGCGCACTCTCCTTTATGCGCCGTCCGGCGCTCCCTGGTTGTGAGGGCGGCGGCGTCCTTGCCGCGCTGGGGCTGCTGGGGGTTGTAGTCAATCACAAGCGCCCCCGGCGGAGCCAAGCCCGGCCGGGAGCACCCACCGCAAGGAGAAGACGAATGGCGGAGCCAAGCCCGGCCAACAACGCACAGCGGAGCCAAGCCCGGCCACACGCAGCTGCAGGTGAAAGTTTCCTGTGCCCCCCGCAGAACTCGAAGGCGCACTCTCCTTTATGCGCCGTCCGGCGCTCCCTGGTTGTGAGGGCGGCGGCGTCCTTGCCGCGCTGGGGCTGCTGGGGGTTGTAGTCAATCACAAGCGCCCCCGGCGGAGCCAAGCCCGGCCGGGAGCACCCACCGCAAGGAGAAGACGAATGGCGGAGCCAAGCCCGGCCAACAACGCACAGCGGAGCCAAGCCCGGCCACACGCAGCTGCAGGTGTAAGTTTCCTGTGCCCCCCGCAGAACTCGAAGGCGCACTCTCCTTTATGCGCCGTCCGGCGCTCCCTGGTTGTGAGGGCGGCGGCGTCCTTGCCGCGCTGGGGCTGCTGGGGGTTGTAGTCAATCACAAGCGCCCCCGGCGGAGCCAAGCCCGGCCGGGAGCACCCACCGCAAGGAGAAGACGAATGGCGGAGCCAAGCCCGGCCAACAACGCACAGCGGAGCCAAGCCCGGCCACACGCAGCTGCAGGTGAAAGTTTCCTGTGCCCCCAATTGGTCCTGCTCTAGAGGGGAGACCTAGAAAAAATGTATAGAAGTACGCCAGTTAGCATTGATAGTGGCATTATTTCACAATACTAAGTTTCCTCAGCGCTCCATAAAACACACATACATGAAACGTTATGAAAGGGATATTCCAGAATTACACACTAGTGGGCGTACTAAAATTAGTACGTCCATTCCTGACAGTTGGGCAGTGTAATCTTGGATCAAAAACATATTGAACAATTCAATTGATTGGACGAAGAGATTATCACAAAGCAGTAGATGACTGGATTCGTGCTTACCCTAAGAGTAACACGACCGGGCCCCGCAGTCTGTTCCCGTGGGGCTGTTCGAAAAGGTAAGGTACCTGCAAGAGAGGAACAGATACAGGCACCCGGATGGTGTGTTGAATATAAAACATGCCAGGGAAGCGAGGCCATGATTGAATGAAGACACATGGGGGAACTAAGAGGAACAGAATCTATGAATGGTAGGACCAATGCGGCTCATCATAGTTCCCTCCTCTGCCTTGTGGGTCGGCCCAGCCATTGATTAGCCTTGCAAGGTGTACAATTGTCCACAACAAGACTGCGTCCAAACAGTACCACACCACTGAACCAGAGGTCGGGCAGGTCGGCGGGGCCAGCGCGCACCATACTCCCCCAAGGGGAGAACGTATCATCACTGTCCCAGGGAGGGCAGCCAGACCAAAACAACCCGGAATCGGGGCTCTCGGTCAAACCAGCCCGATCACCGGTATCAGGGCGTGGCCTATTGACACAACTCAAGCCAAGGCGCCGATAACTCAGCCGGGCATCCCATGACTATAGGCGTGCCCTCAAGGCCAGAGTAGAGGGTTTCAATGAAATGCTTGGCGTGGTAGAACCAATCACGCTAATGCAGTCACAACTGCAAAAAAGCCGAATACACTGCAACGCCGCTGACCTTATACATGAGCAGCCAGGGTGTATAACCTACCCCCAACGCGAGGCGCCCCAGTCGGTGGCGCGGAACAGCTGGTACCGAGTCGGTGTGTCCATCGGGATTATATGCTGTTTAGCCACGTTTCCGTGTAGTGACGCCCCGTCAATGGGCGTGGTCAATGTTAACCGTCTGCGCATGCGCAGGGGTGCGGACGCGTGTGATGCGCCCGTGCTGTTAGTGCAAACCCCGAGTGTGGCGGCCATCTTAACATGGGGTGAAAAAGGTATGGGAACAGAACTCCACCCACTGTACCGATAGTAAGCCTGGGCGTAGTTCGCGTAGTAGCGCTACGCGAAGCTACGCGAAGTGCACTTCGCACTACGCGAACTTCACGTAGCACTACGCGAGCTGCGTAGTAGCATGTTCGCTCTGTGCAAGATGCGTTTTCAATGAATGCACAGTGCGGACAAGCATCCGGCACTGTGCAAGCATTGAAAACGGCATCTTGCACAGTGCAAGCTGTAGTTTTCTGCTGCTCGAGTAGATTATTACTCGAGCGGCAGCTTTCTCAACGCGAACAGGTAGTTTCTCATTGAGAGCGGTCGCGAGCATGCGCAACCACTCACGATGAGAAACCTGACCTCCTCGCGTTGACAATCTCCCCAGGGATGTCATTTTGCTTGCTCGCGGCCGCGAACATGACGTTCAGGACCGCGAACAAGCAAAAAATGACCGCTGCACTACGCTACGCTGCACTACGCATGTTCGCACTGTGCTACGTGCAGCTCGCGTAGTGCGAAGTTGCGAAAACTTCGCAAACTCCGCGAGCGTAGCGTAGTGCTTCGCCCAGGGTTAACCGATAGACATTACAAGGCTAGAAGCCTGCACATCTCCTGAGGCGGAAGCCGGGAGAAGAGATTGATAGCGTCAAAACTGCTTATTTTTAAAACATTGTGTGTTCACTGATAACTGTGTATTTTAAAAGCCTTCATTTCGTGTTGCCATTTTGCACAACCACGCCCAGCGGACTCTAGCGCTGACGTGGATTGACTTGCAGCTTGCCGCCATTCGCTCGGCACCTCGAGGCCACGCCCATCTCCCTAGGCCACGCCCCCAGCGCCTTGTATTTTAGGCGCGCTGACTACGAGCGCGACCTAGAAGCCTGCACATCTCCTGAGGCGGAAGCCGGGAGAAGAGATTGATAGCGTCAAAACTGCTTATTTTTAAAACATTGTGTGTTCACTGATAACTGTGTATTTTAAAAGCCTTCATTTCGTGTTGCCATTTTGCACAACCACGCCCAGCGGACTCTAGCGCTGACGTGGATTGACTTGCAGCTTGCCGCCATTCGCTCGGCACCTCGAGGCCACGCCCATCTCCCTAGGCCACGCCCCCAGCGCCGTGTATTTTAGGCGCGCTGACTACGAGCGCGACCTAGAAGCCTGCACATCTCCTGAGGCGGAAGCCGGGAGAAGAGATTGATAGCGTCAAAACTGCTTATTTTTAAAACATTGTGTGTTCACTGATAACTGTGTATTTTAAAAGCCTTCATTTCGTGTTGCCATTTTGCACAACCACGCCCAGCGGACTCTAGCGCTGACGTGGATTGACTTGCAGCTTGCCGCCATTCGCTCGGCACCTCGAGGCCACGCCCATCTCCCTAGGCCACGCCCCCTGCACCTCATTCATGTGCACTTCCCGTCCGCGCAGCGGACGAGCGCAGCAGGCGTGCCGTTTGCGCGCCGAAGGCGCGCCTAAGGCAAGCCCGTCTGGGCCCGTCCGGGCCCAGACGGCCTTAGGCCCAGGTACTATGCACGATCCTCTAAGCCGTATAACTTACACCCAAGACAGGCTTCAAGCATTGAATCCGAATAAACATCTCAATTGTAAATACATCCTCTTGGAAGACAAGCCATTCACGGGCTGTGCCCTCTGCAACCCGCCGGAAGAACAGGAACATGCACAAACCCTCCGACTTGGCCTTCTCAATTGCAGGTCTCTTGTCAGACACGCTTACGAGATAAATATCCTTGTTCAAAACTCCACGTTAGATATAATGTTTCTTACAGAAACATGGCTGACGCCGAATAACGACTTTGACATGGTCAATGCCGTTCCCCCAGGCTATCAAATACGCTTCCTAAACAGACCGGTCGGGAGAGGCGGTGGGCTAGCCATCCTCTACAAGGACCACCTCACCTGCAGGATTGACAATGGCAATGTCAAAGATTGTGAAAGTTGTAACTTTACTCTACAGATCTCTCCTGCAATCTCTCTCTCCGGACTCTTAATATATCGGCCGCCAGGCCCGCTTGGGGAATTCTCCAGTACATTGATGGATCACGTCACACTAATAGCAACCACTGCCTCTAACTTCCTTCTCCTAGGGGATCTCAATCTCCATTTCCTTGACCCCACGGATAACTCCGCAGCCAACCTATTGATAGATCTTGCGTCAGTCGACCTGCAGCTCATGAACTCACAGGCCATTCATGAAAAAGGCCAGCTTTTGGATCCAATTTTTACGAATATTCTAAATTTTAAAACTCAGGAACCCATTCCCTTTCCTTGGACAGACCACCTACTGGTCCCCATGCACTGGCATCTTAAAACCATTCCGACTCAACCATCTAAAATCAGGACCCTCGTTAGACGGTGGCACAAGCTGGTGCCGGAGGACTGGGAAGCTAAGCTAAGAGAATCCACCCCGCTCCCCTCCCTGGATCCCAAAACGGCGGACAGAGAATTTAATGAATGGCTCACCCATTCCTTGGATAATCTCATTCCGCACACTAGCACTCTAAAACATACCAAGAGGATCAGTCCCGCTCCATGGTACTCCCCTGCATTGAACGCCTTACGGAAGGAATGCAAAAAGTCTGAACGCATTTGGAGGAAGGATAAGTCTGTGAATAAAAAAGAGGTATTCCAGACATCCATGAGAGCATATAAACTAGCACTCCGTAATGCCAAAAGTGCCTTTTATGAGGAAAAAATAGAGAATTCTTCCTGCTCCGCTAGGGAAACCTTCCTTATTCTTAAAGAGCTCCTCCATGTACCCGCCCCCCCAGAAAAACCGCTGGACCCTAAAGCAGCGGAAGACAAATGTGTCAAACTAGCTACCTTCTTCGATGAAAAAATCAAAAAGATTCTTGCATCTCTTCCCGCTACCGAATCCGATCTCATTGAAGGAGATAAGGACAACCCTCCCCTGCGAATGAATTCCCCCCTGAAATCATCTGCCCTTCACCTGGTCTCCTTTGGTCCAGTTACCATGGAGGAGGTAACCGCCACATTTGCCTCAATCAAGAGTGGCGCCCCCAGTGACCCAGTGCCCATACGGTTCCTCAAAAAAGTCACCCACACCATAGTGCCCCCGCTGACCGCTCTGATTAACACCTCATTATTCCAAGGTGAAGTCCCTCTTAGCTGGAAAGAGGCGGTCGTTAAAGGACTTCTTAAGAAGCCTTCCCTAGACCCAGAGGACCTATCAAACTATAGACCCATCTCCCTTCTCCCCTGGATTGGTAAGGTCACTGAGAAGCTAGTAAATAAAAAACTGTCACAGTTCTTGGAAACTAACCACCTACTCAAGAACTCCCAAACGGGCTTCCGACCAGGTCAGGGCACTGACACCGCACTCCTTGCAGCAGTGGAGAAGGCCAGAGACATTCTTGACACAGGAGGATCAGTGGCAGTGATCCTCCTGGACCTGAGTGCGGCCTTCGACACTGTCAGCCACCAGGTCTTAACTCAACGCCTGGGAAACATCGGAGTGAAGGACAAAGCTCTGAAATGGCTCACATCATTTCTCTGCCAACGCTCCTTCCAAGTCTGGGAAAGTGACAGCCGCTCCCCTGCCATCCCCCTCCGGTGTGGTGTGCCCCAGGGCTCGTCACTAAGCCCCACGTTATTTAACGTGTACATGGCCCCACTGGAGGAGGTGGTCACCCCATTTGGAGTGACTATCATCAACTATGCTGACGATACACAGCTGGTGGTAACGCTATCTCACCCCAAGCAAGAACCCTCCAACCTACATGGCTGTCTCTCCAAAATACACCAATGGATGAACGACTCAGCCCTCAAGCTCAATGGGTCAAAAACAGAGATTTTGCTCCTGGGACAAAAAGAGCTCTCCCTACCCCCGAACATCTGGCCCGTCTGTCTTGGGGAACCTCCTGCCCCCAAGGCGGAGGTCAAGAGCTTGGGAATATGGTTAGAAAAAGATCTCACCTTTAGAACACAGGCAAGGAAGACGGCCGGCGTCTGTTTCGGCCTTCTAAGGTCATGTAGGAAAGTGCTCCCCCTACTTCCTTTTAATTCCAGGAAACTGCTGATCCAAGGCCTGATTGTCTCCAGGCTGGACTACAGTAACGCCATTTATCTGGGAGCCCCCGAAGCTACCTTTCAGACCCTTCAGAAAATCCAGAATGCCGCGGCCCGGATGCTCACGAACACCCCGGCCAGAACATCCGCAAAACCCGCCCTGAAGAAACTGCACTGGCTGCCGGTCAGGGAAAGAGTGGTTTTCAAGGCCCCCTGCCTAGCTCACAAATTGCTCCACAATGAAGGCCCACCAATTCTCAAAAACTGTATTACCCCCTATAGACCCACCAGAGCACTCCGATCGGACCACGAAAACCTTATAGTGGTACCCAGAGTGAAAAAAGCCCGCTCAGGAGGTCGCCGCTTCTCGGTTCACACAGCGAAGCAATGGAACGCGCTCCCTCTGAAACTAAGAACAGAACCGAACCTCCTCCGCTTTAGGAAATCGCTCAAAACTCTTCTCTTCCCATAAGCCATCTATCTCTTCTGCACTCCTTCTCCTCTGAATTATGAGGTATAGCGCTGGGATACTCACGGGTGACTACGCGCTCTATAAAATTTTTAAATAATAAATAAACAATAATCAAGTCGGTATAGTTGTGTTAATTGTTTGTTGAGGTGGCCCCTGTAATAATACCCTCAATAAGTAGTTTAGAGAGTGTGGTGAACAGGGGGTAGTGAACCAATGTAGGGGGGGACACTCAAGGAACGGTCCGGAAGATCTTAATAGTGAACCCTGGCCGTCGAGACCCAACAGTGATGTATGAAGGTGTAGTCTGGTTGCTGAGATGGCAGCTTAGTAGGAAAAAGCGGAAGTGCCAGTATACAGACCAGTGTGTCTTAGCAAAGGTCAATCTGTAATGACAGGGGCGTGTTGGTGTCACCACAAGGAACTATGGTCAAGCGTGGTGGGACAAGAGAAAAGGTATGGGGAAGGGGGTAAAATTACCTGTGTAAGAGATACCCCAGAGGTAAAATGGTATGCCTTTATACTGTGGTAGCAGTATAAGATGGTAGCCAGTGTCTGTAAGCCATACTTAATTACCTAGAAGGAGGTCCCAGTACTGGAAAAGGACATATCAGCCAATGGAAGGTAACTATAAGCCAAGCAAGGTGGTTTATCTCGCTAATAGTGTCCAAGGCACAGAGTCGTTAAGGCCCAGGGTGTCCAACTGGAGGCGATGTATCCATCGCTGTTCCATTCTGAACAGGGCTTGGTGAGTGATGGAAGCGTGGGACTCAAGGACCAGCCATTTGATATTGTCAGCTTGGTGGCCATGTTGGACATAGTGTTCATACAATCTGGTATGGGTTTTAGAGCAACGAATGTTGCTCTTATGTTCCATGATCCTAAGTTTTACCTGTCTCATCGTCATGCCAATGTAGTTTTTGCCACATGGGCAGATCAGTAGGTAAATGCATCTAGAACTATTGCAATTAGTATGCTTATTCATGTGCCAGGTGAAAGTGTCTGAAAGTTTAATCTCTTTGCATTGTATTGTTTGTTGGCATACAACACAACCCCCGCACGGGTAGTGACCTACCACCGGTGGAAGCCTCCACAGGGTACTCTGGTTGGTGGTAGTTTGTTTTTTGGGGCGTGTATGAATAAGAGAGTCTTTTAGATTGGCCGTACGCTTAAAAGCGAAGCGGGGCGCGGAATTTCTAGGTCCCCTGTGTTCAGTAAACCCCAATGTTTATTGACTGTTTTCTTCAGGAATGCGGAGTTCTGTGTAAAACAAGTCACGCAGCTAATCACGTCATCAGGTTCTTTTGGGCGTGTCACCAATAAGGCCTCTCTGGGGTTGTTGAGGGCTCTTTTGCGTGAGTTGTTAACCAGTCTGGTGGGGTAACCTCTGTCTTGTAATTTGTGTTGAAGCATCACAGATTCTTTTTTGTAATCAGAGGTAGCGGTGCAGTTCCTTCGAATCCTAAGGAACGGCCCGAAGGGGAGGTTTTCCCGTAGGGATCTGGGATGATGGCTACCAAAGAGGAGTAAGCTAATTCTGTCCATCTCTTTCCTGTACAGGGAGGTGCTAAGTCCTTCTTGGTTCAGACTGATGGTAAGGTCCAAGAAAGGTATCTTGGTGTCTGAGATCGTGGCTGTGAATTTAAGGAATTGGTTTTGACGGTTAATCCACAGACAAAAGGCTTCGCAGCTCTCCCGGTTCCCATGCCACAAAACCAGAATATCATCTATATACCTGCGCCATAGTGTGATATTCTGGTTGTAGGGATTGTTTTCTGAGTAGATGGAAAGGTTCTCAAAAGTGGCCATATAGATGCAGGCCAGACTAGGGGCAAAAGTCGAACCCATAGAAGTCCCCTGGATCTGATGGTATAACTGGGACCCGTATTGAAAAAAGTTTTCAGTTAGTGCCATGCTGGCACATGCCATAATGAAGGAAATGGGTGTAGGTGAGATCCAATCCTCCAGCCGGAGGGTGTGCTCAACTGCTTCGAGGGTGGCCTGTTGTGGAATGTTCGTATATAGGGCCTCCACATCTAAAGTAAGGAGGAGGTCCACGTTCTCTCTACCCTCGATGGATTCAATGAGGCGGAGTACATCACTAGTATCTTGGAGGAAGGATGGTATCTTTCTCACTATGGGCTGTAAGAACACATCACAAAATTTGGATAACGGCTCAAGAAGTGAGCCTATGCCGGACACTATCGGTCTCCCGGGGACTGGGGTAGTACCCTTATGAATTTTAGGAAGGGTGTAAAAATAAGGGACGACCGGGTCCTTGGTGAACAAAAAGTCAGCTTCATTCTTAGAGATCCATTCGTTGGTCTCTCCTTCCATAACCAAGCTGGTGATTGCGGTGGTTAGTCTGGGAGTAGGATCTGATGCCAGTGGTCTATAATGGCTTGTATTTGCAAGCTGGCGTTTGCATTCAGAGTCATAGTCTGTGGTATTTTGGATTACAGTTGCTCCCCCTTTGTCAACTTGTTTAATGACGATGGGGCTATCATTGCCTAGATTCTGTACAGCTTGTCTTTCCATATTGGTCAGGTTTTTGAAGCCAGGTTTATTCTCCAGGGACTTAAGGACTGCTTTTTCAAAGACCAGAATCTCTGGTGGAACCATGCCATCAGTAGGAGTGAACGTGGACGGTTTACGCAATCAAGTGTCCACTGTGTCATTCATAGATCTTTCTCCAAAGTTGGAGCGTAGACGTATTTTCCTGAAGAGTTGTCTAACCTCACACATCTCGTTGAAGTTATCTGGGGTGGGGGTGGGGACGAAGCCTAGCCCCTTTTCAAGGACCACCGTCTCAGTAGGGGTCAACGGTCTCGTGGAGAGATTAACTATTAAACTCTCCTCCCTCTGGTTGTGCTCCTTGTCTCCATTGATGTGGATGCTATTTGTTGGTCTTGGAATTGTACCCCTTTCTGATTTCCTCGCTTCCGCCCTCTTCCTCTGCCCCAACCTCTGTCGTGAAAAGGAGGGTTCATGGGGAAGAACTGTGGTGGCGGACCCTGGGAATAGAACGGGTATTGCCAAGGAGGTATCATTTGCGGTGGTCCCTGGAACATTTGGCCTTGATTAAAACCTTGGTTCCATTTCTGCCGCTGCTGATTCCGTTTGTTGTTAGTCGGATAACCTCCACTGGAATCACTGCTAGATGAGCCCCTACGGTTACTGAATTCTGAGCTCTCATCAGAAGAGTAGCTATTTTTCTTGTTAGTATAGCCTTCCTTGAGATAAGGGTATATCTTCTCCTTACCAAATTTAGACACATCTTTTTGGAGTTTTGTCATTTTCTGTTTAAGCAGAAATTCTTGGCTGTAGGAGATTTCTTGATTAATTTCCGCCAGTTTGGTAGTGAAAGGGGTCTTGGTTAAAGTACCCCTGATGGCCGTTTCCATGGCCGTGATTTTAACTAGTAGTGCATCCGCCAATCTCTTGGCTGTTTTTACTATTAAGAACAGTAAGTCCTTTGTGCACTTCCAAGACACTTGACACCAATCCCCCTTGAACTGACTATCCTCAAGAAAGAGTCTTGGTATGATGGTAACCAGGAGCCCCTGTGGGGCTATGTTGGCCCTAAGATATTCTGTCATCATGTTACCATGGACAGTTATCCTCAGCCATTCTTTTTTCATTCCAGTTAGTGTGGACCAGTCATCGTTAGTGGAGTTAGAGGCAGTGGCACCTCCAGACCCAAAAGGTGGAGGAGCCGATCTTAATGCCTCAGCTATAGCCTCTTCATCGAAGCTCAGGCCGGGGACGTCCTCCATGTTGGGAAGATCGCAACCGGTGCGTGTGTATCACTACTGAGCTACAAAGATTTTTAGAAAAACTGATGTCGGGAAGCCCTATGAGGTAACCAGGGTTTGGTTCCAGGGGCCCGTCGGTCCTCACAGCGAGATGTTACTGTAGGTAACCCTAAAGGTTCCGTGGGTAGGACCCACGCTTGGAACTCGATACAAAATTGGGAACCAATGGTGGACAATATTTAACGGGGTCCAGAGTATGTGTCCAGTCAACTATTACGCAAAAGAATACAAAGTTCCCCAGGGATGGTTAAGGAAGTATGTGTAAAGATATGGAGGAAGAACGAAAGGCAGGGAACGAGGTGTTCCCTTGTTGGAACTAGAAGACCTCACACACCCAGAAGCCTAGGTGTTATGCTTTATCACTGGTCTCCTGCTCCTCGTCAGACTGGCGCTGCAATGTCTGACGGGCGCCGTAGGCGCTCTTTGTTGGAGATCTTTTGTTCCAGCCAATGGTTTGAGTGCGTGTAAGGGGTCTGGTGAAGGTGTAGTCGTGAGGGAATAGTGAGATTAAAAGAAGGCGAGTCAGTCCACAAGGGACTTTATTAACGTGGCTGACTCCCTTGGTCAGGGAGGGGAGGGGAGAAAGGAACTGCTTAGTCTACAGTGGGCTAACTCAACCCTCTAAAAAGGTCGACATGTTTCTTGCCTGTCTGGCAATTCATCAGGACCTCGGATGTAAGGTACTACACAGTGAGAATTAGGTAGACAAAAAATGAAGAAGAAAGATAGAACCTCACTGGGTCAATCAAGGAGCAGGCCAATTGGTCCTGCTCTAGAGGGGAGACCTAGAAAAAATGTATAGAAGTACGCCAGTTAGCATTGATAGTGGCATTATTTCACAATACTAAGTTTCCTCAGCGCTCCATAAAACACACATACATGAAACGTTATGAAAGGGATATTCCAGAATTACACACTAGTGGGCGTACTAAAATTAGTACGTCCATTCCTGACAGTTGGGCAGTGTAATCTTGGATCAAAAATATATTGAACAATTCAATTGATTGGACGAAGAGATTATCACAAAGCAGTAGATGACTGGATTCGTGCTTACCCTAAGAGTAACACGACAGGGCCCCGCAGTCTGTTTCCGTGGGGCTGTTCGAAAAGGTAAGGTACCTGCAAGAGAGGAACAGATACAGGCACCCGGATGGTGTGTTGAATATAAAATATGCCAGGGAAGCGAGGCCATGATTGAATGAAGACACATGGCGGGACTAAGAGGAACAGAATCTATGAATGGTAGGACCAATGCGGCTCATCATAGTTCCCTCCTCTGCCTTGTGGGTCGGCCCAGCCATTGATTAGCCCTGCAAGGTGTACAATTGTCCACAACAAGACTGCGTCCAAACAGTACCACACCACTGAACCAGAGGTCGGACGGGTCGGCGGGGCCAGCGCGCATCATACTCCCCCAAGGGGAGAACGTATCATCACTGTCCCAGGGAGGGCAGCCAGACCAAAACAACCCGGAATCGGGGCTCTCGGTCAAACCAGCCCGATCACCGGTATCAGGGCGTGGCCTATTGACACAACTCAAGCCAAGGCGCCGATAACTCAGCCGGGCATCCCATGACTATAGGCGTGCCCTCAAGGCCAGAGTAGAGGGTTTCAATTAAATGCTTGGCGTGGTAGAACCAATCACGCTAATGCAGTCACAACTGCAAAAAAGCCGAATACACTGCAACGCCGCTTACCTTATACACAAGCAGCCAGGGTGTATAACCTACGCCCAACGTGAGGCGCCCCAGTCGGTGGCGTGGAACAGCTGGTACTGAGTCGGTGTGTCCATCGGGATTATATGCTGTTTAGCCGCGTTTCCGTGTAGTGACGCCCCGTCAATGGGCGTGGTCAATGTTACCCCGTCTGCGCATGCGCAGGGGTGCGGACGCGTGTGATGCGCCCGTGCTGTTAGTGCAAACCCCGAGTGTGGTGGCCATCTTAACATGGGGTGAAAAAGGTATGGCAACAGAACTCCACCCACTGTACCGATAGACATTACAACAATAATCGAGTCGGTATAGTTGTGTTAATTGTTTGTTGAGGTGGCCCCTGTAATAATACCCTCAATAAGTAGTTTAGAGAGTGTGGTGAACAGGGGGTAGTGAACCAATGTAGGGGGGTACACTCAAGGAACGGTTCGGAAGATCTTAATAGCGAACCCGGGCCGTCGAGACCCAACAGTGATGTATGAAGGTGTAGTCTGGTTCCTGAGATGGCAGCTTAGTAGGAAAAAGCGGAAGTGCCAGTATACAGACCAGTGTGTCTTAGCAAAGGTCAATCTGTAATGACAGGGGCGTGTTGGTGTCACCACAACGAACTATGGTCAAGCGTGGTGGGACAAGAGAAAAGGTATGGGGAAGGGGGGAAAATTACCCGTGTAAGAGATACCCCAGAGGTAAAATGGTATGCCTTTATACTGTGGTAGCAGTATAAGATGGTAGCCAGTGTCTGTAAGCCATACTTAATTACCTAGAAGGAGGTCCCAGTACTGGAAAAGGACATATCAGCCAATGGAAGGTAACTATAAGCCAAGCAAGGTGGTTTATCTCGCTAATAGTGTCCAAGGCACAGAATCGTTAAGGCCCAGGGTGTCCAACTGGAGGCGATGTATCCATCGCTGTTCCATTCTGAACAGGGCTTGGTGAGTGATGGAAGCGTGGGACTCAAGGACCAGCCATTTGATGTTGTCAGCTTGGTGGCCATGTTGGACATAGTGTTCATACAATCTATAAGGGTTTTAGAGCAACGAATGTTGCTCTTTTGTTCCATGATCCTAAGTTTTACCTGTCTCATCGTCATGCCAATGTAGTTTTTGCCACATGGGCAGATCAGTAGGGAGTCAGCCACGTTAATAAAGTCCCTTGTGGACTGACTCACCTTCTTTTAATCTCACTATTCCCTCACGACTACACCTTCACCAGACCCCTTAGACGCACTCAAACCATTGGCTGGAACAAAAGATCTCCAACAAAGAGCGCCTACGGCGCCCGTCAGACATTGCAGCGCCAGTCTGACGAGGAGCAGGAGACCAATGATGAAGCATGACACCTAGGCTTCTGGGTGTGTGAGGTCTTCTAGTTCCAACAAGGGAACACCTCGTTCCCTGCCTTTCGTTCTACCTCCATATCTTTACACATACTTCCTTAACCCCTTTAGAGCTTGTAAATAAACCTCCCCAGTGCTGCGCTGTCCATTGGAACTAGTGCTGAATGGACGTCCAACGGTCGTGCGCAGCACTGGGGAGGTAGTGGCCGTGACGACCGTTGGCCGACGGCAGCAATTAAGGGGTTAACCATCCCTGGGGAACTTTGTATTCTTTTGCGTAATAATTCTTTCTAAAATACCTTGTTGAAAGAGGTGGATAGTTTTTTCTTCAACAGTGGCAAAAGATTGTGGCCCAGATTTACTAATGCTGTGAGTCAGGTTGGTGCTACTTTTGTAACAAAAACTTGATGCAAAGTGTTACTGTGAGATTTACAATCCAACACAAAACTGAGGGGCATATTACCAACCAATAGAGATAATTTTTGTCTCTAACTTGTTTAGAGACAAAAATTATCGCCGCAAATGCGATAAAAAACGGCCGCAATGCATGAATATCGCTGAAAAGTCAGCGATATTCATGCATTATCGAGCAAATGCTCTTAGCCATGTTATCCACCTCCCATTGGATAACATGGCTAAGAACTGCTCCTGGGCAAGTGTTAGCTTTTGGAGATATTCGCGCTTAGCGCGAATATCTCCAAAAGTTGGTAATAGGAGATAGCGATGTTAGCGACTGTTTTCAGTCGCTAACATCTTGGCACGCCCACTTTGCATGTCATTAGTGATAAATATCACTGACATGCAAAGCGGGGCCCAAGATGGTCACTATCTCCTATTAGCTGTCGCTAACTGGTGTTAGCGACAGCTTGGTAATAGGGAGATAATTTTATCTCCGCTTTCTTGGCTTTTAAAGCCAAAAAAGCGGAGATAAAGCCCCTTGATAATATGCCCCTGAATTTGTGGTGGATAGTATCCCAAAGTAACCCAAAGCTGCACAGTGTGCTGCCTTGTGTTACTCTGCGTTAAGGGGGTATTCCTTAGGTGGGTCTTGAGCATTGTGGGGCAGATTTACAAGTCCCTTGCGCCACTTTTGCGTCACTTTTCCCATGTTAAAAGTGACAAAAAAGTGGCGCAAGGGGCTTGTAAATCTGCCCCTGTCATTCTACCACCCATACGTTTTTACGCCAATGTCGATCTACAAAGAATCTTAGACAAAGATTTGTGCCAAAATCCTATTCCTCCTCAAGGCAGGCACAGCGAAGAGACTTGTTATTCCTACTTTGCATGTGTGATGCACTGAACAGTACACAAGCAAGTTGGGAAAAGCCTTAAAGCATAGTTTTGTACCTGAAAGGACTACTTCATTAACAAAACTTATGCATTAGAGAACGTACCTTTAAAATTTGCCTAGAAATTCACAAAATTGTTTGTTACATTGTGTGCTTTTCATGGCACTATTTAGGTGAGCGATTCATCCAGCATACTTTTTTCGAGGAAAATGTTCAATCATTTTAATCCTATTGAAATTCTTTGAAGTGAATGTCTGGCTTGGAGGGTCACAAAAAGTAGCATATAGAAAGGTCATAACAGATAGATTTTAGTCACAAGAAGCGAATATGCCAAATAGATATGGGTGCCAAATATACCACTTCCCTGAAATAAATTTCCCATTAATCGAAAGGCAACATACCCGAGTGCCTGAGCATTTGACTTCGGGAGGAGTACTACCAGAATACTGAGTATTATATATTGTGCAACAAAAATATCATAGTAAGATTAATGACAACCAAAATACCATGACGATAAGCAGATACAGCCAAAAGTATAGGTTTACTATACTTTTTTTCAAGGTAAGTAGATGTGGTGTTAGGCATTATAAATCTGTTCTTACCTATATATATTTACACTCACAATAGTTTGGTTAGCCATATTCTTGCAGCATCACATTTTCGTCTACAAATTCAGACAGACCACTTTTCATGAAATGCACAGAGCATGGGGATTAAACACATATTTTTGACATAGAGATGGGTGCACACACATACTTTAGGACTTATTAGTGCTCTCCTTACAGACAGAAAGATCAGTAACACAAAGTGTAGTCTCGACTTGCTAAGCACAGCACCAGAGAAGCCTCTGGCCTTGCACGTTGCAGTCATGTAATCGCTGAAGTAATGCTGCACCTCAAAGATATCACTCTGATTTATATAGGTTGATAGAAGTCGAGGGAACTCAAAAGGAAATCTAGAGAGATATCAAGTGTAAGGATGCTTCCAAGGTCTAAGGTCAAGGAACCGCACAGGACAATCATGTTATGCACTTGTAATAATGAACATATCAAACATAGCCAGAGAGGCAGCGTTTCAACTTTCATCGAGATGTTTGAATCTCATAAAACATTTAATTAGGGATTCCCGGACGAGACTGCAGGAAACATTGTCCTCTGGCAAGTGGAGAGGCTAGAAATGTGTGATGCATTCAAATGTCTACATGACTGCATATTTCCAGACATAAACTCACACTCGTAAAGCAAGAGCAGTGAAGAGAAAGAGGGAAAATGTGGTACTTGAATACATTGATCAATTAATACATTCTGATACAAAAGGCTTTTTATGACCTGTTTGTTTGCTCCTTCTTTCAGTAAAACAACAAAAGATCATTGGCATTGATTTCAAATTTGCATTTGATGCATACATTTGAGGTTACTATTTTGTAAGATCTGAGCAACTTCATTCTATTGAATATATATTAGACTATCTTTTTGAGCAATGCCAGTCTGACTTTGTTTAGGAAATCAGCGTGAAATCATACTAGAGTATACTGTTTATTCCGAATGAGGGTTATACGATAAATTGCAATTCTTAGTCCATGTGTTTCTTGCAGCTTTGGAAAGTGATAAAATTATGGCATCATGATTTGTGGCAATTTTGCATTTGGTTGTTATGAGAAGATGATTGTAACGAGGTGAGGCATATTTCGTCTTCCATTCTATGCTATTAATTTCCCTTACAATGGAAAAGAAGGAAGATATCAGGGCAGTACCAAGTAAAAAATGTACCAAAGATACCATTTCATATTTATGTCTTTTTATTGTCACTTTGGGGAGAATACATTTGCCCATAAACTGGTAATGACGTGGAAAAATGTGTGATCCATAAGGTTTATATTATTCTCTTTCTTAAGGTAATAACAACAATTTTGGTTGCTGCAGTGTTTTGGGATATAAATTGTGATATATATAAGTAATTCTCTCCACAACTTTCCCTTCATCCTAATACCAGACCTTTGGTTTGCATACATGCTGTTTAATAAGGTATAGATCATATATTGTTTTACTTGGAGGGAAGGGACAGTTGTTAGGGCTGGACAGCCTCCAAGACTTATGTTAGTGATTGCATGCTCTTGTAAGGGATAGGCATATTGAGACCTCTACAAAGTACAGTACCATGTTCAAAGCAATATGGGGTTCCTATGTTCTCCATAAAAGAGGGCTTCAGAATTATGCTCAGCTGTGCAGGGCTCAATGCAGTACAGCCCTTCGAGTCCTTATCTTTGGGAACAACACTTTCTACATGTAACAACAAATGGTGGCCTGCTGAACTCGGCCTATTCCCTCACCCCGACAGACCATGCCCCCAACTTTAGCGTCATGTTAGACAGCAAGCTATCCAGGTAAACAAAGTCTCATCCTCCTGCTTCCCCACACTATGCATGCTTCACAAAACCTTAAGGAGGCTCCAGTCAACACCAAAAGGACTGTCATGCAGGCACTCATCACCAGTAGACTGGGCTATGGGAACACTCTCTATGTAGGAATCATGGCACCCCTGCTAAAATCCAAACTCAGTGGCAAGACTCAGCCTCGACCTCCCCAGACAGACCCATATCACACCACACCTAAAGAAGCTTCATTGGCTGCCGATCCAGAAAAGATGACAGATTAAGATGTTGACTCAGAGATACAAAGCCCTAAAGATCGAATGACCAGCATACATCTACAAACAAATTACCCTCCACCAACTGAAGAGACATCTGAGATCTGTCTCCCTCACCCTCACAAACACCCTCCGAATTTGCCGACGCAACAGCGGAGGATGCTCCTTCTCACTCCTGGCAGTGAGATTGTGAGATTGGGGTTGCAACAACCTACCCCTGCCCCTCAGAACTGCCTTGCACTCTGGGAATTCAGGAAAGGACTCAAGGCTTAGCTGTTTGAATTAACACATCACCACAAAGCAGTTAGCAACTGCTGTGCTTCGGGACCCTCACGGGTGATTTTCCATGCTTTAAAAATCCTTGAGTGATTGATTGAAAAGAGTTTCGGCAATACCTCTGTAAGTGAATTTAAAACTAACTCATATATACGTCTTTGATGGGTACAGTCCTTCTACATTACGGCCCGCATTTACTTAACAAATTTCTGTGCTGCAGTGCGTGAAACGGAGAGAGCAGAAGTTAACCATGCTTATTAAGATATGAAGCACTTCTGCCCTCTCATTCCACTGGTGCATTTCAGGCAGCTTAGCGCCAATGCAGGCATCCTTGCACCATTGCACAAGGGTGTCTCTATTACGGGCAGGATTGTTTTAATGCAAGAAGAAGATACCTTCCTGCACAAAATCAATCTTTAGAGGCATATTCCTTTTTGTATGTGTATTGCAGAATGCAGCACACTGGAAGAAGTAAATAAGAAGGAGAAATTACGGTATTTCTCCTCATTATGCCTGTCTCGGGTAGGCGCACCCCCAGGTTTATTGACTTTAGTACATCTAGCTAGCATCAAAATAAATAGCTAGATGCACTACTCATACTCCACTCATGTAACCTGACACAGTGTAACTCAATGCAGTGCAATGCACTGCGTTGTGTTATTATTTTTTTAGAAAGCCATGATTTTGTAAATTTTGAGTAGCATTTTGCATTGTGGCTTTACCAAAAAAGTGACACAACTATGACACAAAATGTTAGTAAAACTGATCCATATATATCAGCAGAATGCTAATGAAGCTGCAGCTTTTTTTTCTACCGCAGAGTTTTTAAAATAGATTCCATATGCACAAAATAAGCTATCAGATAACCAAAATGCAACATTCTATTGAGTTGGATAACCTTTGTTTATTATTTGTGGATTCTGTAAATTTCTTAGAATTCCACAAAAACTGAAAAAACTCTAGGGCCTCATTCAAAAATGGCATTTTCAAGTACGTAAAGAAGTACACTAGAAATACTACTTTATATATTACAGGATGCAATTACCAAACCTGTGGGCAGTAGAGATGTCCACCTCCATCTCTCCTAACTTTTCTGTACAGAGATCTGTACCCTGGTGTTAAAGATATCCACATAGAGAAGCATAAGATTAGGATATGGGCGGGATAAAGGAGAGTGGTGGATACATGGGGAACATGGGTGGTGTTAAATGAATCTTAAGGAGATTTAGAGAGGGTCATGCTAATATAAAACACACACACAAACACACAATCACAAATAGGACAATTGCTATTTACATTGAATTCTACTAAAGCCTTAATATTGGTAAAGAAGACTTAATTATAATCCATCTTTAGCGGCGACCCCCTGCACTTTTCAAGTTGGAAACTAGACCCATCGTTAGTTATACTAGGCCCGAGGTACTGAATATCGGAGGTAAGGACCCAGTTGTATGTGCCTAACATTCCACAAGGCCCCAAAACAACCCTCCGTTATCTGCCACAATTGTAAGGTATGTCCATCAAAGATTGAGTATCTGGCTATCAAGCCCCGTATGCATCACACACCCTCAAGTAACGCTAGGCATCATGATAAACCACTGCTATTTATCCTTGTAAATGCCATATCACTAGCAAAACACAGTACAGAATGTGCAGAGTTAATGGAGACCAATAAAATAAAACTGGCTTTTGTCACCGAATCGTGGACAGAAGATGCCTCGGGACCAGACTTGGTTAAAGCCACACCACCGGTTTCGCATGTCACTTGCTGAATAGGCCCATCATGTTGGGAGTGGGCCTATCATCCTCTATCACAGTTCGATAACTGCTGTATTTCAAACAGTTTCTATTTCCTTCTGTGAAGTACTATCTTTCTGCATCATCACTCTTTTAAAGATATCTTACTTTACAGACCTCCTGGCCCAAAGAATGTGTCCTTGGCTAACATTGGGGCCCTGCTAGAAGATGGGCTCTGTATTGATGATTTAACCATACTTGGTGGTATTAATTTTCATTTGGAGTCACTTATGGATGTAGACACTTCAAGCTTGTTAGATGTCATGAGTAGCACTGGACTAACACAGTGAGTACAAGGCCCAACCCATGCCGCCGGACACATCCTGGGTGGAACTTTTTCAAACCATCCGCAGTTAGCCTATATTGGCTCACATGTCCGATCATTTATCGGTCCAATTTGAGCGTTCTTATTCAGACCGGCTAATTCTTGAAGGACAAGGGGACCCAGGGGGTAGCTATGGACCATGGGTAGCAATTATATTAGAAAGACATAGGTCCTAAGGAACAGTTAGGTAGTACAACAATGTAATATAGACCACAATAGGCTCTATATATTTTTATTTTCCTTGTCCAGCCGGACAGGAAACTTTAATAGTTAAATAAACAACAATCTTATTTTCGATACTCGTACACAGCAATAAGTCATTGCAGCGTGACACACTCCTGTGCCGTACCGTGGAAAACAGGAAAGAAGAGTAAGGTGATAGGAAAGGGTGTATCAGGCAAAAGAGAAGAGCGGACAGGTCACTGTTTTGAGTCAATAAAATTTTAACAGTGTATCCTGAAGTGGTGCAAACAAACAATACAAAATGAATATACTGTATGCCCACTTAAAGGAGTCGACGTTTCGATCCCGCTCAAATTAACAAGGGATCATCATCAGGACTTAATAAATAGTTTGCCTGGTTTACTTATTGTATTGCGCCTTTGGCGAAGTTGCACCAAAGGAGGGGGAGTTTCAAGGCGCCAGGGATCGGTCATCAGTGGCGTGTAGGGTAAATTACAGCTTGAACTTATCCAGACCGGCAGCGTGACTGCAAGGTCTCCAAAAGCCATATCGCGTCGCAGGCCTGGAACAAAATTAAGGGATCATTCTTAGGAGAATATTGCTCCTCTACCATTCAACCTTTGTCTGTTGAGTAGAGAAGGCCACCACGTGGTATACAGAGTGGATCGAGGCAGCTTGTAGGACTCTAACTCGTGAAAAAAAACTAAACTCTAAACGCTCCCAGCCAACAGCTCTGTGGTACTCGGAGGAACTCCGGGAACAAAAACTCAGCTGTAAACTCCTAGAACATAATTGGAGAAGGAATTACAACTAAGTAGAAAAAGAGCATTACAAAGAAAGTATTTTTATATACAAAAAGCTGGTCCTTAGAACAAAAAAAGATTTTTTCCCAAGCAGATTATAATGGCTAAATATTCAACCAAATAACTTTTTTGGATTGTATCAAGACTAGCCTTCGCCTGTCCGCCAATAATTGCTAGAAGCCAAGCGAGGATATCGCAGCATTGTTTTTAAAGAAAGTAGAATATATCTTCTCCTCCTTTAACCTATCCTCGGCCGGTGAAATGGAGGCCCTATCTACATGGAGTAACCCAAATACTGATCCTCCGACTGCCTTGACAGATTTTGTGCGGCTCTCTAAGAAACATACTTTGGATTTACTTCTTTCCGTTAGATCAGACTCCCCTACGATCCTTGTCCAGCATCAGTGATTAAACTAGCTCCTGAATCCATTGTATATATTCTTCCTCTTTATTCAATGCCATGTTTAATTCGGGATATTTCCTCTAAACATGGAAGGAGGCATCAATCCGCCTGCTGCTAAAAAAACAAAATCTAGATCCCAAAGATCCTAATCATTTTCAGCCTACTTCCTGGCTTCCCCTTCTGGCAAAATGATTAGAGATGGTCATGAATTCCCAGCTCAGTAGTTTCCTACAGGAACATTTTATCTTAGATTCAACACAGTATGGCTTTAGGGAAGGCCACAGCACTGAATTAGCACTTATTAAATCCACTGAAGAAATCAGGGAGGCATTGGGTGTGGGAGGCAATGCAGCATTAATTATGATGGATCTCTCTGCTGCCTTCGATATGGTCCACCATGATCTTTTGTTGGACCGTTTGTTGGCCTGCGGTATTCAGGGTAAGGCTTGAATGGT
Organism: Lissotriton helveticus; assembly: GCF_964261635.1. Lineage (NCBI taxonomy): Eukaryota > Metazoa > Chordata > Amphibia > Caudata > Salamandridae > Lissotriton > Lissotriton helveticus. The sequence goes on along the minus strand of NC_136067.1, from coordinate 1,861,873,264 downwards.
ACTGCGCTCTTTCCTGACGGACAGAATCCAAACAGTGGCCTAAGATAAGTTTACATCTAAACCCTTTTACCTCCTTTGTGGGGTCCCACAGGGGTCCTCACTGAGTCTCACTCTTTTTAATGTCTATGTTTCAGCTCTGGAACCTTTGATTAGGTAATTCAGTTGTCATTTAACTTCTTATGCAGATGACAAGCAAATCATGGTGTCTCTGCTTCCAGACAAGGAAATAGAGAGGGGTAAGATATTTCATGATTGTGTGAAATCGTCAAGATGGAATGACGCAGAATTGTTTGAAACTCAACTCAAGCGAAACTGAGGTTATCATTTTTGGAAACAATGCTAACTTCTGGTCACTTGGGTGATGGCCAGAGGAATTAGGTACTCTCCCGAAGCTTGTCATAAAAGTAGAAAATCTAGGAGTAATAGTTGATAATAAGCTCACCTCTAGGGACCATGTAAAAGCAGTTACTGCATCTACTTTCCAGTCCCTCAGAATTATAAGGAAAATAATGCATCTTTTACCCCTTGACAGCCAATGTATAGTGATAAGCTCTCTTATTTTATCAAAACTGAATTACTGCAATGGTTTACATTTGATCATCCAAAAACAACATATCAATAAATTGCAATTGTTGCAGAATGCAGCATCCAGGCTACTTACAGGTACCCCTAAATTTACATTGTTAACAAAAGAAATCAGAACGCTTCATTAGCTGCCAATAAGGCAAAGGGTGAGATGTAAATCCCTTTGCTCTGCCTTTAAAGCTCTGTATGGAGGAGGACCAGACCATCTTAAACAATGTTTTCGCTGGTACAACCCAAAGCGAACACTTCGGTCCTTAGGAGTGAAGACGGTGATAGGACCTTCCTTTCAAAAAGCCAACTGGAGAGGCAGAAGCTTTGTTACCTGCATCTCTAGGGCATGGAACAAATTCCCATTCCATATCAGAGCCTCCCCTGATTTGATGTAATTTAGAAAGGCACTGAAAACATGTTTTTTCAGCACTTAGGGCAAGACCAAGGACTTCATGCTATCCTGCTATACCGACTGTTTGAGCTAATCACCAGGACACCCTCCGGCAACCAATGCGCTCTATAAATGTATATAACATAACATAACCTAACATAAGTCATGAGCCACGTATGTCCATCACAACACAATGGAGGCAAGCTGTACCACTAACAAACCCATAGGAAGTAATATAAAATGTATTTCAATAATCCTGAATGTTAAATCAATATTATTTTTAAATTGAGAAAATAAGTATAGTTATTGCATAATTGTATTATTTATTTAGTTTAATAATACACAAATTAAAAACAAAGTATATTAAAATGTTTACTTAGTTTATAAGATCTAAATGTATTGTAATAATAATTATTACAAATTATAAAAAATGCCCCGTCTTTTACAATGCAAGTCGTTAACACGACTTGCGCTGTAGGGGTGCGGACTTAGGAATAGTTAAATTTACTATTCCAACACCAGCCTACGTACAGTAGGGAAGGTGTTGGAATAGTAAATCTACTATTCCTTATCCATGAGCGCCCTCCAGCGCAAGTCGTGGTTACGACTTGCGTTGTAAAAGACGCGTTGTAACGGTACTGCGGGGTAACATCCACGTTGTGTAGGATGTTCCCCCTAACTGAACTGAGGAGAAACGGGAGAACAAATAGGAGAATGATGAGGAGCACTTGGACCACAGGAAGAACACAAGAGAAACAAGGAATGCAAGTGGGACCCAAAAAACTAGAATGGCTAGGAGAATTGGGGTTATAAAGAAGGAGATGACCATGACCAAGAGGACAAGCACAATGAGGTGGACCAGGATCAGGAGGATCACAGTTACGAGAACCAGGAGAGCCAGAACCAGCAGGACAAACAGGACCAGACTAAGGAGGACTATTCCCTGGAGGATCAAGAAGACTAGGGCAAGAAGGACCAACATCACAAGGATCATGACCACGAAGACAAAAAGCAGACGAACAAAAGGACAATAATTAGGAAGACAAGAACCATGTTAACAGACCCAGAAGGACCAACACAAGAAGTCTGAGGACCAGGGAACCTGAGGCAGGCAGGCCTAATGGGCCATGATTGAGTGGACCACGTCCATGACGAACAAATCCAAGAGGTCCAGGACCAATAGGATCAATAGGATCAGAGCCAGGAGAACACATCAGAAACAGAGGAGCTAACACCTGGTAGACCAAAAGAACCAAGGCCATGAGGGTAAGGACTAAGGGGCGGGCCAGAAAGTCCAATGCCAGGAGGCCCTCACTCTGGACATTTATGACCAGGTAGAATAGGGTCACATGGAGTAGGCCCATGAAGGACTGGAAGAATAGAACAAGAAGGATCAGGGGGTCCCTGACCAATGGGATCAGAAATATGGGAAATAACACTTGGAAGAATGATGTAGGAAAGATTAGGACAAGACCATTAGGACCAGAGGCAGGGCAGATGGAGCAGGAGCAGCACAATAATCTGGAGGATGACTATGATCAGAATGATCTGAACCAAAAAGACCAGAATGACCAGGATGAAAAAGAGAAGGATGACCAGGGCCTTGAGCGCCAGTACCAGGAGCTAAAGGACCAGATTCCTTCCAAATGAGGTCCAGATTTATTAGGAGGGCTTGCAGAGCTAATAATACAGCAGTTTTATTATTTCTCTTTTTCTTCAAATTTGGTGTTGGATGTGATTCTCCTATGATGAATATTAATAAGTAGTCATGCCTGGGAAAGAGATTGGGTCATGATGGATTTTTGAAGTTAGGCAATGCCTATGCTTAATGGGGTACTTTTTTATCCTTAACAAACCCTCCCCACTGCTTCTGGGAGTGCCTGGCTTGGTAGTGAAGGGTTGATATCCACTCCTTTTTTCCTAGAAGTGTCCTGGTAGCTGTTGCAGAGTGGGATCACTGGCAGTGGTCCTTGACTACTTTGAGCAGTTTGCAGCATGGCGTGGGGGAAATATTAAGAGGGGTTTCAAAATCACCGACAAGCTCCGCTCTCTTTTTTCTGCCAGTTTGGATGTTACTTGATGTAGAAGACTAGAAGAAATATACACCAAACAAAGAAGCACATAATAAGTTTAATCAGTTGGAATCACCACTGTTTGGTGGATATTCCTCTCTTAACTGTAGCCATGTCTTCTTCTTTATATAAAGTGTAACACTAACTCATGAATTCCTGTTAGCAGATGTTTAAGGAAGCAACAAGTAGCGGAAAAGGCAGACACATATGATCACTGGAAACATTCTCCGGTAATCATCTATGTACCTTTGATAGAGCTTATGTACTATATCATTTCGAGATATCAACACTTGCTTCCTTTAGTAAGTTCAGCTTCAGCAGGTGTTGTTACTTTCAAAGCCTCCAACTACACCTGAGAGCATGGAAAATTAAAAGAAAATGTTAGCTCTTGAATACTGAGCTGCACTGGAGCACCATAGGCAAGTGTACAGGTTGAGGATGACAGAGGAGAGAGTGGAGCGCATCAATGAATCAGCGTTCTACCGTGGGCAAGCCCTGCATAGTTCCCATTAGCAGAGGCAGCGCAAAGTGTACTCGTTTTGGGCCCAGTGGAATTTCAAGTTGGCAGAGCAGCGAGAGGGATTCTCCGTGCTGCTTAGTGAAGGAGGCCTATCTAGGTCCTCAAACACCATGAAGAAAGGACTTTGCTAGTAATGCTGTAGTTACTGATGTGGTCTGCTTATGTTGTCCCAATAAAAGTCAATGTTTTTTTGGGTCTACTTCTGAAATGCCCACAGCTACCTGTGAAGGGTTGTTGCATGGGAATGTAGAGAAATGACAGACAGACGAGGTCTCTTTGGGCACTTCAATGGAGAGGTTTGTAAACAGACAGATCCTCCTTTCTGATGGCTCTCCAAGAATTGAGGTTCAGGAGGTGAAAATTTGGACATAGACTGGCACTGTCATTGTTGAACTATCTAGCATGCATGTAAGGGAGGGAAGCCTGAAAGAAAGGACCAATCATTGAGCAGAAGCTATAGATGGTGTTTTTAATTTTCCTAACTATGGTCGCTCACCACAGAAAAGGTGCAAGAGGCTGCAAGTAGTTTAAAATAGAACTGATCAGAATGAATCAGACTAGATATGAATGTGACTTTCAGGCACACTATCATCTTTAAAGTAACTCATGAATGTTGATTTCTCATTTATTTCAGGTTGATGTCAATAAATGTTTGGAGGTGAGGCAGAAAGAGCGAGAGTGACCATTGTGTGAGGGCTATTTGTTAAGGCGGGTGGCTTGCTGTTGATCACAAGGCCACTTGTGTAGTCCAAGAGGAGGATGGTTAACGTTTATGAAGATATGTAACAGGATACACAAACAAGATGGAGGTTACCAAGCTGGAATGTTAAGAATGTTGTTGTCCTCTTCTCATTCTTTTATCACTCCTCCCCTGCCTTCCAATACAATTTTGAATCCATTGTTCAGCCTCAATAAAAATGATTGAAACATGAATATTCAACAAAGTAATATACTGAAGTCGTTTTTGGGCCATTTTACATAAAGTCAGCACTGGTGGCGGCCACTTTTTTTAACTGCCTGTTGCAGCCGCGGCCAATTCTGGTAAGAGCAGTGTGGCCGGATTGGTGGGGGCTTCGACAGACGACCATGAGGGAAAATTAAATTAATAATTAATTTTCCCTTGCAGTCGTCCGTCGAAATCCCGCCTCCCCCACTGTGGCCCCACTGGTCTTACCTGCACGGGCAGCGGCTGAGCTGTTGTTTCTTAAGTGGTCGCAGATATGCAGTAAAGTTATTTTACCACTTTAGAAAGTAGTAAATAGTTGTTTGTTTGAACTTTCAAGGCATGTGTTGCTTTTGGATGGATATTTTGCAGTGTTTGATGACGGGTCTAAAGTAAACAACTAAACATAGCATAAAAATATACACAAAGCAACATAATTCTACATTTAAAACATAATATGGAACATCACAAGGAAACAGTAAAAAAACAATGCAACACAAAAAACTGCAGCACAACAAAACAAAATCACATTTCAATAATGCAGCACAAACAAAGACAACAGCGCCAAAAACAGACCACATCACAACAAAGTGACACACGGAGCAGAAAGTGTTTGTTACCGATTACTATCTCCAGAATCCTGTTTTCACAATATTGTGATAAACGTTGTTTAGAGCAAGCTCTACCTTATAGCCTCAGTCCAATGTGCTTTGGAACTCCCTTCATCTTAACAATTTTCCGACAAGATTAATGTGTGATTGAAATGGTGTCATGGATCGTAACTTGAGCAATTGAAAAGTTTTGCCCTGTTTCCAAACTGCTTTTTTCACAGATTAGAAGATAATTATGCAAATTCCTTTCTTCCAGTGTGTCATTGTTTTCCAAATAAATATAAACTTTGCAAATAAGTGCGGGTCAACTGACCCTGTGGTTATGCTAAAAAAAAGCAGCTTCCCGTGCATTCTCCTGTGGAACGCCACCTGTGGATCTGTATCTGTGTTCCAGCAGCATTCATTCCGAACAATCAGCACTTTTCTTTCTCCCATGAAAAGTGCTGATGCCTTGTGCCGCCCCTGACATACGATCAGCCCCGCTCCGCGCTTGAAGCGATGCTGGGGGTGGGGGCCACCTTGGCGGGACTTCGTTGAACCTTCTGCCCCAATGCTCTGCATACTTTGCTGCAGATTTAGTAACAGCAAGCACAGTGGAAGGACATCAAATGTTCATGTGCACGTGCCGCTTTCGGACTCTTTCCGTTCATTTGACTCCGCAAAAATGTCTGCCTAGTGGCGAGACATGTGCGTCTGAGGTGGTGACCAAAGCCTCACGAGGCTGCCAGACTTGAGTTACTAAGACCACCCTGGCTTAACACACTCCAAAATTAATAAGGCTCTGGTAAAAATAAATACACGCCACTTCTCTCGAAGTTTGGAAAGTTTGGAAAGGCCTTCGAAAGGCACCTGGGATCCCTTTCAAAGAATTGGCAGAATTAAATGGTAAATGTGAAAGAGCGCTCCTTAATGTGGAAACCTTTCGAGGAATCAAAGATAAATAAGACAGAGTCCCTGCCTGTCATGGTTTTGGGCAGATGGGTGGCATTTTACTACCAGACAGTAAATGGTTGTTTGTCACTGGAATGTTAAAGGAATGTGCTGCTTTTGCCGGGAAAGGTTGCAGCATTTTTTGACATCTCTGAACTAAACAACAGTCCCTAGCACAATGACAAAACACAATCAAACTAAAAACAAAATACATCAGTAAAACAAAGCAAAAACAGTAAAAAAAAAAAAATTTAAAAAAGTACAACAGCACACACAATAGCAAAACACATTACCAGTACAACAACATGCAAATATACACACACATTCTGGTCACATTTTCATAATACGGTGGAAAACGATGTTTGCACCAAACACTGTCTTACTTACCCCAAAGGAGAGGCTTTAGTGTAAGGTATCTGTGTCCGAACTCTGAATTGAGAATAACGTATCTCCAGTAGACACCTCATTGCACATCGTAAAATGCATGACGTGGTAATATTCTGGCATATCTCGAGAATGAGCTTCATTCTTGTCATCACGTTTGGAATCACTAAGGCCACTGTAAAATCATGTCTGTCACTTGGCAAACACATGCACATCAGGTGCCAAACCACACACGTAATCACAAACAAAATGTGCCTAATTATGTAACAGTGACTGATACACGTCCAACAACAGAATTTACTAGGCTGGTAAACTGCATAGACACAGTACATAATCCACAAGTGGCAGCAGTAGTGAGTCTGAAATAAAAATAAAGATGTGTACATAAGCATCGATTTACCAAAAGCCAGGGTAGCCAGTGATACATCATATACCTATAAACCTTAATGACATTACTGGAATTGACATCATATGACCCTTGACCCTGATTTTTTCTAGGGAGGCATGTCACACGGCCCTAATCACAACAATGGGCAACACTGAATTTCCATAATAACTGCATAATTAGTAAAGTAACATTACACAGACAAATATCTATTTAAGATGCTACCTATATTATGGTGCTGACTTTATCTTTGAAAGATGTAGGGCACAATGCTTGTCCTGGATTCTAGTGAGCAATCAAAGTGAGTAAGCCAGGCCACTTCTAGGGTGTGTCTCCACCGTAGAAAAATGTAAAAGAATGGGGTGAAATAGTGCTTTTAAAGCACCATTTTCAGATGATTTTGCTAAAATAGTTGAAAGAGAACTCATTAAATATTCAAATGTTTTCGTTGGGTGTGCCAAACCAATGAAACCTGATGTTCCCCATGAGTTGATCCCATTTTTTTTCAATATGTTCTATGGGTGCTCCCATATGTCAAAAAGTACACCCATTTTGCCACAGCCAGCCTTTTCTACTAGGTGCCCCCATATGCCATGGATGACCTCTTTTATCACTATTGAAAAAATATGCCAGTAACAGAATGTTGCCATTTATAGCATCCAAATACCATAGGGGATCTTAGGTCAAAAATTACGTCGGCATGTCAGGGACAGCATTTAGTTATGTATGTCTGCACCATTATTCTGTCCTGGCTCTCTCTATAAGACACCAGTTGTCTTCAGTATGGGAGGGCCAATGACATACTCTCATGATTAATATAACATTCTCGCTCACACTCATTATTTTTCGCTCACACTCATTCATTCTCACTCACACTCTCTTACACCCCTTATACTCATTCTTGTTCATTCTCACACTCATTCCTAATTTCACTCACTTATTCTCTCTCAATCTCTCACGATGTCTCTCACCACCTGTAAATGACTTCCACACACACACATGCTTACACATACAGATACACATGCTCACATTCTCTCACATAGAAACACTCTCACCTCATGCACAAACACAACATACATTTTAAAGCATTTTATTCACTTCAAGGGGCCACAAAGATTCAGTTTCAGCAAAGTGTGCTCTAGTTTTATTAAGCTAATAGCGAAAAATAGAAACCCATTCACTATCAGTGTAATGAAAAATAGGCCGACAATAAAGAGTGTGGAGCAGCTCCTGTGTTTCAGCATTGATTTTGCCAACTCTGAGGCCAGGAATCGTGAAGGCAGTGCCATGGGTTACAATGTGCAAGCCAGGGTCACAGTTGTGGCCCTCAGCAACCCTTAAATGAGGTCCATAGATGCGAAAAACGGGAAATGCAAGAATAAATCACGTATGTGAATTTCAGACATTAGAACATCAGTTATGCATGTGTGGAAACACACATAACACCCACAATAGCAACACATATTTACGAAAAAGAAGTACACCTATATTCATTAAAAAAATACTCATATGCTGAACTTAAACTGGGGCATCCAGAATAGACAGAAATATGTGTAGCCAAATGTGAAAAGGGGAAAAATAAAAGAAATATTGATTGAATACCTGATTTAATCTAATGCATTGGCAATTATTCTATGCATTCTAGTAACTTGTGTTTTGCTCAATGTGCCACCACAAATGGGAAACAATTGTATTCAAATGATCATTGATCTTGCACAAATAAGACTACAGCTTGAAGTGCCAGGACAGGTCTCTTTTGAATGAGAACAAAATCAACCTGAGACTTGTTTTGGCTCACTGGGCCCCATAAGTGAGGTGATGGCTTGAGTTCTATTTTATTGTATTGTAATTGCATTTATATAGCTCTTCCTACCACTGACGAGGCGTTGAAGCTCTTTTTCGGCGAGTAGCACGCTACTCCGGAACCCATAAAGGATTAGTGGTGAATTAGTATAGTGAAATATGGAAGTAATATGAGCGGTGGATATGTTAGTCTGTTATTTTGATTGAGAAGGATAGTGGAGGGATAGAATAGAAAAAGGTTGGCATTTATATAGCTCTTTCTACCCCTGATGACGTGTTGAAGTGCATTTTGGCGAGTAGCCTGCTACTCTGGAACCCAAACAGGATTAGTGGGGAATTAGTATAAGGAAACATTGAATTAATTTGAGTGGTGGACATGTTTGTCTGTTATTTGTATTGAAAAGGAATAGTGGCGGAATAGAAGAGGGAAGGGTCTAGAACTTTTTTCTATGGCAAGGTGAGCAGTGTAGCCACACTTGGACACTCCATCATGCTTAAAGCATCTCCCTAAGAAAAACAAAACCGTTTTGGGTGGGATGATATCATTAATCTCAAGCACTGATAACTACTATGGACCATGTCTTCAAGAAATTTAATTACCGTAGAAACACATGGTAAATAGCAGAAGTTGAGCTTGGTCTTTGTTGATACATCAAAGGTAAGTACATTAAGAGTCATTAATTACATCACATCAAGTACACTACATTGGGAGTACGTCTTATCGCATAGTCAACACATTCCAGGTGAGCTTTTCTTTTTATTACATATATATATATATATATATATATATATATATATATATATATATATATATATATATATATATATATATATATATATGTATGTAGGTATATATAGTTAGGACCTAGTTTCCATAGGAAATCCGCAAAATTCTATTGGGAATAACTTTGGCGCAGGTTGAGGAATTTGCGTGTAATTTTCCAAAATTTAGGCCAGCTCCGCTCCGCTCCTTCCCTGAAAGTTTTGGGGGGATTATTTATGCGGGGGCCGAGAAAAAAGGGGGGTCCTAAAACGTGTTTTTCCCATGTTAATTTCCATAGGACGAATAGACACGGCTCAACCCGAACCGCTGAATGGAATTACACCAAACTTTGCAAATTTGTAGGGACTGGGATGCAGAAGTGACTTTTCTATATTTGGTGAAAGTTGCTCCAGTGGTTTTTACAAAAATTAACTTCAAAAACACATATATATCTATAGGCGCGCACCGTACGCGTACCCGTATGCGCACCCGTACGCGTACCGCATGCGTACGTATGCGTACGTGTGCGTACCTCTCCGTGCACGAGCTGCATGCTGATTGGCTGCCACTGTCTGTCAACACTCCAACACAGAAATTGTGGGCAGCCATCTTGTGCCTCGGTAGACTGAGGTACAGGAAAGCAGAAAAACAAACGTGTAGAACTCAAAAAGGGGGCCGGGTAGAAGCACCCTGACCCCTTAGTGATGTGATGTCACTGACCATGTCATGAATGATGTAATATGTGATATCATCAGCAGTGGATTGCGGGTGCGCGAAATATAGTTAGTACAACTAACTATATAGGAGCAATTTCAATGGTTTTGTATGAGTGAAATGTCCAGCTAACTATAACACCCCTAAAACGTATAGTTTTTTGAGTGAATTTCAAAGGTTTTTTAAATGCTAATTCCTAACTATATAAGGCCTGAAACCTATGTTTTTTTCAGTGAATTTGCAAGGTTTTTTAAATGCGAATTCCTAACTATATAAGGCCTGAAACCTATGGTTTTTTCAGTGAATTTCAAAGGTTTTTTAAATGCTAATTCCTTATAAGGCCTTAAACCAAGTGAATATATATATATATGCATACACACATACATACATACATATATATATATATATATATATATATATACATATATATATATCATTCCAAAGTGATCCTTCACCACGATGCGCACGACTGCGGGTGCTCTGCAGAGGGGCCGGATCCTGGCCCATTCAAAACAATTTAATCCAAAAATGCGGCACACAGGTAGGGTTGTCCATCTGTATATTTGATTGCTTTACGCCCATTCCGTATGTAAGTTTACCGATCCACGGTAAAATTTCACATTAGTTCCCATTGTAGGAACCCATTCCAAGATGGCGCTCATCTTGGTGTCGGTTGGGCTGGCCCCTTTTCAATGTCTACCCTTGCAAGCAAAACTTTATTTAACCGGAACTATGTGCTGTTGGTCAGAAACACTGACGAAGGCTTACGCCGTAACGTTTGCTTGTTGCAAAAAATAAAACCGCTGTTATCTGCTGCCACCGGAGTGCTGTTTTCCTTTCCCGATGTGGGAGGATTTTGAACATACGGAAATGCTTATGCAAATGATTAATTTGTGTTTGACAAACAATGTGTTTATTGTCAATCATCAACTGTACAAGCAGGAGTGCGGTATATCTCTGGGCATGTCATTTTCACCGAATTACGCCAATGTCACCATGGGTTGGTGGGAAAAGACAATAGCATGGGATCCCACCAATCAAGAAGATCTGGACAAAATTATTCTATGGGTCCGCTACATCGACGACCTGTTCGTAATTTGGAATGGCAACACTGGAATTCAACACTTACTTCTCCAAACTTAACAGCAACGATGTGGGATTACAGTTCACACATTCCATCAGTAAAAAGAAAATTGATTTTTTGGACCTCACTATATTCATTGAAAACGATCAAATACAAACCACTCTCTATAGAAAAAAACAGCTACAAACAGTATTTTGCATTTTACTAGTTTTCATCCTCAACCTCTGTTGTCCAGCATACCATACGGCGAATTTATTCGCATGAAAAGGAACTGCACCAAAGAAAGTGACGCGGAAACAAAAATCATGGAAACTTCAGTACGGTTAAAATCAAGAGGATACAGTGATAAAATCCTGAAGAAATGCAAAAAGAGAGTGGATTTGAAAAGAAGAAAAATGATACTTGCCCCACAAGTTAAAGAGGATGATAGTAAAGGACCACCTCGATTTGTGATGACATTTAGCAAAGAGAGCGGCATCATAAGAAACAAAATTCAGAAGTACTGGCATCTTATATCAGGAGATCCAGATATAGGCAAGATGGCAGGAAAAGGACCACTGATTAGCTACAGAAAAACAACATCTCTAAGAAACTGTTTAGTACAGAGCCATTATAAAGGAAAACAAATTGTCAACAAGAATAATTGGCTAACAGATCAACGAAATGGATTCCGGAGATGTAATGTCTGTAAGGCATGTAAAAACCTCTTATGATGAACTGAATGGAAAACAAACTATAATTAATGGACAAATATCATGTGCATCAACTCATGTTGTATATGTGGTACAATGTAAATGTGGTTCCAAATAAATTGGGAGTACAACATGTGCACTCAAAAAGCGAATTTTGGAGCATATGAGGGCGGTAAAAAATAAAGACATGGCATATGCAACCGCCAAACACATGGCCAATTGTCAAAACAGTGATTGGAGAGCAATGACATACTATGGTATCTTTATGTTGGATGCAAATGAAAGAGGTGGCAATCGACTACGGAAATTGCGGCAAATTGAATCTAAATTGATCATTTGACTTAAAACTAAAGTGCCGAGGGGGATGAATTTTGATGAGGAGCTTTATGTGCATCTTGAATAACTGACAACATCGACTGGATACCAGTCAAATTGATCTGTATTGAACTGATTTGAACTATAACGAAGGAGGCAACCATTATCTGTCCGGGTACTATACCCCGATTTCACAAACTGAAATATCTTGCAAATATCGTGTTAATATGGTTAGGTCGGTACATTATTGTGACGATCAAATAATGTATATACATTCATTGCATATGGGTACTATACCCGGCCATTTTCACTGAAAATCCTTGGTTGTAAAGCTCTGAATGGTAACGATGTAATTCATGCATTCTATATAATGTAGCACGAATTAAGCAGCCATCTGAAATCGATCAAAGCAATCTGTGAAATGTAAATCATTCACAACAGTTGATAAATGTAGCAGCAGCGTCCACAATGCGCAAATAATTTTGTAATGTATAATGTAATGACCTACTAGTCCCAGAAGGCATCCTAATAGCTAACTGAGATAAATAGTAGACATAGAAATATGCACACTTACCGTGAAAAAAGCCTATGCTAGGCTGAAACGCGTTTGTCCGAGTGTGGAGTGAATAAAGATATTTTGGTGATACTACCCTACCTGTGTGCTGCATTTTTGGATTAAACATATATATATATATATATATATATATATATATATATATATATATATATATATATATCTATTACGCTCTTGATCACTGGCTAGCTGAACAAAGGAGGCGGAATTGAAAGAACCAATTTATTTTGATGATAAGCCCCTCCTTTGTTCAGCTAGCTAGTGATCAAGAGCGTAATGCTTGAAACGCGTATGGCAAAAGGGAAGCCTGCTACCTAATTTGAAGCTGTGCAACCTGAATTTGAATTGAATTTGAATTTAAAATATTTATAAAGCGCAGCATTCACCTGGACGGTTTCTTGGCGCTGTGGAAGCAAAATTAACAGGAGGGGGACAGAGAATATGTTACTGTGGAAATGCCTGGTTGAACAAGAAGGTTTTTAACCCTTTGCGGAAAAACGGGTAGTGTTTGGCCGACCGCAGATGGTCGGGAAGGGAGTTCCAAAAGGCAGGTGCCAGGCATGAGAAATTGGTCCCACCCCATTTTTTCCGCTTATAGCGGGGGACCTGCAGCAGGGATTGAGAGGAAGACCGCAGCTCTCTGGTAGGGACGTACTCTTTATCAGGGCGGCAATAAAAGCAGGAGCTGAGCCCTGACGGGCCTGAAAAACCATACAACCAGTTTTATAAAGGGAACGCTCCCTGACAGGCAGCCAGTGGAGTGCCTTCAGTAACGGGGTGGAGTGGTGAGATCGGGAGAGGCCGAATACAAGCCGGGCCGCCAGATTTTGTACTAGTTGAAGCTTTCTTAAACTGTAGGCTGGAATGCCATTATACAGGGCATTGGCATAGTCCAGCCTGGGGTGAAAGTGCGGATACCTTCCGTGTGTGGCGATTCCTCTTGGGGCAACTCGTGTGTTTGATATATAGTGGCTGGTCCGGCCACGGAAAAGCCCCACCGCTTGCCAAGGCGGGTCTGGAGTGCTCGGCGAATGGAGCGCTCGCATGAACGGAAAGGCGCCTGCACCACAGTGTAATACTTGCCAGTGGAGAACAGTTTGGCGAGGATTCTCACCCTCACAGGTATGAAATTTTTGAACTGAGGCTGTGGAACCCACTTGGGGAGGGAACGTTTGAGCCTAGCAGCATGATTCAAACTACAAGTACCAGCATGCTACGGCGCCCACTGGGGCGGGGCTTATCATCAAAATAAATTGGTTCTTTGAATTCCGCCTCCTTTGTTCAGCTAGCCAGTGATCAAGAGCGTAATGCTTGAAACGCGTATGGCAAAAGGGAAGCCTGCTACCTGATTTGAAGCTGTGCAACCTGGGGTGAAAGTGCGGATACCTTCCGTGTGTGGCGATTCCTCTTGGGGCAACGCGTGTGTTTGATATATATATATATATATATATATTTCCACAAAAAAGAGTTCCATTTACCGGGGGCCCGACCCTGCAGGGCGGGCTCTTGAAAGCAGGAATGGAGATCCTGCTGCTTCAACAACATTCACCAAAAAGAGCCCAACTTCGTCTGACTGCAAGAAGCTGACTTTATTCGTCACACCCACAGCATCACATGACACACTTAAGAGTCCTGACGCGTTTCAGCGTTGTTCCGCCTTAATCATAGGAAGGTGTGTCCTCAGTAAATTCCAAGTGGACTTGGTCCCACAGTGTTTAGACTGCGGGTTCCAGCATGCAACAGGTGAGTATTCAAAAGTTTAGTTTTGCTTAATAGCGTGATTTCACCCAGTGCCTTAGTCGATAATTGCACAATGCTTTGAGATGTTGCGGTGTTCTAAAAAATAATTGCTTCCGCTGCGAAGTTGTAGGAAACAGGAAAGCATCCTTCTCCTCTCCTTTCTTAACGGACTGCCACATTGCCTCGGAAGTCCATGAGCGGCTGGCAGCACCGCAAGCGGGTCATCCCCCTCAATTAGTATTTCCACAAAAAAGAGTTCCATTTACCGGGGGCCCCGACCCTGCAGGGCGGGCTCTTGAAAGCAGGATTGGAGATCCTGCTGCTTCAACAACATTCACCAAAAAGAGCCCAACTTCGTCTGACTGCAAGAAGCTGACTTTATTCGTCACACCCACAGCATCACATGACACACTTAAGAGTCCTGACGCGTTTCAGCGTTGTTCCGCCTTAATCATAGGGAGGTTTGTCCTCAGTAAATTCCAAGTGGACTTGATCCCACAGTGTTTAGACTGCGGGTTCCAGCATGCAACAGGTGAGTATTCAAAAGTTTAGTTTTGCTTAATAGCGTGATTTCACCCAGTGCCTTCGTCGATAATTGCACAATGCTTTGAGATGTTGCGGTGTTCTCAAAAATAATTGCTTCCGCTGCGAAGTGTAGGAAACAGGAAAGCATCCTTCTCCTCTCCCTTTCTTAACGGAGTGCCACATTGCCTCGGAAGTCCATGAGTGACTGGCAGCACCGCAAGCTGGTCATCCCCTCAATAAGTATTTCCACAAAAAAGAGTTCCATTTACCGGGTGCCCCGACCCTGCAGGGCGGGCTCTTGAAAGCAGGAATGGAGATCCTGCTGCTTCAACAACATTCACCAAAAAGAGCCCAACTTCATCTGACTGCAAGAAGCTGACTTTCTTCATCACACCCACAGCAGCACATGACAAACTTAAGAGTCCTGACGCGTTTCAGCGTTGTTCCGCCTTAATCATAGGAAGGTGTGTCCTCAGTAAATTCCAAGTGGACTTGGTCCCACAGTGTTTAGACTGCGGGTTCCAGCATGCAACAGGTGAGTATTCAAAAGTTTAGTTTTGCTTAATAGCGTGATTTCACCCAGTGACTTCGTCGATAATTGCACAATGCTTTGAGATGTTGCGGTGTTCTCAAAAATAATTGCTTCCGCTGCGAAGTTGTAGGAAACAGGAAAGCATCCTTCTCCTCTCCCTTTCTTAACGGAGTGCCACATTGCCTCGGAAGTCCATGAGTGGCTGGGAGCACCGCAAGCGGGTCATCCCCCTCATTTATATATATATATATATATATATATATATTCACTGAAAAAACCATAGGTTTCAACCATGTTATAGTTAGGAATTAGCATCTAAAAAACCTTGCAAATTCACTGAAAAAAACATAGGTTTCACACACGTTATAGTTAGGAATTAGCATTTAAAAAACCTTAGAAATTCACTGAAAAAAAACATAGGTTTCACACATGTTATAGTTAGCTGGACATTTCACTCATACAAAACCATTGAAATTCCCCTGTTATAGTTAGTTCAGCTAACTATAACTCACGCGCCCGCAATGCACTGTTGATGACGTCACATATTACATCACTCATGACATAGTCAGTGACATCACTCATGACATCACTGATGACATCTCAAAAACCAAACACCAAAGCAGTTTGCTATGGTAGGGCAGGAGCAGCGAGGCTCCCACCCTACCATAGCAAACAGGAGTGTCCCGGGGGTAGGCACCCCGGGACATGCAGGAGTCGGTCCTGGGGGGTGGCAGTCCCCAGGGCCACCACAAGGCTCCTGGAGGAGGGCCGTGCAGCCCCCCTTCCAACATTAAAAAGCCCCGGGGTGGTGGTCCCCGGGCCTGGGGGTCCGTGACGGACCCCCCAATTTAAATATTAGAACCCTGGGGAGGTGGCGGTCCCCGGGGTGTGTGGGGGGGCTTGAGTGTTGGGGTTCAAGGGGGCCTGGTTCCTTCTGTTTAGTTCCCCGTTAGCGGTTTTTCTTAAAAGTGCCAAGTGCATATGCGATTTTATGGACGCTCCCTAGAGCTCGCTTTAAAAGGGGGCTGCCAACAGGAAACAGGTGCTTGGTTTCTTTATTGGTCCCTTGCCGTGTGATTCCTGTTCCTCTGGTTCTACCTTGTTTCCCTTCCTTTGAGCTCCGTTTCAGCGGTCTTTTCTAGTGCTGGGTTTTGATCCCCTTTTTCCCCTGCTCCCTTGTTTTCCTATTCCCTTGGGCATTTCTGAGCCCTTAATTGGGGACCTGTTTTTGATCTTCGGTGACGTTCTGGGATTCGCGGCTGCGTTTCCTTTGTGTTTTAACGTCCCGTTATTATCCCTTTTTGTATCCAAACCATCTTGTTATACGCTGTGTTTGGGTGGTTTCACGAAGGAGCTGAATAACGGCTGTTTTTGTGCTACCTTCGTGTTCTTTTTTAGATTCCAGGTTTTTTTTGGGTGTCTTTCGTATTCCCTTTGATACCATTTTTCCCCTGTCCTTTTTGTCCTAAGAATTGTGAATTCCACCCCCTTTGTCATTCTCAGTGTTTCCAGAGGGGGCGTGGTTAGTCTGGGGTTACGCAAGAAACAACCAATATGATTGCAGTGGAAGAATTCCTGTTTCGTATCAAGCCACTCCCGTTTGTTATCTGGAGTAAGCAGGGAGGTCGGTAGTTCGTGTGTGTACTTGGCACTGGTAATAGTTGTAGGGGTGTGTTTAATCTTGTCTCCTTCTTTCGTTTTAGCGGTCGCGTCTGTGTCAAGCTGTCAGCTGCCGAGAAACCAGAGGAGACGAGTTGTGTTCCCCAAGACCTTGGGTTCCCTTGTTTTGTTACCCACCTTCTCCTGCGGTGTTGGGCCGGTCGGCAACAGAACAGAAAACCAAGCCCACGAATTAACACACCGCCCGAGTGAAGAATGGTTGAGGAGGCAGCAGGGGGGGCTTCTTCGATGCAGGAAATCATGCAGGCTTTAGCGCACATACAGGATGAAGTCCAACCCCTGCGTCAGGAGAATCAGGAGTTACGGGGGACACTGAGTGAGGTGAAAGAAAGCACTAAAAGAAGAGGGAGGGATCCCTCAGTTAAGGCTAAGCCCCCATTGATTCAACCAGCCACATTCAAATATGAGAGGAGTGGGGGGCAGAGTGGGTCTCCTTCTCCTTTGTCCGTTACAGTGAACACTCCCGTGCCGGTGCCTCTAGCAGCTCCAGAGAGGTTTTCCGGGGATAGTAGCAGATATGCTATATTTATGAACCAGTGCCATTTGCACTTCATGTGTCGACCAACCGCTTTTCCCGACGACACTACTAAAGTAGCGTTTGTGATCTCATATCTTTCGGGTACTGCAGCTAGTTGGGCGGTCCCCTTAGTGGAAAACAATGACGCTGTGTTGAATAGTTTCCCGGCCTTTAAGAACCAGATGCATAGTCTGTTTGCTAAGCATGCTTTTATGCAGGCAAGCGATGTTGAATTGTTAAAGTTACGGCAGGGTAAGCAGGATCTTTTGGGTTATGTGGCTACTTTCAATCGCCTAGTAGCAGAGACACAATGGCCCATGGCAAAAAGAACCTCTTTGTTTTATCAGGGCTTGTGCGAGGACTTAAAAGATATAGTCTCTCAGGTTGTAGACCCCCCTGAAGATTGTGTTGAGTTCATCAATTTGGTTATCAAACTCAACCATCGTATGAGTGAAAGAAAAGGGGAAAAGATCAGGTTTCAACCCCCAAGGACAACTGTAACCAAGAGAGAAACATCTGAGAATGGGGGCGTGAAAACAGATCCTGAACCTATGCCTTTGGGTGGGGTGCGGGGTTCCTTATCCAAGGAGGAAAAGGAGCGAAGGCGCTTGTTGCAGTTGTGTTTGTATTGTGGGAGGGGTGGACACTTTGCTCGAGAGTGTCCAGTGAAACCGTCCCGGATCCCGGAGAATAGGGCTGTGGCTTTCGTGGGAAGGGATTGCGAGAGTCCGTTAGTCCATGAAAGAGGTTTTTGTAACCCATATGACGTACAAGGGGCGGTTCAAAGAGTCCCGCATCATTTCACGGTATCGGCTTGCTTCGCTTACTCATCTTGTGGTAGAGCTTCCTTGTCGGTATTATTGGATTGTGGGGCCACAGGGAACTTTATGGACATTGGGTTGGCCGAGTCGTTGATGGTTCCCTGTGTGATGAAGAAACAACCTGAACCCGTGAGGGCTATTGATAGCATGGAGCTAACCTCTGGGTCGATTGTACGACAAACCAAACCTTTGTTGATGACTTTTGATAATGGGCATTCTGAGACGGTCTGTTTCGATCTGATTGCCGCACCAGCATTTGGGGTGGTACTCGGGGTACCCTGGTTACAGGCCCATAATCCCAGAATCGATTGGGCGCGGAGGCTGGTTACGCTTGATTCGGAGTATTGTCTTCTTCACTGTTATTGTGAGGCGACTGATAGGGTGTCTCCGTTGTCTTGTGCAGCGAGTGGTTGCGATCAGAACGGTTTGCCTCCTTCATTTGTGGCATATAAGGAGGTGTTTGATAAGGATCAGGCGTGTGTATTGCTACCACACAGGGCTTTTGATTGCCGTATTGATTTGGTTCCGGGGGCCATTTTGCCCTGTAGTAGGGTTTATGCGTTGTCGGAGCCGGAGGAGAAACATCTACGGCAGTATTTGGATGAGATGTTAAAGAATGGGTTTATTCGGCCTTCTTCTTCGCCTGTGTCTTCCTACATATTTTTTATACCGAAGAAGGAGGGTGATCTTCGTGCTTGCGTGGACTACAGAGCGTTGAATAAGGTCACAATAAAGAACAAGTACCCATTACTTCTTATACCGGTGTTGTTAGACCAGCTGCGACATGCCAAGGTGTTCACAAAGCTTGATTTAAGAGGCGCTTACCTTCTCGTTCGCGTCTGCGAGGGCGACGAATGGAAAACGGCGTTCCGTACTAAGTTTGGTTTGTTTGAATATTGTGTTATGCCTTTTGGTTTGTGTAACGCTCCTGCCTCTTTTCAGTTTTTTATAAATGAGGTTTTGCGTGAGTTTTTGGATGTCAGTGTGATTGTTTACATTGATGATATTTTGTTTTTTTCCCCGTCCTTTGAGGAACATGATGCTCATGTTTCGCAGGTTTTGTCTAAGTTGTTGGAACACCGTTTATTTGTCAAGCTGGATAAATGCACTTTTGGTGCGACACATGTTGAGTTTTTGGGATTCCTGATATCTGCGGATGGTATAAAGATGGATCCCCGGAAGATCGAAGCTATAGTTAACTGGCCCATACCCGCATGTGTTAAGGATATACAGGTGTTACTTGGTTTAGGCAACTTCTACAGGCGTTTTATCAGTCATTTCTCTGACATTGTTTCGCCTATGACTTCATTGTTGAAGAAGGGAGTGGTGTTTGAGTGGACGCCTGCGGCACAGATGGCTTTGGAAAGATTGATTGGGCTTTTTACATCTGCTCCTGTGTTGATGCATCCTGATACTGCTCTTCCGTTTTATGTAGAGGCGGATGCGCCCCAGCTAGCCGTTGGGGGCGTGTTGTCTCAGCGTGATAATGAATCTGGGTTGATGCATCCAATTGCGTATTTTTCAAAGAAACTACTACCTGCTGAGCAGAATTATACAATTGCCGAAAAGGAACTATTGGCCATAAAGCTGTCTTTTGAGGAATGGCGCCATTACCTTTGGGGGGCTCGTCACCCCATTACCATCTATACGGATCACATGAACTTGGAGTTTTTCCGGTCCGGCTTTAACTCCCAGACAGATGAGATGGGTGCTATTCTTCAATGAATATGATTTTACCATCACGTATAGGCCAGCTGCTCAACAGGGGAAATCTGACGCATTATCTCGGATTTATGCGGATCCGTCACAAGGTAACAAGACGGAGGAGTCCTGTTTTATGATTCCTGGTGATAAGATAGTTGGTTGTGCTTCTATGGACGATTTCATGGTTAAAGTGCAGGATGAAATGAAGCAGTTAGATCTGGCTCCGTGGCTGTCGGAACCTGGAATCACGTTAAAGGATGGGTTATTGTATCAGGCAAAGAAGTTGTTTGTGCCACCCGAATTGCGTACACTGGTTCTTACATATTGTCATTCATCGTCCTTGGTTGGGCATCCGGGGGTCAATAAGACCAAAGAGCTGTGTATGCGTTGGTTTTGGTGGAAGTCTCTGGCCCATGATGTACAGGTATTTGTGGCCTCATGCCCGGTGTGTGCTGTTAGTAAGTCCTCGCACATGTCTCCGTCTGGGTTGTTGCACCCATTGCCAGTGCCTCCTTCCCCCTGGCATACGATCAGTATGGACTTTGTGACCGATTTGCCGCTTGATTCAGGGTTTACGGCCATTTTAGTTGTTGTGGATTTATTCACAAAAATGTCTCACTTCGTTCCCTTGCCAGGGTTACCTACATCTAGAGAATTGGCTGATGTGTTTATGGCCCAAGTGATCCGACTGCATGGGGTTCCTACTGCCATCGTTTCAGATAGAGGGGCACAGTTTGTTTCACATTTTTGGACTGCCCTGTGTCGATCATTAAAGATGGAAGTACGTTTGTCAACAGCTTACCATCCACAAAGCGACGGGCAAACAGAAAGTACCAATCAAACCATGGAGCAGTATTTGCGCTGTTTGCTAACGTCACTGACGGGCAGTTGGGTACAAGCCCTTCCTGTGGCTGAGTTTGCATATAATAACAGCATGCACTCAGCTTTAGGCATGTCACCGTTTTATTGTTCAATGGGGTTCCATCCCAAGACCATTCCTATTCAGCCATCTGAGAGGGTACCAGCAGTGGATTCCCTGAGCAGGGGTTTGATTGAAATCTGGAAGAAAGCCCAACAGCATTTATTTGAGTCCAAGAAAGCCATGAAAGTACAGGCAGATAGGCATAGACGCCCAGCTCCTCTGTATGCAGTTGGGGATAGGGTTTGGCTATCAACGAAGAATCTGAAGTTGCCAGGACCAAGAAAATTACAGCCTCGGTTTGTAGGTCCCTTTCCTGTCCAGAAGGTGGTGAATCCAGTTGCGATCAGGTTGGCTTTACCGGCTGAGTATGGTATTCATCCTGTATTTCACACCTCTTTGTTGAAGCCATATGTCACCACTTCTCAAGAGTTGCCACCTCCTCCTCCCGTTTTAATAGATGATAACGTGGAGTATGAGGTTAAAACTGTTATGAATTCCAAGCGGATGAAGGGACGGCTATATTACCTAATTGACTGGAAGGGTTATCCCCCAAGGGACCGTTCTTGGGTTCCGGCAAGTAGGGTTCATGCTGCCCGGTTAGTTCGTCTGTTTCATCGCCTGCACCCTGGGAAGCCAAGGCCTGTAGGGAGGCTTTCGGGAGGGGGTACTGTTGGGGTTCAAGGGGGCCTGGTTCCTTCTGTTTAGTTCCCCGTTAGCGGTTTTTCTTAAAAGTGCCAAGTGCATATGCGAATTTATGGACGCTCCCTAGAGCTCGCTTTAAAAGGGGGCTGCCAACAGGAAACAGGTGCTTGGTTTCTTTATTGGTCCCTTGCCATGTGTTTCCTGTTCCTGTGGTTCTACCTTGTTTCCCTTCCTTTGAACTCCGTTCCAGCGGTCTTTTCTAGTGCTGGGTTTTGATCCCCTTTTTCCCCTGCTCCCTTGTTTTCCTATTCCCTTGGGCATTTCTGAACCCTTTATTGGGGACCTGTTTTTGATCTTCGTGACGTTCTGGGATTCGCAGCTGCGTTTCCTTTGTGTTTTAACGTCCCGTTATTATCCCTTTTTGTATCCAAACCATCTTGTTATACGCTGTGTTTGGGTGGTTTCACGAAGGAGCTGAATAACAGCCGTTTTTGTGCTAACTTCGTGTTCTTTTTTAGATTCCAGGTTTTTTTTGGGTGTCTTTCGTATTCCCTTTGATACCATTTTTCCCCCTGTCCTTTTTGTCCTAAGAAATGTGAATTCCACCCCCTTTGTCATTCTCGGTGTTTCCCGAGGGGGCGTGGTTGGTCTGGGGTTACGCAAGAAACAACCAATACGATTGCAGTGGAAGAATTCCTGTTTCGTATCAAGCCACTCCCGTTTGTTATCTGGGGTAAGCAGGGAGGTCGGTGGTTCGTGTGTGTACTTGGCACTGGTAATAGTAGTAGGGGTGTGTTTAATCTTGTCTCCTTCTTTCGTTTTAGCGGTCTCGTCTGTGTCAAGCTGTCAGCTGCTGAGAAGCCAGAGGAGACGAGTTGTGTTCCCCAAGACCTTGGGTTCCCTTGTTTTGTTACCCACCTTCTCCCGGTGTCGTGTTCTCCACCATCCGTTTTGATTGCGGTGTTTGGGGTCACGGTGAGGGTAGAGGATTGGGACGTTCTTCACTCCTGCGGTGTTGGGCCGGTCGGCAACGGAACATTGAGCCCCCCTCCCACAGGTTTATTTTTTATTTTTTAAAAGAAGCCCAGGGGGGTGGTGGTCCCCAGGGCTGCGGTGTGGCCGTGAGCCCCCCGCATTAAAGCCCGGGGGGTGGCGGTTCCCAGGGCTGGGTGTCCCACTGGGCCCCCCATTATAAAGAACTATATTGCCCACGGGATTTGGCCCCCCGGGGGCTAATTAAAAAAATCAGACTTCAGGGTTTTTTTTTGCGGGATACGCGTACCGTACGTGTATCCCGTGATTTTAAAAAATCGTGGGACCCCCTAAGCAGACCTAGGGGGTCAGGTTGTTTCTAACCTGCCCCCTTTGCGTGTTTTGAATGTTCATTTCACTGCTTTCTTGTGCCTTGGTTCACAAGGTGGCTGCCAAGCCTTCCTGGTTTGAAGTTTTGACAGCCAATTAGCATAAAGCTTGTGCTCGGGAAGGTAAGCGTACGGTACTTCGTCTCTAGATATATCTATGATTTTACTTTTGATTTTCTCAGGAACTACTGAACAGATTTACACCATTTAACAAAAAGCGTAAACTGAGAACCAAACTCTACCTTTTTGCCAAATTTGGTGTAATTCCGTTCAGCAGTTCAGGCTGTAGCCTCACTTAAAGGTCACTATGGAAAATTGCATGGGGAAAACACATTTTGAGACCCCCCTTTTTTCTCGGCACCAGCTTCACGAATCACCCCAAAACTTTCAGGGAAGGAGCGGAGCAGGCCATTTTCTTGGAGAATTTCGCGTGTATTCGTCGACCGGTGCAAAAGTTATTCTAAATAGAATGTTGCGGATTTCATAGGGAAACTAGGTCCTAACTATAACTACCTACTGGCGACCGCCAGTAGGTAATATATATATATATATATATATATATATATATATATATATATATATATATTTAACCAACACTTTTCCCGTCAGTGAAATACGTAAACGACACACCAGGAGTTGCTGTGCTCAAAGGTTTATTTTGGCAGCAAAACAAACCGTATATAATTGTCCCAAACGTCCATAAACAGTAACATGCAACACTATGTACTGTGTCTATTTGCTCATTTGTCCATGTGACAAATGGTACATAGGAAGTACTACTCTAAAAGCAAAGGAAAGGGTGCTGCAGCACCTTAGAGCCATTAGGAACCATAACATCCAATACCCAGTGGCCAGACACTTTTTCAAATACCATTTCCAAGATGAAAGCCTGTTGAGAATGGTGGTACTTGACAAAGTCGACTTGGGAATACGTGGTGGTGATAGAACCACATGCCTTCGCAAAATGGAATCAAAATATATTATTGATTTCGAAACTACATTTCCACAGGGTCTGAATAACCATGAGGAGCTTTCTGTTCATTTGGAAAAATAAAATGTTGAAACTGTAATGCATTTAGATATTTGTTAGAAAATTGAAAACAGAAGTAGCTGGACAGCTTAGTCGTCTTTTTTAAATCTTTGTATATATGTTTTTTAATTTTCAGAACCTATTTCTACATTTATGGACGTTTGGGACAATTATATACGGTTTGTTTTGCTGCCAAAATAAACCTTTGAGCACAGCAACTCCTGGTGTGTCGTTTACGTATTTCCCTGACGGGAAAAGTGTTGGTTAATTATATTGGGCTTCCGGGACCCTGAAATCGACCCACTCGTGAGCAGGTACTGGCTTTTACCGGGATTCCGAGTTACGCTGTTTATCTTTGCTGGTCCGCTCCCCCTTTTTGACCCAAACACCTGGAATATGTCGGAAAGAGACGCGAGTAAGAAAATCTGAAACCGCGCTTCATTACTGAATGAAGAAAAAGAACTAACTCCGCAACATTGGGAGGACGTCGTATGGTGAAAGGAACTCTGGTCCTGAGAGTCCAAATTTGCCGTAAAGCCCGACGCGGAAACCCGGCCATCAACACTGTTCTACGAAGTACGTGAGTGTACCGAGGGCAAGCGAGTGATCCGGACGGAGGTCCTGGGAACCCGCAGATGCCTTTGGTCTCCAGAGCGTGAAGTGGGACGGTGACGGTGTCTCGAACAGTACGTAAGGGCCGGTAAGGCGCTTTGGCACAGGACGTGTCAAGAGGGGTAGAGACTGATTGTTAAAAGGAGGAGGCGTCCTCCGATATCGGCAGGAGTTGCTACAAACGAATAAGTGCGCTAATAACAAAAATGGCAGCAATGGACTCAAGACGCAAAGCGGCAGCGGACAAGCTGTTTTTTATGCAAAGCGGAACAACTAATGATCCAAAAATCCAAGCAGCCAACATCAGCAAGGAGGCACAAATACAAACACTCCTTGTAAAACTGGAAAAACTGAATAGAAAAGAACTGGGCAAATGGTGGGAAGCAGAATCACTGCAGAGATACATTGATGCAGGACGGGTGCCGCGAGGCCTGAGAAACTTTACTGTCCCTACATTTGAGGATCCTGATCCGGAAATGCTGGATGAGTGGTCGAATAATACTGTGGCATGCTCGATGACAATGATGCGCATTCTTGTTAAATATGCGCTAAAAGACCGTAAGAAATTACTGGAACAAATTGAAAAATTAATTGCGGAAATAATTCCAATGATTGGGCAGGATGCCTTTAACGAGTTCACAAAAAATCTAGAAGTGAAAATGTACAAATTAGAGGAAGAAATAACGGCTAAGAAACAGAGAAAATTCCTGCGGGATTATAAAGATTACCAGGCGGGACGTACCCTGACCTTTCACCGAAAGTATGATCATTTATATGATAAATCTACCCTGAGAGTGAATAAAAACGCTTTAACAATGGCACAGGCAGAACCAGAAGAAAGTGATATCTCGGATGGGAGTATGCAAGATCTCTCTACCACTGGATTAAACCAGAGTGCCACAGATGACCAGGAAGAAATTAGGAAGCGTTTTTTGTTACAATTTCAAGTAATAAATCAGGGACGGACAGACCAGCAACAAGATCAAGGAAACCAAAAAGGGCGAGGCAGGGGAAATCGGGGAAGACCGAAAGGAACAAAAAAGCAAAAACCAGACAACAACGCCGCAAAGCAGCCCATGGGAATGGCAACAAGGGGCAACAAGAAACAACAATGACGGTAATCAACTTATCCAATAGACCTTTGAATGTGCATGAACATGAAGTTCTCTCGTTAGGACTATCTTTTTGTCCCAGTAGTAACTTTGATTATGCCCAAACGAGGATAGATTTATTTTACTTCTCAAGAAAGCTAAAATTGAAAAAATGGTTTGAGACACACCCTCCTGGGCCCCCTACAGTGGTGGGTCATAATAGTGTAAATAACCTGGACCTGAATGATATTGAATTAATGGAAATGATTTCTTCAGGTAGAATTGACAGTAATGAATTTCTGAATGACAATGAAGTTGATACTTGTATAAATCCAGGAAGTGATTTTAAGGTAAAATCCAAATTCATTCCACAGATTATGTGTGAGGCTGTGGAGGTGTTTGAAAAGGGAGTTTTGCAAGACCTAAAGAAACTGAGACAGGAGCGTATGCCTAACAGAAAAAAGAACCTGACATTTGCACAGTATAGTGCAATTAAAAGTTTGAAGGAAGATGGTAGTATTGTGATCCGCCATGCGGACAAAGGGGGCAACGTTGTTGTTTTAGAAAAAGAGAAATACTTGAGAGAGGGACATAGACAGTTAGAAGATGTAAACTGCTATGAGGCAAGTTCTTTCTCTGAGGTGAGACTCACAAAAGGTTTGTTTGAAAATAAAATCCAGAACTTCAGGGATAAGGGGCTGCTTACCTGGGAAGAATGCCAGTTCCTAAAATGTGATCATCCCAGAACTCCAATCTTGTATCTACTCCCAAAAATACACAAGAATGCCACTGATCCACCAGGGAGACCTATCGTGTCATCAATAGGCTCACTTCTTGAAAACACTTCCCAATATATCGACTACTATTTACGACCTTTTGTAATGGCCTTACCCACGTACCTCAAGGATACTACACACTTCCTAAAGAGTATAGAGGGCATTGTTTGGGAACCTACTTACATCCTGGTTACTCTAGATGTTAACAGCTTATATACGTGTATCAAACACAACTTGGGCATACAGGCTGTTGAGCATTTCCTGAAATCTAGATCGATTGCGTTTTTGGAACATTCGAAAATGTTGCTGGAACGAATTGAATTTTGTTTACAGCACAACTTTTTTGTCTTTGATGAGTTGGTATACCGTCAGGCACAGGGCACGGCGATGGGCACCTGCTTTGCCCCCAGTTATGCCAACCTTTTCATGGGTTGGTGGGAGGAGCAGGTGTCCAGCGAGATCGCAGAGTTTAACAGCAAAGTTGTCCTGTGGCTGAGGTATATCGATGATATCTTTCTGATCTGGAATGGCACAGAAGAATCAGTAAAAAGATTTGTGTGCCAACTTAACACCAATGAAATGAATCTTAAATTCACTGAACACATACACAGATCAGAAATTGATTTTTTAGACACAAGGGTTGAAATAAAAGGAACCGTGATGATGACCAGTCTTTATAGAAAAACAACAGCGGGCAACAGCTTACTGAATGCGAGAAGTGCCCACCCCAGAAATCTCATTAACAGTATCCCTTATGGGGAATTGCTCCGTGCTAAACGGAACTGCAGTACCCAGGAAGCGTTTGCAGATGAACAAGTGACAATGATCAAACGCTTCAAAGAACGGGGGATACAATAACAAAACCATACAGGGGGCCGTGAAAAGAGTGGAAACCAAAGAGAGGAATGAACTGTTGGATACAAATATAGTCAGTGAAACTAGTTTCAATATTAGATTCATTATCACAGTCTCAGGTCAGGCAACGGCAGTGAAAACAATTTTGAATAAACATTGGCATGTGTTACTAACTGATCAACACCTGAAATCACATCTAAACGGTAACCCTCAAATTACGTTTAGAAAGAGTAAATCTTTAAGAGATGAACTCAGTCCCAATTCCGTGACCAGCAATGCCACCCCTAAAGACATTCCAGGTTTTAGATGCTGTAGATCGTGTAAGGCCTGTAGAAACAGTATTAACTGTAGAGAGGTGACGGTACCTGGAACAGGAAGAGTGTTTTCGATACAGAAAACAGTAACATGCAACACTATGTACTGTGTCTATTTGCTCATTTGTCCATGTGACAAATGGTACATAGGAAGTACTACTCTAAAAGCAAAGGAAAGGGTGCTGCAGCACTTTAGAGCCATTAGGAACCATAACATCCAATACCCAGTGGCCAGACACTTTTTCAAATACCATTTCCAAGATGAAAGCCTGTTGAGAATGGTGGTACTTGACAAAGTCGACTTGGGAATACGTGGTGGTGATAGAACCACATGCCTTCGCAAAATGGAATCAAAATATATTATTGATTTCGAAACTACATTTCCACAGGGTCTGAATAACCATGAGGAGCTTTCTGTTCATTTGGAAAAATAAAATGTTGAAACTGTAATGCATTTAGATATTTGTTAGAAAATTGAAAACAGAAGTAGCTGGACAGCTTAGTCGTCTTTTTTAAATCTTTGTATATATGTTTTTTAATTTTCAGAACCTATTTCTACATTTATGGACGTTTGGGACAATTATATACGGTTTGTTTTGCTGCCAAAATAAACCTTTGAGCACAGCAACTCCTGGTGTGTCGTTTACGTATTTCCCTGACGGGAAAAGTGTTGGTTAATTATATTGGGCTTCCGGGACCCTGAAATCGACCCACTCGTGAGCAGGTACTGGCTTTTACCGGGATTCCGAGTTACGCGATATATATATATATATATATATATATATATATAGGTTTTGGTGCTTTGTTGCACAAAATGCAGAGGTATAAAAGCCCATGTATTATAGAGAATTATTAAATTTGCAACATATTTCACAATTGCCTATAAAATATGGATTTCATTATCATAATGGCAGCTCCGGAACCAATCTGCAGAGTCTTAACATTGTCCGGGCAACTAATATTACGCGGCATGGAGGACCAACGCTATGCGGCAAAGTTATCTAAATGATGCAACAAAAAAAAATTAAGTAGCACATTCTTTGGCAGTATTATTTTAATGATGTGAGATAGAAAAACATTCAAATTATTTGACAAAAGCAGTAAATCCATAACTATGTGGTAAACACTGCAATGACAGAATCGCCTAAATCCACTGACCTTCAAAATTGCCCATTGTGAGCTGCACTTTAAAGAAAACAGTTTTTTCAACATCTGATGTAAAAATCACATAACAGGGACTATGTATAATATGGTCCTCTATTGCCATCCTTGGGTTCGGATTACATTTCCAAACTACTCAACCTTTAGCATTGAGGGTTATTATGTCACCAGAACCACTCAATGGCAATATTGGATGATACAGCACAGTTAGATATAATGGTTCCACAGTATTTTCCATTTAAAAGGCATTTTTTGATTTGCTTATAACAAATTAGCCTGATGACGGATCTGTACAAAGCTTGATACTTTATCAACTCAGTCAGATAAGTTTTAGCATGGTACGTTTATTTAAGATCTTTTGACTGGAAAAAATGAAAAATAAAATCGCGTTTTCTTTCCCAGTTTAGCTCCAATAGGAAATGTTGCTGGAAGATAGCGCAAAAATCAAAGGTTAACAGATTGATACCAAACTTGGAATTGACAACTTTACTCAGAAAGGGAAATTTGTGTAACTAAATCCATTCAATAATTTTTGAGGTTTTTGGGTTTATGAAAGGTGCCAGCCAAGAATTAAAGAGTACGCTTTTGCATATCTTTTTTAAACTTACCAGGAAATCCTGGCAATCACTTTTTGACATTTTTAGCACAAGGTTATTGGTTGGATTGGGGCTGATATATATATGCTTTTGCTGCCATTTTGAAACTCGTGAGTCTGCGCTTACTCGCAAACTTTGTGGTAAGGAACAAAAAAGAATTGTCCACAGAGACCATTACTGAGTTCCTTGGTGCTCATACAATCATTTTCCCTGGTATTGTCCACCATCCTGGGAACAGAAAGCAACATGAGCGCTACTGCGCTCATGCAACCAATAGTCCCTTGGCATTCCCACCACCGTCCGGGAAGAACATGCAATGTGATCACTACAGTTCTCACCATTTTTCCTGTTCCCAGGGATGGGCGAAGTTTCAGGAGAACTGTGATGCACCACTTCACACTCCCTGTGCCTCGGAGAAACAGGGAGGCAGAGTGCATAACTCAGTCACCTACCTCCTTTGCAGGTTGGTGGAGAAACAAGCATTTGCAATGCAAATATTCTCACATTTGCAAGAGTTAGAGCTATTGGTGTTGTGAATGAGTCTTTTACTCATGTGTTTTGGTTTTGGAGTGAAGACAAGGGAAACAGGTAAATATTAGAATTTACACTCATTTGAGCTACAAGAAACTCTAAGAGGTTTTTGAAACTGTTGCAAAGCCCTATAAATTGAAGGGCACACAAACCTTCACATGTTTGTCGGGGAAGTCAGGAGGTCTTCCTCAAATTTAACTCAGCCAGCACCCACGCAGTAGCAGCAGTTTCTGGGGTCCCAGCTGGGTGGGCAGGAAATTGAAATAATTTAAAACCTACTGCGCCGACTAGACTCTCTACCTGCAACATTGTGAAAGTCAGGGAGAATCTGCCCATGTGGGACCTGACCTGTGAGAGGCCAGGCGCCAGAAATTGCATTGTGGCACAGAATTGCATAGAACGCTAGTGTGATCATTAACATTGCCCTACCATTCATTTGCGTGATTCTCCGGCATCAGAATGTGACATCGCCAGAAGGTCACTGACTCTGGGGGTGGCACCAGTTCGCTGTCAGAAAACAACAAAAGCCAGCAAAGGTGCTGCCCTCTTCATAATTCTAGCAGTTCAAAAGACTTTCTGCAGGCCCCTTGACTAGGCCAGTCACAAACTGAGGCAGCCAATGAGGTGGGGTGTCAGCTGCTAATGCATTCAGCTGAGCCCACTGTGCCAGAGTTAATGATATATGCAGTGCTGGCAGGCTGTAAAGTGCACCTCCTTAAGTTCTTTGGAACAAAGCCATCCTTACCACCAGCCTCCTCAAGAGTGGTACTCCTCTTTAATTATACATAATCGCTCGACCATCCCAGCACTGCCACTCTCTGGTTCATTGGCAGCTGCTGGAGGTGGCTGTGCGGGGGTTGTCCAGGGCGACAGAGAGTGATTATGCCACAGAAGGCCTGCTTGAAGTTGTGCCTCACTACATGACCACCATTAATACCACATGGTGTTGGTAATTAGGCGTCATAACCTTTTTCCTAACCAGTGCATTTTGTTAACTGTAGTA
Organism: Lissotriton helveticus; assembly: GCF_964261635.1. Lineage (NCBI taxonomy): Eukaryota > Metazoa > Chordata > Amphibia > Caudata > Salamandridae > Lissotriton > Lissotriton helveticus. Next base: position 1,861,842,094 of record NC_136067.1, on the reverse strand, counting down.
TTGGTGAGCCCCATACTACAGGGGTTCACCCTGTAGATTTTTTTTACAGTATAATCCCATTCAGTAAAAGCAGTGACCTTGTGAAGTTAGGTCACATGTCACATGGTAATTCTACTTGGCTGAGCTCTTTACGGGGGATGCAGTGTGTGCATTCCATTGTATAGTACGTGCAGTTTATATCATCTTCAGAAATAGTCTACCTCCTGTACTTGAGCTCTACTTCTTGCACATGTTGTAGTTTTGGGAATATTCCCTAAAAGTATTTCCAAACTGTCTGCAGTCTCTTCCAAAAACTGAAAGGGGTGGAAGGTTGGAATACACTCGTACTACTATTAAAATACACGCTCAATATACAGCAGTAATGCCTGTGTACCCGCACCCTGTAGGTATCTCCTCAGGGCCTTGAGAGGGACACAGACATTGTTTGACCTCCCCCGGAGCTGTTTACCTGGTACTTCAGCACCTCCACAGCCCTGCAGCGGTCAGTGAAGCCATGTTTCGGCATCTGCAGCTGTGTTTTGCCTGGATTTCACTGACATAGTCTCTGCTCTCCTCCAGACTCACAGCAACGATGCCCATGGAGTGCCAGTGTCCCTGAGCCTGCTCACCACATGGAAGGAAGAGTGAGGAGCAGCGTGTAGGATTTGTGAGGGGCATGCAGGGACTAGGACCGGCCAGTGTGTGTGACATCTTAGAGCTGCATGGGAGGAAATCGGGAAAGCGCAAGAAAGTGTCAAAGTTGGCACGTACATTTTAGGAATAATGCAAAAAACAATACAGCGTGCATGTAAGCGGCCAAAGAGTTCAGATTTCACCACCAGCCTGGAATGCAGGGTGGATGCAGCCACAAAGTCGGCTGAAGTATGTTTATGATTCACTCATGTGATGTTTGCAAACTTCAACACTTTCGATTTCTTGAAGTAGTTCCCAAAGGAACACAGATACAAGTATAGCATAAGAAAACTGTGGTTGGTCAGCGCTCTTGAGCAAAAAACTGATGTGATGTATCGGGAGCACCAACCAGTGAGGAGCCACCAAAGAAGACTGACGCAGGAGTGAACCAATGGTAGGCAGCAGGCGGGATTACACTCCATATAGTGATTACAGCAGGTCTTGCAGACAGCGCATGCGTGCTGTCTAGGCTCAACCTAAAAATGGAGCCAGCTCCTGCCCCAGTTGTTAATTGCAGTACCGGGCAGGGAGCAGGCAGGGACTGCGGGGGTTATGGGTGTTCCCAGTGTGAAACAATTCGGCTGATTGGGGCTGTATACCTGGTAGAAAAAGTCACAGGGAATCAATGATAGTGCTGGATTGGAAGTAGCTAGCCGGGGGGCGTGTGCTTGGGTTCTCGCATGGCCCCATATTTGCCAAACACTCATAAGAGGGTCAAGGACATCCATAAATAAAAAAAAAGAATGAAAAATAAAGAACATTTCTCTTGGCCCACTACACTGCAGAGGGGGTGCTGCGGGCCGAATTAGCCCTAGAGGCTCACTCCATTAGGGCCTGGGTAGGCCAACTAATTGCATATGTTATGTTATGTTATGTTATGTTTGGGTCTCTTTTATAGCGCACGGCTACCCCGAGGGGTGTCCCGGCGCTTTGGCAAAGAGAAATGCGGACAAGAAAACACAACACAGCAGCTCACGGAGGTCCCATCATCAAATCATACTGAAAAGAGCCAAGTTTTCAGCTCCTTTCTGAAGGCAAGGAGACTGTTTAACTTTCTTAAGGAAACTGGAAGCTCATTCCAGCAACGCGGGACCAGATATCGGAAGGAACGCCCTCCGATCCGGGCAAGTTTAATCTAGGGAACAACGGCTTTGGCCAACAAGGCAGACCGAAGCGACCTCCCCGGGACATAAAAAGCCAGCCGCTTCTCCATATACTTTGGGCCAATAGAATGGAGGGCCTTAAATGCCAGGGTCAGCACCTTAAAGGTGATTCTTTTGGCAATGGGCAGCCAGTGCAGTCTCCTTAGAAGTTCCGAGGCTTTGGCCCTGCGAGGGAGACCAAAAATGGCTCTGGCAGCCGAATTCTGCACAATCTGCAACCGGGCCAGCAGATATTTAGGCAGTCCGATATACAGGGCATTCGCATAGTCTAAACGTGAGCCAATCAGAGACTGCACAATGATTTTTTTATGCTGAAGAGACAGCAAGGGAAGAAACTTCCGAAGCATTTTCAAAATGCCAAAGCATTTCCCAGTTAGACCGATGATTTGGAGTCCAAAAGAAAGGCTGTCATCACATTGCACCCCAAGGTTTTTTGCCTTCACAGAGGCCACTTCAGGCGGAAACATATCCTGGGGCCACCAGGTCTTCCAGTTGGGATCCGGCTGACATCCAAAGAAAAGCAGCTCCGACTTGTCGGAGTTGCATTTAAGACTGTGCCACCTGAATCAGTCGAAGACCGCGCCCAAGCACTCCCGGATCAGTCCGCCATCAAAAGCCTCTCCCTTTTTACATGTAAAAAGGAGCTGGGTGTCATCAGCGTAGGATATGATCCGGGCACCAAAGGACTCCGCTACCGCCGCCAGAGGGGCCATATAGATATTAAATAGGGTGGGGCTCAGGATAGACCCCTGAGGGACCCCCACCTCGAGCAGCGACTTTTCCGCGGAGAACGGAGGTGCCCAGACCACTTGTCGACGGCCGGTCAGAAAGGATTTAAACCAGTTCCACACCGTCCCACGGAAACCGATCTCCCAGAGTCTAGAAAGGAGACCGGCGTGCGGGACGGTGTCAAACGCCGCCGACAGGTCCAGCATAACCAGAATTGCCTTCCCCCCCAGATCGAGCGTCTCCCTGATGGCATCGGTGATCTTGAGCAAAGCTGTCTCCGTGCTGTAATTAGCACGGAAGCCCGATTGGGAGTCATGTAAGATGTTATTGCTCTCTATATAGTTGGAAATAGAGAGCTGTACATGTTTCTCGATCACCTTTGCCAGAGCAGGGAGAAGGGAGATTGGCCTGTAGTTAGCATGGACAGACGGATGCAAGTGGGCTTTTTGAGTAGCGGCAAGACCAGAGCATGCTTCCAGGCCGACGGAACTTCGCCCATAGACAAGGAGAGATTAAGCAGCGGGTTAATCAGGCTGTTAAGTGCAGGCGCAATCTTTCCTAGACATTTCGCTGGGCACGGGTCCAGCGGCGAGCCTGATTGGAGCCGGGAGAGAAGGTCGAGGGAAGAAGTTACGGATAGGGAAGGAAAGTCCAAGAGGACAGTACTCCTATCCTCAAGTAACGGGCAGACGATGGCCCGATGGCTAGCAGAAGGACTGAGGCCGGCATCTGGGAAGGAGTCCTGAATGGACTTAATTTTGTTAATGAAAAAGTCCCCCAGCTGACTAATCCAGACCTCAGAATGAGAATGGAGGGATGCGCTTGAAGGAGGGGAAATAAACTCCTTTACAATCCTAAAGAGTTCTTTGCTCCTGTTTTCCGCCTCGTCGATTCTGCGCTCCAGGAAAGCTTTTTTACCCTCGAGAATATGCTTACGGTAGCTCCGAATTTCCTCCCGGTATTTGGATTCGTCATCCGGGTCGTACTTACGCCGCCACCTTCTCTCTGCTATCTTGCAATCCTGGCGCATTTTCCCCATAGAAGGAGTAAACCACGGGGCCGAATGAAATCTGGCCGCTGATTTAGCTGGTTTCCTCGGGGCCAGCTCATCAAATCTGGCTACCAGCCACTTCTGGACGGAATCTAACTTGTCCTCCAGACTGCCCGATAGCCGACAGGGATGACAGGACAAAGCCTCGGACAACATTTCCGCAGTGACTAAATGGAACGACCGTCCCGACCGCTTCCCCTCTTTCTCCACTCTGGAACCAGGCAAAGCGGAAGAAAGCATATACAAAAATCAATTAAAAAGTGGTCAGTCCAAAGCATAGGACGTGGCACAGAAACCTCCAACATCTTTGTCGAGAAGATCTGGTCAATGGTATGGCCTTTAATGTGCGTGGGGCTAGTAATATAAGGAATCAGCCCCAGAGGAGCAACAATCTCCTGTAGTTTAATGGAGTCAGGGTCAGCTACCTTATCCATATGGACATTCAGATTTCCCAGCAGGATACAGTGCTCTGATCTAAGGCAAGGCACCGACAATGCCGCCTGAAGGTCATCCAGAAAGGAGCCCAACGGCCCAGGAGCTCTGTAGACAAGAATCTGTAGACAAGACATATATCGTTCCTGTGTTGCCCTGAGAGGGCAGCGGCACAACTGTCATGTTTTAAGGTGTTCAGAGGGCTGACAGAAGTGCAGAAGGTCCTACAGGAAGTCTCTATACTAATTTCTGGTACCTAACCTAAGTTTCCTACGGGGCTGAAGTGATGACTCCAGGAGAGGTTCATGAACGTTTTAAGCATTTCTGGAGCTGGGTTTATGGCTTTATCGTTTTTGTGGGTAGGAACCATTTTTATAGCCTCCCAAGGCTGTTTTAACAGCATTTGTAAAATGTAGCTAAAAAGATTTATGCATGCAGTATTTCAACAATGTAATGCTTTCCTAATATTGGCAAAGTTAACAGTGATATATTACTTTTATTATTGAAAGTTATTACAAAATTATAAGATCCTCAGGGATTTCAATATTGTTTGCATTGAGCAGTAATGACATATTTCATCTTTTATGATTATGATAATATCCTGACAAACCAGGTAAACTTGCTTTTAATACTCACACACCATCAAGTAGTGCTCACCATTTGTAGGGTTGTATTGTGCATTGAGGGTTTCGGGCTTGCAGGGGAATTAACTGCTAGAGGGTATCACCACTGGTATTTTCCCCCTGCCACCATGTATAATATTTGTGAAATAATGCATAGTATTGAGTAGTGTGTGTGTGAAATAAAGTAAGTTTCCTTTTTATAAGTAAAATCACTGGATGAACGATGATTTAGCAAGTGTTGCTTGTTGCGTGCTTAAGGACTGGAATACTAGGCCACCGTAGGTCACCTGAAGTTGAGGCTCTGTGACCATCCCCGACTGCGCTTAGTCGAAGGCCATGATCTGTGTGTGTTGGGCAGATATGGGTAGTTGGGCAAAAGACCTGGCCAGATGCCATGTGCAGCGGAGATTGAAAAACCACAGTTAAAAAAGTGAGTTCTGATTCATTCTCAGACTCATAAAAACATTAAAAGTCATCCATTATTGATAGCTACAGAAGCAATCATAACTCCAATCACCACGACATCATGTTTTTTTTCTTGATTGCTCTTTTGTTTGTTTGTTTCTGTACCATTGCGAAATTGGAGCCGTTGTGCATGGTGGGTGGTGCAAAGTATAGCATCCGTTGCATAATTTCAGTAGTTTTACGAGTTTGACCCACACCTTTCTTGTGCACAGCAGTAGCATGCAGCATGGGCCTGAGTTCAAGCCAATTTTTCTTGACTCCTTTATACGATCCACTTGCGAAGAGATAGCACAGAATGTGGAGTTTGCAAAGGTACTTGCTCAATAAATCGAAATGCATGCCTGTTGTTGTTTTATTGTGCTCTTGCAAGTCTATTTGTATATCTGTTGCAAGTTCTGCCAGTGATCCACTATTAGCTCCTGTATGCTTGTGTGAATAGCAATGGCGTGTGGGAAGATGAATGGTGAAATGTCTGCTAATGTGTTAGGCTGTGCAAATATTTTCACAAACATATAGACATATTGAAAAAATCTGATGTGTTATCTTCTCATGTCTAGATTTATAAAAAGTTCTTGTGCATCTAATGTTTATAGTAATGAAGTAATGGATTGTATAGATCTTTGCAAAAACCAATGACAAACTACAATAATTCTTCCACAATTAAAAGAATGAAACCGGTTAAAACGACATACATTTCCCTCAAGCCATCTATCATATTAAAGTTAAATAAAAAAATGTCAATTAGGACTAGACTTGGACAAATCTGCATAATTTCCTTTGGAGATATTACATGAAATTAGGCATTCTTACCAGGGGCGGCTCTAGGCTCATGGTGGCCCTGGGCAGGGAGCGTAGGTAGGGGGCCCTGGAAGAGGGGGTCCGGGCGGGGCAGTGTGCGGAGGCCAGTAATGAGGGGGTGGGGGGGGCGGTCAGGGTGTTTGGAAGTGGAACAGAGCCAGAGGCCGCCAAATCCCTGCCAGGGGCCACCACGGGCTGGGCGGAGCACGGAGGTCAGTAAAGAGGGGGGGTCACGGTGTTTGGAAGTGGTCTGGAACAGAGCCAGAGGCCGCCAAATCCCTGCCAGGGGCCGCCATGGGCTGGGCGGAGTGCGGAGGTCAGTAAAGAGGGGGGGTCAGGGTGTTTGGAAGTGGTCTGGAACAGAGCCGGAGGCCGCCAAATCCCTGCCGGGGCTGCCACGCAAATATGTATCCATCCTCAGAGGATTATTATATTAAGGATATATATTGGCGTGGTGGCCCCTGGGGTTTGGTGGCCCTGTGCAGGTGCACAGCTTGCACATGCCTAAGGTCGCCCCTGTTCTTACGTGAAATACCGAGCTGGCATTTTGTGCTATTGTTAAACACAAAAGGCATCCTCGTCCATTTGGCTCTAAAATAATTCCTCTAAATTGCACATGTTGCAAACGACAGTGAATGTTGTTTGGTTAATTCTCGTTCTACACATGCTCCCACAAATGCATTTTTTCTTTTTTGTTTAAGAACATTTTTATTAAGCATTAAAAAGAAATACAAAAGACATGTCATGAGAAATTAGAAACAAGTATCGATGAATATAATATCGAATGACATCAGTTCAGAGGAATTTATATAAGGAAGAGAGAAAAAAGAAAAAAAGAAAAAAGAAAGAGGGGAGAGAAGAAAAGAGAAAGAAAGAAGAAAGCAAAAGAGAAGGAAAGAATGAAAGAGAGAGAGAAGAGAGAGTGAGGGTAACCAGAAGGATCATGTAGGAATAATAGCATGTGGTAAAGGAGAAGGATTAGAGGAAAGATAGGAAGTGAAGGGAAGCCATAACAGATCGGATTTAATTTTCAGAGGAACAGAGGTGGAGGAAGCAATAGAAATTCTGTGTTCGTCACAAATGTAGTTCCACCATGTGTGGACAGAGAGTTTAGAATTGTCTTTCCAACATGATAAAATAACTTTAAGTGCAAGGGCAATAAATAGGTCTAACAATTTAGCTGAAGAGGGTGTAACAATATTAATATCATCAGATAAAGAACCTAAAAATATGTGTATAAAAGATAACGGGGAAGAAGTAGATAACATTTTCATACAAATATTCCAAACATCAGTCCAAAAAGATAAAACAGGGGAACAGTCGTATAGTTGATGTCTTAGGGTACCTGGAACTGTGGAACAAGACCAACATAAAGGAGAAGAAGTAGGAGAGAATTTATGAATGGTAACCGGGGTAATAACAACTCTATGATATATAAAAAGCAAGGATTGGGTAATGCGTGCAGCAACGGAGACTCTAAAAATCCTAGCCCATAAACGATCCCACAGTACAGTATCGAAGGAGACAGCAAGATCAGTCTCCCAAACGGTCTCCACTGTAGATTTAGAGCGAACAGAAGTATTGGATAGTAAAAGTGAATATACAAGAGCAGCTTTAGGAAGTTGAGTAGAAAATAAAGGATAAAGTGGAGTGACAGGAGTGAAGGAAGAAAAAGATTCGGAAGAAGAAGGTAGAGAAGACAAGTGAGATTGAATAGCAGATATTATAATAGTATATTCAGAGTGAAATGAGGATGGTAAATTAAACATGTTTTGCAGTACTGGAAAGGAAATAAGGGAGGAATCAAGAAAAAATTGATGAACAAATAGTATATCCTTTTCCTTCCAATGTTTAAAATAGAACGATTTACCTTTATATCTAAGAAATTTGTTATACCAAACCACAGAGGATAAAAAACATTGCAAGGGGGAGAGGGTAGAGGAAAAAACATTTTGTAATAGAGATTGGGAATATTTCAAAATGGGATATTTGGATATAAAGGTACAATTTGACATAAAGGTAATATGTTGAAAGGAGAAATCTTTCAGAAGAGAGCGTTCCAGAAGAACCCACTTAGGGACAGGAGTAACAAGGAAATCATAAGCCAAGGAGAAGGATTGTTTGATTAAGAAGGCAGAGTGGTATGAGCTAAAATCAGGGAATCGAACACCACCTTCATTTTTAGGTCGGGTCAACTTATGTAAACCAATGCGAGGATGTTTATTATTCCACAGAAATTTTGTACATACAGAATTAATACGAGAAAAGAAGGATTTGGGAATTTTGAAAGGGAGCATGGAAACTGTGTATAAAACATGTGGGGTAATCATCATTTTGATGGTGTCCAATCTGCCCCACCAGGACAGAAATAAGGGGGACCAAATTTGAAGAAGAGATTGAATTTTGCCAATCAGGGAGTCAAAGGTCAATTTAAGGGTATCCCTCGGAGAAGAAGAAAACCATATACCATGGTACTTAATTTTAGTTGGGCACCATGCAAAATCAGTGTTACTAAACATGTATTGAAAACAAAGTGAGTTAAGGGGCAGGACTTCCGTTTTGGATAAATTAAGCTTATAACCTGATATGGAGGAATACAACTGAACTTCATTTAAAAAAGGTGGAAGGGAAGATTCCGGATTAGACATGTAAATGAGGACATCATCAGCATACGCAGACAATTTAGTTTTAACAGAGGAAAATTTTATACCAGTAATATCGGGGTTGGAACGAATGCGCTCTAAAAAGGGCTCAAGACATAAAATAAATAATAAAGGGGAAAGGGGACGACCTTGTCTTGTGCCTCTAGTCAGTGAAAAGAATCTGGAAAATTGGTTGTTGACAAAAATACTGGCACGGGGGGATGAGTAAAGAAGCTTAACCAAGGATATAAATTTCGGACCAAAACCAAACCAATGGAGAGTACGGAACATAAATTGCCAATTAATACGATCAAAAGCTTTCTCAGCATCCAGGGAAAGGGCTGCCAAGGTGGTTTTGACAGTTTTACTATGAGCAAGAACATTGGAAAAGAGACGAGCATTATCAGCAGCAAGTCTACCCTTAACAAATCCCACCTGATCAGTTTTGATTAAGCGAGGGATAATGGAATCAAGGCGAGAAGCAAGGATTTTAGCGAAAATCTTACAATCATAATTAATTAAAGATATGGGGCGGTAATTTTTACATTGTGAGTGATCCTTATCAGGTTTGGGAATGATTACAATGAGGGCATCCAAAAAGGACCCAGAGGCCTTAGCCTCAGAAATAAAGGAATTAAATAACTGGAGGAGTTTAGGGGCAAAAAAGGAATGGAAGGAGGAATAAAACTCGACAGGCAAACCATCGGGACCAGGGGCTTTTGATTTTTTGAGAGAGTGGATGGCTGTATTAATTTCCTGAAGAGTAATGTCACATTCCAAGGAAGAGAAGTCCACCGGAAGGGAAGGAGGGGAAGGAAGACCTTCAAAAAACTTTGATAAGTTTGCATCAGAGGGGTGTGTATCATCAGAGTAAAGGGTTTGATAATAATTGTGAAAGACTTCAGCAATGTCTTCATCGGAGGTAGCCAATTTATTAAGATTATCATTAAAGATGGGACCAACAGCTTTGCGTTCTGATTTTATTTTCAAATAATTGGCCAGCATTTTCCCAGCTTTGTTCTGGCCACCATGAAATTTAGATTTTATTTTAAGGAGGGTGTGGCAAGCTTCATTAGTGATAATTTTGTTGAGTTCTGTTTTGGCAAGAATCAAGTCCTGAAGGGCAGAGGAGGATTTAGAAGTAAAATATGTGTGTTCAAGGTTTTTAATCTGTTTAAGTTGATCTTCATACTTTTGTTTATTGAGCTTCTTTTTTGTAGAAACATAAGAAATCGTAAAAGCTCGAAAGGAGGCTTTAAAAGCATCCCAGGTGATGGGAATTGAGGTATCAGAGGGCTTATTAAAGGAAAAGTATTCGTTGAAAAACTCTGCACATTTCTTCATGAAAGTGGTATCCGACAAAAGAAAAGAATTGAATTTCCACCGGCTGAATTTAGAGGAGGTAAGGGAGATATCTAGGGTAGTGTATACAGGAGCATGATCAGAGATAAAAATAGAACCAATAACAGATTTTTGGATGGAGGGGAGAAGAGACTTACTAACCATAATATAATCAATTCTCGAACGTGTGTGATGAACATTAGAAAAAAAAGTATATTCCAATAAATCAGGGTTACACATTTTCCAGGAATCATATAAAGGACGAGAGGCAATGGCAGACTGAAAACACTTATGAGATTTGTCAGGTTGAAATTTACTAGAGGACAGTCGGTCTGAAAAAGGATCTAGCCATTGGTTAAAATCACCAGCTACTATAAAATCAGGGCAATCTATGGACGCAATGAGCACTTTGATATCTTTCCAAAATTTTGGGTCTGGGCGAACAGGGCCATAAATATTCAATAAAACCATCGTCTTGTTGTGTATAACAACCTTTGCCATTGCCCAACGTCCTTCACTATCATTTTGAGAGGAAATGATTTGAACATTTAAAGCTTTATGGAACAATATAGCGACCCCTCCTCTTTTGTGAACAGCAGGAGAAAACACAACCTGACCCACCCAATGTCTCTTAAGCTTAAGCGATTCAACGTCTGAGCAATGCGTTTCTTGAAGGAAAACAACCTGTGAATGAAATTTGGTTAAATGTGACAATACCTTCTGACGCTTGACAGGATGACCAAGACCACGAACATTCCAGGAAACAAAATTACACATGTTGGGAGGAGGGAGGGATGGGCGACAATTGGAGGCGACACATGGCAAGGAAAGCACTATAAAAGGGGAGACAAAAAATATCAGTGAAACAGTGGATTCGTAGGACGCTCACGATTAGAAAAGCAACAGGAGTTAAAAAATGAGGAGGAATTAATCGGACGAGAAGGGAAAAAAGTAGAGACCACTGAGGAAGAAGATAGGAAAGAAAAAGAGAGAAAAGAGAAAAATAAGAAAGATAGGCAAAGATAGAGAGAAAAAAAGGGAACAGATCAAGGCACGAAGGCTTGATCTGAGAAAAAGAGAGCAACCAAAACATGTGAGGCGAGGGTACACCAGAGAGAGGACATGACCCACGAGCACTCAAGAGACGGACAATATGAAAAGGAAAAACACAAGGATATGAGGGAAGAATCTGACGAAAGTAGAAAAGAAGATAAAATTAAGAGAGGTCAGATAGAATAGAATAATGGAAATGAAAAGGAAGAACAAAGAAATACATAAAAGCATTAGCTAGCAGTGTCCATTGTAGAAGGAGAGACACTTAGCAGATAGTCACGAAGTTTCTGTGGATCGTCATAGGATCTGGTACGACCGTTGTGTGTGATCTTGCAGAAGCAGGGATGTAAGATTCCATACTGAATGTTCAGCTGTCGCATCATGGGACGGAGGTTCAGGAATTCTTTACGCCGAGCATTTGTAGCAGATGAAAGATCCTGTGAAATGAAAATGTTATGACCAGACCACTGGAGACGACGTTTGGCCCTGGCAGCCTTCAAGACAGCCATTAACTCTGTGAACTCCAAGAACAGCATGATGATGCCACGTGGTTTGGAGGCAGTAGAAGTGATGCGGCCAAGGCGATGCGCTCGCTGGATGTTGAGGGGATGTGACAATGGTTGGAGTTCCAAAAGTTCCTGGAGAAATTTCCGAATAAAGGAGACCATGTCAGCCCCCTCCAAATTTTCCGGAACACCGTAAACACGTAGATTATTACGTCTATTGCGATTTTCCAAATCCTCGGTGTGCAGCTTGAGCTTGTGGATCTCTTGTTCCAATAGTGGAATCTTAGTTGAAAGGTCTTGGACATCGCTCATGCGCTGTTCTAAATTCAAAACTTTATTTTCCATAACCACCCAGCGCTCCTCAATCTGTTGAAGTTTAGCATTAGTAGCAGACATAAAAGGTTGAAGACCACGCACCTCTTCGAGGATGGAATCAAGTACTGGATTAGTCAAAGAGTTAATGGGGGAGGGCGGGTCATTTTTAGGTCTTTTAGGCTTTGTTCCGGTCTGCGACAACTTCGGCGAGGTAGAGACATTCGCCATGGTACAGGATACCAGAAGCAGATATGAAGTAGAGATGTACCACCGTGAGAAGCAGAGTCCAGAAAAATTGTAATGTTGGAACTGGTTTAGAGATGCACTATGACAACGGGGACAAACAACGTGTGGCAAATATAAGGCGAAGAAAAAAGGAATCGCCAAACAAGCGCACTATACTTCAGTGCGGAGTCAACAAAAAGCCACACAGCACCGTGGGAAAGGTATCAACTATGACCAGTACATGGACAAGGTGGTACAACACAGCAGTATAGTAAGGTGTCAGACCGGAGGAAAATACGAAGTAAAAGCCGGAACACAATATGGTCAGTATTGGCAAGTATAGGTACAGTAATGTCAAAATGCAGGAGGCAGATGGTTATGGGAGACCAGGAGGTCAAATGTCACGAAAAGACGATGAGGCAATCACCACAAAGCTCACATTTAGAAGTAGAAACATCGCCGTCAGGAGACTCAAAATGGCGGCCGTTTTTCCTCATGGAAACAGGTTCGCAGCAGGCATAAGTAGGTAAAGCGGACACAGTAGAAAGAAACTCCACACAGTCAGCAGAGAGAGTAGCACCATACTATTATATCCAGAACGAGCTAATGCTGGAGCGAAGAAGTGGGGATTGAAGAAGCGATGAAGAGAGACATTCACATAGTCGGTAAACAAAATGGCGGCCGTCCGTGGTGAAAGGACAGAGAAAAGTTACCGTTGTGAATATGCGGTGAAATGTCGCTCAAAGAGGCTGCACAGGCGCTCCATTGTAGACTATCCACCTTCCGACACTATTATACACCAGAAAAGCCGTCCGAAAAATGGCAGGAAGGGTCCTCACGGCATCCGCAGAGCAGTCCGTAGCGGAGCTCACGGGAGAGACGTCCTCTGCAGATGGCGCGCAAGCCACGCCCCCCCCCCCACAAATGCATTTTTAACCAAATGAAATCTTCATTAGGCGGCATGACATAATGGTGTAACTTACGGCATTTTGCATAGCAATAGTAACACACAGCACTGGAAATCAAGTAGGATTACAAGGGTGTAAACAACATTTTGCCTGGGCCTAGTTAGAATTTATTGAGGTTAATAGTTTCTAATACATTGCAAAATATTTATTTATTTCCTTTATCGTGCTTTTAGTTTCTACATGAATAATCGCATACATCCGGCAACTTTCTTATTATTATTCTTGGACCGAAAGAGCATACTAGCAATTGCAATAGTTCCACATTTGGCTTCTCTATACATTGGTTACTTTGGATATCCTGGGCTCAATTCACAAATATTTATTCGTGCACTACATTTTAGGTATTTTCCCATACCTTTGTGAATTGTCTCTAAAACATAAAAATTAGGAAAGTTCAAGGAATAACCATATTTAAGTAATACAGATAGAAAACACTAAGCCATATTTTCTCTTTTATTAATAGAGAGCTGGGTCTTCCCAGGGCAATTCACAAAGACAGGTAAGACGATGTGAAAGAGTACCATTATAGTATAAGTTCTCTCCAATATAGATTACAATAACACAAGCATTAGGTGATTAATTTTCTGGTTTTGTGTATGTCCGGTCTGATGGCATTACTTAGTCCGCTGTCCTGAGCAGTGATTTGTTGTGACCTTTTCAGTTGTGCTTTTGACAATTCCTGTTTTTTGTAACTGCAAAATCAGCAGTTTAAACTCCCAATCATACATTTTGCAAACCGACCCTTTAATACCTTCCAGGCTCTTGAAATATTTGTGTCTGTCTTTAATCTCCCGGTGCTTTTTAATGCATAGATGTATTATTAATTTAGACATGATACAAAGAGAAAATTGTGGTAGACATAACGGATTAGAAAAGTAGAATATTCATGTCATCACAGAGGCACATGAATCATCTTTCTGGAATTATTAAAAACTTTAGCAGACTCAGCTGGTTAAAAATGTGCCCACAATCAGGTTTACTATTCTACGGCCCTTTCTTAAAATTCCCTCTCCAGACTGCAACTGTATATTTATTTTTGTACCTTCCTGTGAGTGTGACCATTCGAGGTATTACCACTCCGAAACTGAATGTGGAAGGGAACACATTTATAAATGAATAGAGAAAACATACAAATTATTAAACACACACCTATCAATCAATCACAGTATTTGTAAAGTGCACTACTGACCCGTGAGGGTTTCAAGGCGCTGGAGGTGAGGGGGTGCTGCTACGGCTCCAAGAGCCAGGTCTTGAGGAGTCTTCTGAATGTGAGTAGGTCTTGGGTCTTCCGTAGGTGGGTGGGGAGGGTGTTCCAGGTCTTCGCGGCAAAGAAAGATAAGGATCTGCCGCCGGAGGTCACTCGTTGGATGCGGGGGACAGCGGTGAGGGCGAAGCTGTTGGAGCGGAGCTGGCGGGTGGGGGTGTAGAAGATGAGTCGTCTGTTGAGGTATGCTGGTCCAGTGTTGTGGAGTGCCTTGTGTGCGGGGGTGAGGAGTTTGAAGGTGATCCTCGTGTTGACGGGGAGCCAGTGCAGGTGTCTCAGGTGGGGAGTGATGTGGCTGAGGCTTGGAGAGCTGAGAATCAGACGTGCAGAGGCGTTCTGGATGCGTTGAAGCCGCCTCAGGAGTTTGGCCGGAATTCCTGCGTAGAGTGCGTTTCCGTAGTCCAACCTGCTACTGACAAGGGCCTGGGTGACCGTTCCTCTCGTTTCTGTGGGGATCCACTTGTAGATCCTGCAAATTATAGGCCCATCTCTCAACTCCCATTCCTGTCAAAAATCCTTGAGCAACATGTGCTGAAGTCCCTGTCCGCGTTCCTGGAGTTACATCATTCTCTCCACGATCTGCAGGCGGGGTTTCGTGCACATCACAGCACCGAGCTGGTGATGCTCTCGGTGCTGGATGAGCTTAGAGGGATGGCTGACAGTAAGAAACCGAGCGCCCTAATACTTTTAGATCTGTCGGCGGCGTTCGACACTGTCAGCCATACCCTGCTCCTGGACAGACTGGCTAAATTCGGGATTCGAGACACGGCCTATAGGTGGTTGGAATCTTTCTTAGTAGGGAGAACACAGAGGATTCAGCTGGGGGATAAGGTATCGGAGGTGGGAAATCTGACATGTGGGGTCCCTCAAGGCTCCGCATTGTCTCCACTCCTCTTCAACCTATATCTGCAACCACTGATAAGCTCCTTGGCAAAGATGGGATGTCGCGTATTCAATTACGCTGACGACACCCAACTGTTGCTGAGCATAGAGAACACAGCGCTGGCGCAGACTTATGCGCAAGATGTTCTAAGATTCACAGTGAATTGGATGACTATGAACCTTCTGAAAATTAACCCTGAAAAAACAGAGGTTCTAGTTGTATCATCTATAGGCTCCCCATGGAGTGACTTGTACTGGCCCCAGGAATTAGGTCCAACACCTACACCAGTGGACAAGGTGAAAAGCCTGGGTATTAAGATTGACAGCGAACTGTCAATGTGTAGCCAGATCTCCTCCATAGTTGGCACCTGCAATGGTCTAATTAGACAACTGCGAAAGTTAGTCCCTCTCCTATCCCAGTCTATGCTTCGCACGGTAGTCTCTGCCACGATAATTTCAAGGCTCGACTACGGAAATGCCCTTTATTTGGGCCTTCCAAAGTCCTTGATCAGTAGATTGCAGGTGGTCCTAAACGACGCCGCACGTCTTATTTTTAAGCTTCCAAGAAGATCCCATGCTTCTCCATTGCTGCAGAACCTTCATTGGTTGCCTATTGGGCAAAGGTCTGTTTTTAAAAGTCTATGTATAGCCCATAAGGCAATCTACGGGCAAGTTCCCGCTTACATAAAGGAAAGGTTGGAGATATACAAACCAGAACGAAGATTAAGGTCCTCAGACGCACAGTTGTTGGTGTGCCCCCGGTTTAGGCTGGCCACAAAAGGGGGGAGATCCTTTTCTGCTCTGATCCCAAAATTTTGGAATAAACTCCCTGAGACCCTCCGAAAAGAAGGTAATCTCCTTCGCTTCAGAAAAAGTTTGAAAACCTTCCTGTTTAGGGATGCACTAAGCTCAGCTTAAACTTCTTGTTGCTCCCTCCTTCCGATAATGATGTAGTTGTTGCCTTTCGGTCACAAGCGCCCTGAGACCTGACGGTGAGTTGGCGCTATAAAAGCCGGAACTAACAATAACAATAACAATAACAGCATGCAGAGGGTGTTGAAGCAGGATGAGGAGACGGCGTTGACCTGCTTAGTCATGGAGAGGGTGGAGTCGAGGATGATTCCAGGGTTGCGCACGTGGTCGGTGGGTTTTGATGCTGTTTCCAGTGTAGTCGGCCACCAGGCGTCATCCCAGGCTGAGGGGGTGAATATGAGGATGAGGACCTCCGTCTTGTCCGAGTTCAGCTTCAGTCGGCTGTTCCTCATCCATTCTGCGACGGCCTTCATTCCTTCATCCCAGCTACACATTTGGGTGCACAGAAAGGGTTTCCGAATCTTCGGTTCTGAAAAACTAAGCCTTCTTTCTGCATTTCGGGTTGACATGAACCTAGAACTCAGGTTTGCAAACCAAGGGGCAGATTTACAAGCCCCCTAAGCCACTGGTACGTCACTTTTTGTGACATACTGGTGGCACGTTTTACTGCTCCAAATTTACAAGGACAGGAAAAGCCAACCTGCGTGGCTTTTCCTGTCCTTATAAATACGGCCCCATTGCAGAAACCACTTTGCTTGAAAGGGGCGTTCCATGGGTGTTGCTGTGGGTGTTCCCACGCAATACCCATGGAGCCAGACACAATCCCAGATTTACCAGGAATCGTAAATCTGGAAATGCGTGTGAATGCTACGCCTCCCCGGGGGAGGCGTAGGGAGGCACAATGAAATGTTTTCATTTCTCCTTGTTTTGTTGCTCTTTCAATGGGTGCTGCATTCTACAGCACGCATTGAAAGAGGAAAATGCCTGTAGTGATTGTTTTTGTGCAGGAAGATGACCCTTCCTACACAAAAACAATAACCCCATGACGTAGGCATCCTTGCACCATAGTGCAAGGGTGCCTGCGCCGGCATATGGCAGCTGTTTGTGCACCAGCGCAGGGGAGAGCACAGGAATGCGACATATTATTGTAAATATGCCGCATTCCTGTGCTTTGAAAGTGTCGCAGGGTGGCGCAGCCAAAGGGCTGGCGTTCCCTGCGCTGCAGTACTTTCTCATAAATCTGCCACCAAGTACTCAAATTTCTGGTTGTGTAAGTATAAAAATGTGGGTTGTCAATTTGCTACTCCGAATTCTGAGCTTTTAGCCCTTCAAAAGTGCAGAGCTCTGGTTTGTATTTCCAAGTTCTTAGTCGTCCTTAATTGCGAATGGAGGTTCTGATTCCCATGGTCCAAGAAACAAGAATTCAAGCTAGCAAACCCAGAACTGGGGCTCATGAATCAAGAAATGATACAATGACTTTTAGGCACACAATTTTCCTGGAGAAGAATGTGATTACTTACACATCGGAACGGGTGCAGTGATCTTTAATTAACACATTTGGGGTTCAAATAGTGTAATGTCTTGTTTGTAGCAGAAAGATAAGAATTTTGTTGTGGAGTCTCAGTACACCATCTGAGTTCTACATTTCGGCCATTGGATGTATGGCTGTGAAATACTGAGTTTTAAATATAAAAAGTTACATAGCCAGAATATCGACTACTGAAATATCGTGAAGGTAAGAACATGTAGGTAAGCATAGATTATTATACATAATATACTGAAAACCAGATCTCCTGCATGTTCAAGAAAGTCTTGTAAGCATTGCATGGACTTTTTTGTTGCCCCAAAGTTTCCATGGGTTATAAAATACTCCTCCTGTGAATAGTAATTGCCGAGGTGATTCAGGCTGGAATCACATTTGCACTGCAAAAGTTATCTTGACTCAAGTGTACTAATTGGACACACATACATGATGAATTCATTTTGTGCCAATTCTGCAAACCACGGTATGCTACATTGGATTATTCTAGGTGCCTGCAAACATAGTGAACACTGTTTAAGCAGGTCATTAGAAAATAAAACATGCAAACGCCAATTGCTGGAAGGCCAAGGTTATGGTGTAAAAGCTCGAAGTTCCATATTTGCAAATTAAGTTATTCAGCCTTAATTTACCAAATCACCATTTATTACCTTATACAGTTTATTTTTGTTTGTATATTGTTTTTGTGGAAACATTGCAACAAACAATATTGAAGCTCTATACAGGGACTGCAGAAGTAATTATAATTCTTTTTTCTTGAACATATATGTGAGAAATATTGCTTTTGGTTGAGGGGTGAGTGAGCCCTTCTCAAGCAACAGCGCAATCCTTGTCTGGGTGAGTCACAAATGTCACTAAATTAACCTGTGCTTAACACTGTGGTAGCTTGGCACATAAGTAGTCAGGCTTAACATAGATGCACTGTGTAAAGTATTTATGCAACACAAAAACAGTAATAAAGTGAAAATACAATGCAAGAAAAATCCCACACAAATTTAGAAAACTAAAAAGAAAGGTAATGAATAAAATGGCACCAAATGACACAAATCCAATAAGTAGAAATGGAAATATGCAATTTTAAAGATTTAGATGAAAGTAGTGTCAAAAGGTGCAAAGCGCCAACTGAGGGTGATGGAGCAAGGTTTCACGCGTAAAGTGACTTGCTTGTACTCAACGCTCTCGAAATAATATTAATGTACTAACTAACATGTTTTGTCTTATTAATATTGCATTACACGACATATTAGACATCTAGGGGAAGCTTGCCTATTTGCTTTTACTAACTATAATCCGCTCGCATTAAAATGGCTGCTGCTACGCGGGATTTTATACTGTGCATGCGTCTGTCATGCTCACGTAATATGCTTGGTGGGAAAACTTTTGCTTCTGCGCACTAGAACTAAGATGGCTGTTCTATGTCCTAACATGCAAGAAGCTTGCATTGCTACTTTGCTAAGCTGTTCATTTTTGCTTAATATCTGATGCAATAGTTTAAAATAAAATAATGGGAATAGAGTAGAAAGAAGTGGCATACAGTGCATTCATTTATTCTGTGTTTCTAAAACTGTTTCTTTTCTATTTTTACGTTACGAATTTTGGGCCTAAATACTCTGTTGAACTCCATCTTTGAAGAAACTGCGCCTGTGCAACAAATGTCCTGAGCCACTGAAGCTGTAGCCTTGAACTCAAGCCAGTTAGACATGGATGGCAAGAACTATGGGAAGAGTGAACTCCTTACCCTGCCAAAGGAAGCTGAATTGAATAAAATGTTTTTTATATCTTATTGTTACATTTCACTACCGGGCGGAATAAAAGTACATGGGAAGATAAAGTTATGGGAGGGAACATTTTGAATATATGATTGACAGGTTACCTCATTGTAATATGGTGTGATGACTATTCCTCGTTCTTTGTCCAATAAAATTGTGATATTCACACATTTGCAACATTTGGGGGTGGTACACTGACCTGAAAAATAGTATAACTAGGGTAGTCTTAGCTAGTTAGTTTGTCTGACTTGTCCGAATAACTGACCTGTCACTGACCCACCACACTCAATAGGTGATTGGGAGCAGAGTTGCTGGCGGAGCACTCTGTCAGAAGATTCGATAACCCAATCGGGGTTCTGGGAAGGAGATCAATGACCCAATCGGGGTTCGACTGCTAGCTGCAGAGAGGGTTTACAACGCTGGCGTTTGAACTTTAGCTGTGGTGCTGGTCTTAGCCTGTGGTGGTCCTGTCCTGATCCAATTTTGTCAGTAACCTGTCCTGGTTCTGATACTGATCTACACCTGTTCTTTCCTGCTGGCACCTGTACTTTGGGAATTAATATTCTTTGACTCAGCCGATGGCCAGGGTTGGTCACCACACCATTCTAGGTAACTATAAAGTGTGGGTGTGTCATTTTCCCTTTTCTTTACCCACCCTTTGTCTAAATCCTTATTGATATTTTCTCTCCAAATTATTTGCATATGTTCATGTTTAAATCTGCATCATTCTAAGTAGAATAAGAACATAATTTAATTCATGTTTTCAAAACTCTCCAAAGATTTTTCTTAGATAAAAGAACTTAAACTTTTCCCGAGTCCGTGGTTATTCTATGAAATGCTGAATGTTATTTTTCAACCTATTTACCTGCTAACTCCCTTGATCCTTTAGGTCTATAAGTAACGGTGGCTTGGATTGGTAAGACAAAATGGTATAAATCCAGAATGGTAAATTCCCAATTGATTGAGTGTAGGTTTATCTGTTTAATTATACATAGATATATGGGCCCAGATGAGTATGTTGAGCAGGTGAGCTCACGCTCTATCAGTTATTTTGGTAGCAGAGGTAAGGTTATGGATTAGTCTAGATAAGGTAGTTAGTTTAGTATTGATTATTGATCGATTATTAATTATTGATTTTATAGATTTTATACATTAACCAAAATTGTTCGCACCTGTTTTATATTTTGTCTGGAAACCCCGAGGGCAGAATAACAGTTGGTAAATGGAAGCCACTCATTAGTGAGGTCACTTGTCCGAGGAAGTAAGTGCATGGTTAGGTAAACCGGAAGCACTGTTTAGGGATTTTTCTGTATAAATGTGTGAATAATTGATAGCAAAGAGATCTCTAGTAAAACTTTGGTGTGATATCACCTAGAAAGGGTTACATTGGAGGAGTAGCAGGTTCTTCTAAGCTTGATTGACAGCAAAGGGGTTCGTTGGTGAAACTTTTGCCTTACATAACCTAGAAGGGGTAAGCCCGAGGAAGTAACAGGTTCTCTGATGCTTGAGTGAAAAGTATATGGAAGGGATCTACTTGTAGTATATGAAGAGTAAACGGAAGGGAGTTACTCGCAGTGAATAAATCATTCTTGTCTTTTGAAATAGTTACTCAGACACATTGGCGAATGTTTTTACGTTGTTAATTAAAGAAAAATGAGCATTTAAAATAAATCTGTCATATTACCTTGCAAAGAAGGGAGTCAGTTGCGGAGCTGCGCTGACGTCACTCAGAGCCGCGCTGATATTGGTTGAGACAGCGGGTGTGTAGCTGAGGTAATATTGTAAAGGAAGGGTGAGTACAGGAGCGTGAGAACTTGTCTCACGAGAAAAGCTGCACAACCATTGGTTGAATTTATTTTGAATTCTAATAGTTGACTGGTCATTGAAAATGAGAAACGCTTTGGTATTGGAGGTTTCTTGTAAACAAGCTCAGTGACATTACGAAGTAAAAGCAGCATAAAATATATGTGGCATTTAGAGCCAGGATTCATAGGAAATAGACCAGATAGAAAATATCTAGGTTTTGCTAAAGAACAGATGATAAGAGGGAGACCTTATATCATGTACGGAGATAAAAGAAAAATGTCATTTGTCAAGAAAGTTAAACATTTCTTTAAAAAGGATAAGCCAATAAAAACCAGAGAAGGGATTATTATTCCACCACCGAATGCGCTCGCATCATACAAGATGGTTGAAAAGGGCTATTACACTTGTACTTGGTTAGAAAACTGGATAGAATATACAAAAGATGATGGAATTTTGGCATTTCCAGAAAATGGTACCTTCAATGGTAGAGTTTTGTACAATTTAAGAGCACGCATGAATGAATTAGATCCAAGACCTAGATTAACCCAATATGAGGCATTGGAGGAACGGGAAACAGAGGCTTTTGAGTGAGACAGATCTAGAAGTGATAAAAGTATAACTAAATGTTATCCTAAATTTCCTAAAGAGACGCGAGATAAGCAGATGAAACAATGGAGACAGTCTTTGCTAGTGGAAGGATTATATCCTGTCCGAGCATTAGAAGAACAAACAGGGAGTAAAAGCACTGAGAAAACTAAAAATGTAATGACAAGTGCTGATCCAGAAGATGATTACTTGGAGGATTTATTAATGAAAAATCTGCCACCTTATAATGAAGAGCAGAATCAGACAAATCCTAGTGCTGCGTTCTTAAAGCCACCCATAGTTCCACAAGTGTTACATGAGGCATCATTAGAAAAAGTTTTACAGGAAAAGGAACGAGAAGTAATAATAAAACAAAGAAATTAGTTAATTCAGAAAATTACACAGTTAAATATCAGTCCTGAAGCCTTGACAATCCCAGTGACTATAGGTCCAGTTGTTCCTTTATTTGGGGATGAACAAACCAGTTATAGACCTCCTGTTCTAACTACACCTGTAGTGCAGCCAAGAAAAGAAACATTAATAGTGGATGATCAAGCAAGTGAATGTGAGTCAGAAACTTCTTTAATGGATTTACCTATAAGAGAACCAGTGAGTAGCTCAGCTAGGAAAACCACACCTGTAAATTCTATAGAGGTGCAAATAGAAACTTCTTCAGGTACGAGAAGTGCTACTGTAATTACCCCAGAAGAAATTGAAAACTGGTCCCGAGAAATAGAAAAACCAAAATCACAGTCAAAGACATTGGATATTTTTAAATTAAGGGTTGAATTGGAAGAAATGATTGCTGGAAATGTGGGATTAGACTGATTGAATGCATTAAATGAAGATGAATTGTTGTTTATATGTCGAAGTATCACCCGAAATACAAAAACATTTCAGGAAAAATTGACGAGTTTGGCAAATGAAATGGGAATTGACATTGGTAAATCAAAAGTGTTAAGAAACCATATCAAGCTGAATTTTCTGACAAAGATTTAGAAAACATGAAAGTGTCAGGTCGAAAATTACAGATTAAGGAATTGTTTATCATTATTACAGAAATGGGGTGATATAGACAGATGGAAAGCAAGATTGTTAAAGAAAAAAGAAGAAGCAGCTCAAGGGAAAAACACTGTAACAGAATATATGTTGAAAGAAACAGAGAAAGTGGAAAGGTTGTGTCCAATGAGAGAAGTACCAGGTGGAGGGTATGTACATGTCTCATGGTCCTGACAAAATATTTTGTCATTTACAAATGATTTCCCGAAATTCAGAGAGAAACCTGTAGGATGGTACAGGCAGGTCGAAAGATTTGTGAAAGTCTCAAAAAAATTATGAAAAGATCTAGATGGGTTATTCGACATTGTTGTTCCTGTTGATTTATGGACAGAATGCAAAATGGCAGTAAACTGGACAAATGATGAGTATCCTGGAGACCCAAAAACAGGAGCACCATCAGATGAGGTGATGAGGAAATATAATCAGGTAATACTGTATTTAAAAAGAAATGCACAAATTTGTTGTATGTAACTCCAGTCCCGTAAATCTGTTAGGTAGGGATTTGCTGTGCAAAATGAACTGTACTATCTTTTGTACACCAAATGGTGTTGCAATTCAAATCCCAGATGAAGATGGAATTTTTAAAATTATGTTAGCAAAACAGGAAACTGAAAAACAAAAGTTTACCATAGAAGGTTTGCCAAAAGAATTACAACATACGGTAGATCCTAAAGTGTGGGATTTCACAGGAAAAGATGTAGGATTAATGGCAAATTTTGACCCGGTAGAAGTGACAGTAAAAGAAGGTGCAGTTTATCCAAATATTCGACAGTACAAAATGAGTCCAGAAATAATAGCAGGAGTCGCAATAGAAATAAAAGGTCTGGTGGAAGCAGGAATTTTACGGGATAATGAGCAGTTCATGTAATTCACCCGTAATTGGCATCATGAAACCGAGCGGAAAATACAGGGTCGTGCAGGACCTCCGCCAAATTAATAAAATTGTCGTCCCATGTTGTCCAGTTGTGCCAAACCCTGCTGTGATTCTGTATCAAATACCATGGGCAGCAGGCTGGTTCACTGTAATAGACCTTTGCCATGCATTTTTCTCCATACCATTACATCCAGATAGCAAGTATCTTTTCTTGTTCAAATTCGACGACCATATCTACGTTTGGAATCGCGTCCCTCAGGGGTACACGGAAAGTCCATCGATCTTTAATCAGATCTTGAAAAAATGTCTTGAATCTCTGATATTGCCCAGACAATCAGTTTTGGTGCAATATATAGATGACCTATTGGTGGCATCTAAGAATCGAAAAGACTGTGTTACTGATACAATTGCTTTACTAAATCATTTAGGTAAAGGAGGACACAAAGTATCACCTGAGAAATTACAATATTGTACCACATCAGTGAAATATCTGGGGCACCAGATAGAGAGAGGTGTCAGAAGGGTTACCTCTGAAAGAATCAGAATAACTCAAAACATGAATCTACCTCAAACGCAGAAAGAAATCAGAATGTTTCTTGGAGTTGTAGGATACTGCAGGCAATGGATTGTGGGATTTGCAGTCCTAGCAAAACCATTGATACAAATGACAAAGAAGAGAGCAAAAGACCCAGTAGAATGGGATGATGAAAGCATGTCATCTTTTCTGAAGTTACGAGATTGTCTATGTTCAGCTCCAGCATTAGGAATGCCTGACTATTCAAAAGATTTTGCGTTGTTTTGTGATACACGAGACAATTTTGCACTTTCAGTTCTGACTCAGACTCATGGTCTGATGAGACGACCCGTCGCATATTTTTCCTCTACACTGGATCCAGTGGCAGCAGCAATGCCAGGATGTCTAAAAGCAGTAGCAGCAACTTGCATGAGTCTTGAGCAAAGTGAGTCCATTATCATGGGACATCCAGTAACATTGTATGTCCCACATGCAGTTGTGATTTTATTAACCAGGACTAAAACTCAGTACCTAACACCTAGTCGGCTGACTAAGTATGAACGAATTCTTGTAGGTACAGAAAATGTGACAATTGCTAGGTGTAATATTCTGAACCCGGCAACATTGTTGCCTGAATCGCACTTTGCAGAAGTCAAAAAGGAAATCGAACATAATTATATTGATCTTACAGAATACTGCTCTAAAAACCACACCCAGATATAAGAGAAGAGCCATTAATAAATTCAGAATATGAGCTATTTGTAGATGGTTCATGTATGCAACATGAGGAAGGAAGTTTGAGCGCTGCCTATGCTGTTTGCACTCTATGGGGTCCAGTTGAAGCATCATATTTACCTGGAATAAAATCTGCACAGGTAGCTGATCTAATTGCATTGACAAAGGCTTGTAAATTTGGGAAAAGTCTGAAAGTGAATATTTATACTGATAGCCAATATGGGTATGGGGTTGTGCAGGATTTTGGCCAACTCTGGATGCTAAGGGGGTTTCTGACATCATCAGGCACTCCTATTAAAATGGAAATGTTATGAAAGATTTACTAAAAGCAATCCAATTACCAGGAAACAGTAGCTGTGGTCAAGTGTGCTGCTCACCAGTCTGGCAACGACAGAGTGACAGCAGGTAACCGATATGCTGACCAATTAGCTCAATATTGTGCCAACAATAAGATGGCAATAAACAAGAAAATTTAACGTAAGGGAAACAGCTGCCAACTTATGTTGCTTGAGAAAGTGAAAACGTGGGAAGAAGTGAAAGATTTGCAAAATGATGCAGAACAGGAAGAAAAGGAAGAATGGCCGAAAATAGGATGTCAGAGAAGGGCTGGAGATGGTGTCATTGTTTACCTTGATTGAAGGCCTGTGTTGCAAATCTGTATGCTTGGTCCTATGGCTAGGATGTATCATGGTGATTCCCATCCAGGGTGAGACGCTATGATGACTATTCAGACAAACATGGTTCAATGTAAAGTTCAGGAATGTGCAGAGAGTCTTTGCCATAGGTGATTGGTATGCCAACAAATGTATCCTGGGAAAAGAACTGTAGTGTTGTCAGGAAATATTGGAAAGGCAGAGGGTCCTTTTATTCGACTTCAGATTGATTTCATTCAGTTACCCCCTTGCAGGGGAATGAAGTATGTTCTTGCCATTGTCTGCCTATTTTCAAAATGGGTGGAAGCTTAACCTACACATAGGAATGATAGCATCAAAGTAGCAAAACTACTACTTAGACAGCTCATACCACGTTTCGGTTTTCTAGTAACGATTGAATCAGACCGAGGAAGACATTTTAATAATGAAATAATTGGTCTAATCTGTGAAGCATTTACAATTGAGCAAAAGCTGCACTGTGCATACCGCCCTGAGGCCTCTGGAGTGGTAGAACAATCAAGTCAAGATTTGGAAAGATCTATTAATCAACTCGATTAGAATGGCCAGATGCTTTAGCTATTGTTCTGATGGGACTCAGAAGCATTCCAGACAGAAACACAGGCTTGAGTCCTCAAGAAATACTCATGGGAAGAGCAATGAGGCAGGCATGGACGCCAGGACATAAGCTGATAAATATATCTCAAGACTTAGTACTGGAGTACTGCAAAGAACTGGCTGACCAAGTGCGTTCTATCTCTCACCAGGTTGGAGAAGACGCCGTCACCAGGCAAACAACTCCAGCACACGATCTGATTCCAGGTGACTGGGTTGTAATAAAAGAACATACACGAGAATCTTGCCTAGCTCCGAGGTGGGAAAGGCCAAAACAAGTGATGTTGGTCACCACTACAGCAGTAAAATGTAAAGGGATCCCGAATTGGATCCAAGCAAGTCATACTGAACCTGATGAAACTGAAGGTGAAGGTTGTGCAGCTGAGAGGTCTCGAGAAAGTGATTCCGAAGTAGTTGATGATGAACAACCGAGCACCAGTCAGGATGAATGGATTCCAGTGATTGACACTCCTGCAGATGTTGTGAGAACCAGAAGCCAGACCTATTTAGATAGACAGAGTGATAGTGAGGATGAGTCAGGAATAGAAGAACGTACTCAAATTACAGAAATCAAAGCCAATAGTAATTCTGAGGAGGAACAGATAAGGAAAGATCAATATGCTCAGACATTCCAGATACCTGTCACAGTTCCAGAGTCTGAGAAGGGTAAGATAGGTAAAAGGGCGAAGGCTCAGGAAGAAGAAGAACAAGAGATCAAGATACATGAGCAGGATCAGATAGATGTAGAAAAACGTGTTCAGGAAGAAGAAAACAAACCAAAGTCAATTGCAGCACACACCTGAACAAGGTCAGATTAGCATCCAAGCAGAAAAAACTGAAGCAAGACCTGGACCAAGTCAGATCGAGAGGAATACAGATGACGAATATATGCAAATTGTGCCACAACTGAACGAGAATAAAAGACAAACAAAGCACTATGCCAGCTAAAAGACTTAGAAAGGGAGATAATTGGCCTGGTTTTGTCAAGAAACACACATTTCATCTTAAATCAATAAATGAAGAACCAGAGCAAGTAAACAAAATATCAAGTCAAACTGGTCTTTCCACAGAACAACCAAAAAGAAAAAGTCTGCGATTGAAAAGACTGAATAAGAAGTTCAGAGGCCCTGAATGGACTTATGTCATCCTTGAAGATCTTGAAAAATTAGAACTGAGTGATGAAGATGTTGACAAATTAATTGATGAACCAACAGACGAAGAAGTAAGACCAACTTGAAAATTTCACAGGTTAAAATTCTGTGAAAAGTCTCAAAGAGGGGCTAAGTCTCCCTAATCGAAAAAAGGCTGATCATACTGTTAATGGTAAACCGAAAAGAAACTGCTTAAAACCATGCTGTAGAATATGCGCATGTAGTATAGTAATAATACTCATAGTATGGTTAGGATTGACAGTATCTATTCCTTATCTAATGGATAGAAGTGAGAAGAATGACACTAACATTCATGAGAAAGTAGATGTACCTGAAAAGTTAGATATACATGGAAGAATAGATAATGTTAGGCAGCAAAGAGTAGAATTAGAAGCATCAGATGAGGAAGGATTGCATTATGATAAAGTTAGAAATAGAACACACCGGAATGTATTTGCAAATCTGTTAGTACATTATTTAGAGGCAATGGAAATAAGTGATTGCTATGTTTGTATGAAGCTACTATTATCTGTAGCAGAAGGCGTCACTTATCACCATTTACCCCTGACTTATGGTATTTCATGTAGTATTTTAGCTAGTTTATTTTACAAGAAAGTACCTTTACAATATTATTATTCGAATTTAGATGTGATTTTCTCTGAACTTCCAATTCATAGTAACCTGAATCCTGTACATACTAAAGGTAACATAGCTCATTATATGGGAGAAATGTTTCTAACAATAGGTACAATGGATATAGCTGTAGCACACAAGAATAATTTAACATGCATTTTACATGAAGAAGAGAAGATATTTTTAAATTTAGTTGAAAAGAGGAGAGAGGATTTCCAGAGAAAAGCTACAGAACAGAAACGTAAAATTCCTAAATGGGCAGAAAATAAAGAATACACCTTGAATGGCAAAACTCATGCTGCTATGTTGCTGGACTTTGAAAAGAAAGGGAAACTCTGTCTCCATAGGGAAAGAACAAGTTAATATAATAATATATTAATTGGTTCTAGTAAATGCGAACACAATTATAAAGTAATTGGGGGTTGGGGTTTCAAAGATGGAACTGAACCGGTGTTTCCTGGAATTTATTATATCTGTGGGAACAAAGCATATTATCAATTACCTGATCATTAGTATGGGAGTTGCTATTTTTGAATAGTATTCCCAAAGGTATACCAAGTAAATAAAATCACTGGAAGCAATGAAGAAAATAATGGACTAATATGTAGTAAAAGAGCT
Source organism: Lissotriton helveticus (assembly GCF_964261635.1). Taxonomy (NCBI): domain Eukaryota; kingdom Metazoa; phylum Chordata; class Amphibia; order Caudata; family Salamandridae; genus Lissotriton; species Lissotriton helveticus. The sequence continues at coordinate 1,861,813,603 of NC_136067.1, read as the reverse complement.
AGTGTTTCAGAAATTGTAGGTGATATATTTAGTGCATTGATAGCTTCAGTGGGAGTGGTTTTAAATACTTAAAGAATTTGCAAATTGTCAACAGTGGTGGATCGCTTATCGACTGACACTGCTGGAGGATTTTTAATGATCAATACCGAACTAGTTGCGGTAAGGTCAATGGTTTTGCAAAATCGACTTGCTCTTGATACATTGTTGGCAAAAGAGGGCGGAGTCTGCAGAATGCTGAAAGCGCAACATGGTTGCACTTACATACCTGACAAAAGTGTAGAACTGAAAGGGTACGAAAAGGAATATTATTTAGAAAAGGAACTCAAACCACTGGAGGTTGATAGTGCATGGAAGAGACTAACAGATGGTCTCTTCTCTTTGGTAGTTGGTTTTCTAATGTAGGGAAAAGTTTTGTAGGTAAAATACAGATGCCAATCGTGGGAATAGCCCTAATGATTTTAGGGATAATAACTTGTTGCAAATGTTGCAAGCATAAAAGGACATATGCAGTGAATAATAAAAAGGAAGGAAAGAAAAGAAATATTAACGAAATAGAATTAGAAGAGTATAATGGACATTTGTACAAGAAAGTGAAAGATCTCCATATGAAAAATGAAAAGAATATTAACAGAAAGTTTAAAGAAATTGAGTTGGGTGAAGTGTAAAAGTTGGCATCTGTTTCACTAATTAGTGATGATATAAAATATCATCAAAGACGGGATTGATGGAGCAAGGTTTCACACGTAAAGTGACTTGCTTGTACTCAACCCTCTCGAAATAGTATTAATGTACTAACTTACATGTTTTGTCTTATTAATATTGCATTACACAACATATTAGACATCTAGGGGAAGCTTGTCTATGTGCTTTTACTAACTATAATCTGCTCGCATTAAAATGGCTGCTGCTACACGGGATTTTCTACTGCACATGCATCTGACATGCTCACGTGATATGCTTGGTGGGAAAACCTTTGCTTCTGCGCACTAGAAACAAGATGGCTGTTCTATGTCCTAACGTACAAGAAGCTTGCATCGCTGCTTTGCTAAGCTGTTTGTTTTTGCTTAATATCTGATGCAATAGTTTAAAATAAAATAATGGGAATAGAGTAGAAAGAAGTGGTATACAGTGCATTCATTTATTCTGTGTCTCTAAAACTGTTTCTTTTCTATTTTTACATGACACGAATTTTGGGTCTAAATACTCTGTTGAACTCCATCTTTGGAGAAACTGTGCCTGTGCGACAAAAGTCCTGAGCCACTGAAGCTGTAGCCTTGAACTCAAGCCAATCAGACATGGATGGCAAGAACTATGGGAAGAGTGAACGCCTTACCCTGCCAGAGGAAGCTGAATTGAATAAAATGTTTTTTATATCTTATTGTTACATTTCACTACCAGGCGGAATAAAAGTACATGGGAAGATAAAGTTATGGGAGGGAACATTTTGAACATATGATTGACAAGTTACCTCATCGTAATATGGTGTGATGACTATTCCTTGTTCTTTGTCCAATTAAATTGTGGGATTCACACATTTGCAACATTTGGGGGTGGTACACTGACCTGAAAAATAGTATAACTAGGGTAGACTTAGCTAGTTAGTTCGTCCGACTTGTCCGAATAGCTGACCTGTCACTGACCCAACGCACTCAATAGGTGGTCGGGAGCAGAGTTGCTGGTGGAGCACTCTGTCAGAAGATTCGATAACCCAATCGGGGTTCTGGGAAGAGGATCAATGACCCAATCGGGGTTCGACTGCTAGCTGCAGAGAGGGTTTACAATGCTGGTGTTTGAACTTTAGTTGTGGTGCTGGTCTTAGTCTGTGGTGGCCCTGTCCTGATCCAATTTGGTCCGTAACCTGTCCTGGTTTTGATACTGATCTGCACTTGTTCTTTCCTGCTGGCACCTGTACTTTGGGAATTCTTATTCTTTGACTCAGCCTGTGGCCAGGGTTGGTCACCACACCATTCTAGGTAACTATAAACTGTGGGTTTGTCATTGTATTATTTTCCCTTTTCTTTACCCACCCTTTGTCTAAATGCTTATCGATTTTTTCTCTCCAAATGATTTGCATATGTTCCTGTTTAAATCTGCATCATTCTAAATAGAATAAGAAAATAATTGAATTAATGTTTTCAAAACTCTCCAAAGATTTTTCTTGGATAAAAGAACTTAAATTTTTCCAGAATCTGTGCTTATTCTATGAAAGGCTGAATGTTATTTTTCTACCTATTTTCTTGCTAACTCCCTTGATCATTTCGGTCTATAGGTAACAGTGGCTTGGATTGGTAAGACAAAATGGTATAAATCCTGAATGGTAAATTCCCAACTGATTGAGTGTAGGTTAATCTGTTTAATGTATACATGGATATATGGGACCCAGGTGAGTATGTTGAGCAGGTGAGCCCGCGCTCTACTAAGGGTATCTGGTTGAGCTGTTCTGTGACACAATCACAAGTTCAGGCCGACCACAAAGGAGTGCAGGCTGGCCACAGGACCAAGTCCGGCTTGCTGGGGATTGTACCTTATGTTCTTGGTACATGGTCTGCACGATGTTGCTTTGTGAGGCTTAACATCAGATTTGGTGGAACCGCCAGTTAAGCTGGCACAGCACCTTTAACCCCACTTCCAAGGGTTCATGAAGGGAGGGGCACCACTTGGAGGCTCAGGACTCACTAAGGCTGGGTCCAGTTGCAGGTTCAAGATGGTAGGAGCCTTTTCTGTCTCAGAGACTCTGATCAGGAGGTCAGCAAACTTTACCATGGAGTCACTCTGGTAGACCTGGGTGCAAACAGAAAAGCAGGTCTATAGCTACAGGGAAGTCCTCTGAGGGTACAAGGCAGGCATCAGTCTGCAGAGCAGTCCTCATTGCACAGCAGAGCAGTCCTGTGAAGTACACAGTAGGCCAAAGACAGCAGGGCTGTCCTCTGAGATTCCTTCCACAGGTCCAGAAGTGAACTGAAGAGTTGGTGTGAGGGTTATTTACACCAGGAGCCCCCTTTGAATTAGTCAAACTCATGAAGTCAGGATGGCCCATCCTGCCAACACCCAGACCCTCTATTGTGTGGCTTTCTGGGAATAATACATAAAGACCAACTGCCAAATACATCTAGTCATGTGATCCAGGAAACAGGCTGCGAGCACCAAATGGTTTGGACAGGAAAATGCAAACTACCGAAAATCGCATTTTCAGATTTGTGACTTTTCCGACTTTACCATTAAAAAAGGTTTTAAATTACAATTCCTCAGACACCAAACATGACATTCCTACCTGATCTCAATCAAAAGATATCATTTATTAAAGGTAAAAAGATTACCCAAGGTTATCCTATGGGAGGGGTAGGCCTCATAACAGTGAAAAAAAAATTGACAAAGGAAATTGTAGCTTGCATAACATACAATGGTAGTGGTAGGAAGTGCCTCTTTTTATATGGTCACCCCAATCTTTTGGACCAAGTGGATGTAGTCTGAAGCCCTATACCATGTTGAAATTGCTTCTACTCCTAATTGGCATGCTTAATTTACCGATAAGTCCCTAGAATATGGTATAAAGTGTACCCAGGGCCTGGAAGTTAAATGTCACTAATGAAGTGCAGCACCAATATTGGGCCTTCCACTACAGTGACAGTGCACGCATGGCTTCAGCCTACCTTTGTAGCCTGATCGTGGCAGTTTAAAAACTGCAATTGGACTTTGAAAATAGATCATTTTCAAATATCTAAACCTTCCTTTAAATACTAATGTCAACCCTAATTAAACCTTATAGCACGTAAGGCAGGGTGCATGGTATTCAAAATTCGGACATCTATAAAGGTTATATTTAACATGTACTCATAGAGAATAGCACCTAAAGGTTATCTTCATTGTAAAAACGCTGTCTGTTCCATAGAGCAATACCAGGATGCACTAATAAATTTCATATTGCTATCTTCTGCTAGGAAACACCTAGAAATGTAAATCTTGACCCCTTACTAATATTATAACCAGAACTTGTTTTAAGTGCCCATGGAGGATGGATAGCTCATTTCTCCAGCCATACTTTGTGATGTTTCCCAAGTGCTGTTCCTGAGGCCCTGGGATCCTTGACTGTGTCAAAGTGTCCTCCTCCTAACATCCTGAAAAATCTGGTTCTTAGAATCTTTTTCACTCCAAAGATTACATTGTTACTGGGTGTAAGATTCCGGTTTCTCATGCTCAGAACTTTTCCACAGCAGCAAACCCATTTCAGTCTGACCTATCGGAGAATATTATATGTGGCCCATGGAGTCCTCTTTGTCTACTGCCTGCAGCTTTGCCCATATGGAGGAATCTGAGCCCCAAAAATGTAACTAAATCCAAAATTAGAAAACTTGCTAGGGCGATTGCACCGAAAGTATCTGACCAGTAAGAGGACTTTCCTGCGTGCAAAACTTACATTTTCCATCTCTGAGCTTCTCCCACCTAAACCAATGGTTTCAACGGGACCGCGTCCAATATCTATCTGATGTTGTGAAGACCTTCTCAGATACAGACTGCTGCCTTGCCCTGTGGAAGGGTTTTGGCTTCAATTTTCAACTCTAAGTTTAAAGGTGAAATGTCCAACCAGGTCAAACCTGGTCAGTGTATCCAACCCGGGCTTCATCACGATCAGCCTCAAATCACAACTAGGTCCAAGTTTACCACCACCATTTGACACGCATTGGTCCTGAACACTTTTTGGCATTATATTTATTTTTGTTGTTTTTGGTGTCATTTTGTTCAGTAAATTATTCTCTAATTTTATAAATTGGATTGGGATTTTTATTATGTTTTGTTTTTGACCTTTTAACTGTTTTGGTACTTCTAAATGCTTTCCACATTTTCATAAGTTAAGCCTGTCTGCTCTGCGCCACAGCTACTCAAGTTTAAATTACTGGAAGCTTTACTGAACCTAACAAGATAGTGACATTATTGCTACTGCGGGATCATCTACCCCATTTCATAATACACTTTCTCACAGTAGCACTAGTGATATTTTGTAAGACTTCACCAATGATCTCTAGGGTAACATCAGTTATATTCCATAGGGCATTACAAATAACAGTAATTATAATATAACACTACAATATAATAATTAGTGATGTCAGGCCACTACAGAAGGGGGAAGTATATTTTCTGCACACACCCATGCAAGTAAAAGTGCAATACACATTTATGCAGCCAATGTATCATCCACCATATGCTCTTATCTTTGTATCAATTCCTCCCAAGCACTCCTATTACCTAGGTACAAGGTACACTTTCATACAATCTCCACATAAACATTCAACAGGTAGCTGTGGGCTGTATCTGTTGGGCCTTCTTTGATCAATTTGAATTCCCTGATAAATTTGAACACGTTGTACCTGTCCAAATGACTCATACAAATATACCAAACATTGGGCCCAGCTCACAACAGCATTTATACATCTGACGCACACTTAGGTGTGAAAACACCAACTGATCATGAAGATTCACGTCAATGATTCACTAAGCTTGAATTTGCAGCCATAAATGAATATGCTTCTGCTGAAAATTTTGCTAGTGTGGCATAATATGATTCTGAATGAGTAACTCTTCACACAATGGTGAGCTAAAGGGGTTTCATGGAAGGGTTACCTGCCACAAAGGTGAACACCCACAAACTTGCAGGAAGGTTCCTGCCATTGTCAAATGTCTGGCAGGTATTCTCGAGCCCTGAAACAGAGATTTTCTCCTGTCAAGGGCAGCACTTAGACTGTAGCCAGCATGGGAACGGAAACAAAACGTGCCAATTTTCTGCGGGTAAAGAGGAGATATTTCCCCTTTGACAAACAAAGCCATTGTTTGCTGTATTTAGGTATATGGACAAGTTTGCGCACAGGAGCACCCCAGGGATCATACAACAGTGCCGGTTCCTAGATGTAGCCCTAGATTTTTTTGTGGAATCCAGGTAAGTCAGGCATTTTCATAAATTATTGGCATGTGACAGCTATTGTAAATATCCACCCCAGACTTTTGTACATCTGGCCTACAGAATTTAAGAGGGCTCAAACAGATACACTTACAAAAGATGGATTGCAGCCGAAATCTGTGGTAGTTTAGGGTTAGTAGCAGTGGCAACCAGCACAGGTAAGAGCGGCAGAGTGGCGGGGTGGTGGGGTGGGCAGGCAAGTCGACAGACGACGGTTGAGGTAAAATTAAATAAAAAAATAATAAAACCACTTACCTTGCGCTCATAACATCGCTGACTTGGCGATGCGGCGAGAGCAAAGTAAGTGGTTTTATTTTATTTTTTATATAATTTCATTTAACCCGTCTTCTGTCGACTTCATCCCGACCCCACCCTGGCCCGCATCGCCAATCTTACCTCTGCCGGCCGCCACTGCTTACTAGACTGATCCAACAACGGCGGATGGGAATTACTTTCTGCATAATCCGTGCCTGAGCCTGTACTTCATGCACACTTGTTATGTAGATTCTTTCTATGAATATGCTTCCACGCTTATTGCGTGACAAAAGCTGGGTCTTCAAAAGATTATAAAGCGTTGCATATATTGTGTGTGTGTCCTTCATGCATGTAACCTTAATTATGTTATTCATTTGATGACTGTCAGAGAGATATTGATATCTACACCTTGAAGCACAAAGTGAACTTTTTCACTGGCATTATAAACTTTGTGCAATTTGGGAGCATGGTAAAATAAAATTTGCCTTTGACATTTATTCATGTGGCAATACATTATAGTTTCGAATTCATAAATTCAATTGAGCCACTGTCCTTTTCTTTTCTTCAACTGAACAAAATGTTCACATAAATAATTGGTGCTCACGTTTTAATTTAAAAATTGCACTCTTTGAGACATTGCCTTTCATATATTCAAGAAGGGCACAGTTCCTCCAACAATTTTAGAGAATTGCATCGCGACGATTATTTATATTGGTACATTCTTGTCTTAAAAATTCCTTTCTTTTTTCTGTATTTTTCTTTCAAGTATTTTGCTATGATTTTAACAAATAAATATTATCTTCCAAAGCCGACTTTGACTGATGTATCCATGGCGGTTCTTTAGTTCCACAGAAAACAGGAGTCAATACTTCAAAAGACTTTGCTTTGTGAATGAAAGTAGTGTGCAAAATGTGTAAAGATGTCTTTTGCCAAAGGTGTGATTTGTTTTTCAGAATGTTTACATTTTTTTCACTTATTGTTAAATGAAAAGCTGAATCACTCCATCAATATTTGTAAGTGTCCATTCTTAATAATCAGGGTAATGAAATACAACTACAGAGACAGCCGACACGGCACGCAGGTGGCGGGGCGGGGAAGGGGGTGGGGGTGGGGCATGGTACAATGTAAAATTACACAGAAAATACACTTACCTTGCCACCAGGCCCTGCGTCTCCACGTCTCCACGTCTCCGCTCCTGCTCTCCTCCATCTTGAACTCTAGGAAACACAGCCAGACTCCCATGGCCAATCACAAGGCTGTAATGCAGCATTAGGATTGGTAAGCACCCAGGCTCCCTGGACCGATCACAATGCTGCAAAGCAGCGTTGTGATTGGTTTGAATACCGTGGTTTGGCGCCCAGCCAGGGACTGGGGTCCTGAGCATGTTCTCCATGCAAGCTGTAATGCAGCCTGCATGGAGAACAGGGAAAGTGCGCATGACTGTTTTGGGCCATCCGAGAGGGCCGAACAAACAGTCATTGTGCACTTGGGAGGGTTCTACCACTCATCCCCTGCTCTGCAGCCCCACCCCGTCACGCAAAGCTGCCGCAAGAGGAGGACAAAAAAAATATATACTAACATTATGTTATTATCATTTAATTTTTTTATTTTTTTGCTGTTTCAAGGCAGTGGGGCGGGCGGAGGAGCCGCCACTGTACAACTTTAAAGCACTGCATTGAGATGGTGTTGGGTGTGACTCTGACATCAAGCAATACCACACTTCCTTCTCCTCCTTTTATGTTGTTGCCCAGTGTATCTTACCCAGACCGCTGTGGGCATCAAAGACCGAACTTAGGACCTTACATATAGTTTGGCAGGCAGAATTTACTCTGTCAGGGTGACAGATAATACCTCCACTATCCTGAGGGACCTCTGCTTGCCAAATTTAGAGCTGTCCGCTAGCTTGGCGGACATCTCGCTATATTGACTGGATCTGCCATCATCATGGCAGGAAAAGTTTCAAAGACAGTACTTTCAGCCATGACATTATGGTCAGCTGTCAAACCTTTCAAAGTTTTTTTGCTTTTCAAAGTTTGTTTTGTGGGGGTCATTATTGTTTTTTTCCTGTCCCTTTCTGCCAGGTTTTTCTGACTATGACAGACAGAAACAAGCATTTGCAATGCAATAGGTCTCGCAGCAGGAAAGTTTGAGCTATTGTTATTGTAAATGACTATTTTTTTATTTATGTGTTGGGTTTGAAAATAGCGAAATTAATAGCTTTGTCTTTTACAATGCCAATAGTTTTAACTTTCACAAATGTGACACCTGCAGCATTTGTAATGCAATATGTGTTGTATTTACGTAACTTAGAGGTATTGATATTACAAATAACAATGGCTTTTCATTTTTTTAAATAATTAATACTTAAATAAAAGTTATTGTAATTTATAATGGAAATAGCTTAAACTTTTGTAAATAACTTTTGTGAAGATTATGTTCAGTGTATTTTATTGTGACGAAAATCCAAGAACAGAAGTGAAATATTAACATTTTTTGTGACATTTGCAATAAAGCTTGAAACATTGACGGAACATATTTTAACCAGTTGCTGTTGAATGGTTGCACAGATTGATGCTGTGGTGGCGCTGAGTGATGTGATGGCGACGAGTGATGCTGTGGTGTTCAGTGATGCTGTGGTAGAGCATAGTTATGTTGTGGTGCCCCTGAGTGATGCTGTGGTGGTGCTGAGTGATGCTGTGGTGATGTGATAGATAGATAGAGTGGGGGCGATAGAGAGATAGAGGGAGGTTAATAGATCGATAGAGCGAGGGAGATAGATAGATAGATAGATAGATAGATAGATAGATAGATAGATAGATAGATAGATAGATAGATAGATAGATAGAGTGAGGGCGATAGATAGATAGACAGATAGATAGAGTGAGGGCGATAGATAGATAGACAGATAGATAGAGTGAGGGCGATAGATAGATAGATAGAGTGAGGGCGATAGATAGATAGATAGATAGATAGATAGATAGATAGATAGAAAGATAGAGTGATGGCGATAGGTAGAGTGAGTGCGATAGATAGACAGCGTGAGGGCGATACATAGATAAACAGATAGAGTGAGGGCGATAGATAGATAGTGTGAGTGTGCTAGATAGAGGGCGATATATAGATAGATAGATAGACAGATAGATAGATAGATAGATAGATAGATAGATAGATAGATAGATAGATAGATAGATAGATAGATAGATAGATAGATAGATAGATAGATAGATAGAGTGAGTGAGGGCGATAGATAGAGTGAGGGTGATAGATAGATAGAGTGAGGGTGATAGATAAAGTGAGGGCAAAAGATAGAGTGAGGGTGATAGATAGATAGAGTGAGGGCGATAGATAGATAGATAGATAGATAGATAGATAGATAGATAGATAGATAGATAGATAGATAGATAGATAGATAGATAGATAGAGAGATAGCGACATTGAGAGATAGCAAGATTGAGATATAGAGTGAGGGCGATAGAGTGAGGGCGATAGATAGATTGATACTGAGGGCGATAGATAAATTGATAGAGTGAGGGGCGATAGATAGATAGAGTGAGGGCGATAGATAGACAGATAGATAGAAAGATAGATAGATAGATAGATAGATAGATAGATAGATAGATAGATAGATAGATAGATAGATAGATAGATAGATAGATAGATAGATAGAGTGAGGGCGATAGATAGATAGTGTAATTATGTGGCGTGTAATTATGTGGCACTGAGTGGTATTTGGAGTGTATGTTGCTTGAGCGCAGTGTAACTATGTAGCTTATAATTATGTGGCGCTGAGTGGTATTTGGAGTGGATGTTGCATTGAGTGCAGTGTATTTATGTGGCACTGAGTGGTATTTGTAGTGTATGTTGCTTTGAGCGCAGTGAAATTATGTAGCATATAATTATGTACATGTATTTATATATGTACATGTATTTATATAGCATATGTGGCACTGAGTGGTATTATGAGGAGGGTATGTTGTAGGGGTGAGTGGGGAGAGAGGTGAGAGGGGAGAGTGGTGAGAGGGGAGAGTGGTGATAGTGTAGAGGGGAGAGTGTTGAGTGGGGAGAGTGGTGAGACGGTAGAGTGGTGGGAGGGTAGAGTGGTGAGAGGGTAGAGTGGTGAGAGGGGAGAGTGGTGAGTGGGGAGAGTGGTGAAAAGGGAGAGGGGAGAGTGGTGAGTGTTGAGAGGGTAGAGTGGTGAGAGGGTAGAGTGGTGAGAGGGTAGAGCATTGAGAGGGTAGAGTGGTGAGTGGTGAGAGGGTAGAGTGGTGAGTGGTGAGAGGGGAGAGTGGTGAGAGGGGTGAGTGGGGAGAGTGGTGAAAGGGGAGAGTGGTGAGTGGGGAGAGGGGAGAGTGGAGAGAGTGGTGAGAGGGGTTAGAGGAGAAAGTGTTGAGAGTGGTGAGTGTTGAGAGGGTAGAGTGGTGAGAGGGTAGAGTGGTGGGTGGGTAGAATGTTGAGAGGGTAGAGTGGTGAGTGGTGAGAGGGTAGAGTGGTGAGTGGTGAGAGGGTAGAGTGGTGGGAGGGTAGAGTGGTGAGAGGGGAGAGTGGTGAGAGTGGTGAGAGGGTAGAGTGGTGAGAGGGTAGAGTGGGGAGAGGGGAGAGTGGTGAGAGGGTAGAGTGGTGAGAGGGTAGAGTGGTGAGATGGTAGAGTGGTGAGAGGGTAGAGTGGTGAATGGTGAGAGAGTAGAGTGGTGAGTGGTGAGAGGGTAGAGTGGTGAGTGGTGAGAGGGGAGAGTGGGTAGAGTGGTGAGAGGGGAGAGTGGGTAGAGCGGTGAGAGGGGAGAGTGGTGAGAGAGTAGAGAGGTGAGAGGGTAGAGTGGTGAGAGGGTAGAGTGGTGAGAGGGTAGAAGGGAGAGTGGTAAGAGGGGAGAGTGGTGAGAGGGGAACGTGGTGAAAGTGGTGAGAGGGATGAGAGGGGAGAGTGGTGAGAGTGGGGAGAGTGGGTAGAGGGGAGTGTGGTGAGAGGGGATAGTGGTGATAGTGTCAAGGGGAGAGTGTTGAGAGGGGTGAGTGTTGAGAGGGGTGAGTTTTGAGAGTGTAGAGTGGTGAGAGGGTAGAGTGGTGAGAGGGGAGAGGGGAGAGTGGTGAGAGGGGAGAGTGGTGAGAGGGGAGAGTGGTGAGAGGGGAGAGTGGAGAGAGTGGTGAGAGGGGTTAGAGGAGAAAGTGTTGAGAGTGGTGAGTGTTGAGAGGGTAGAGTGGTGAGAGGGTAGAATGTTGAGAGGGTAGAGTGGTGAGTGGTGAGAGGGTAGAGTGGTGAGTGGTGAGAGGGTAGAGTGGTGAGAGGGTAGAGTGGTGAGAGGGGAGAGTGGTGAGAGTGGTGAGAGGGTAGAGTGGTGAGAGGGTAGAGTGGGGAGAGGGGAGAGTGGTGAGAGGGTGGAGTGGTGAGAAGGTAGAGTGGTGAGATGGTAGAGTGGTGAGAGGGTAGAGTGGTGAGTGGTGAGAGAGTAGAGTGGTGAGTGGTGAGAGGGTAGAGTGGTGAGTGGTGAGAGGGGAGAGTGGGTAGAGTGGTGAGAGGGGAGAGTGGGTAGAGTGGTGAGAGGGGAGAGTGGTGAGAGAGTAGAGTGGTGAGAGGGTAGAGTGGTGAGAGGGTAGAAGGGAGAGTGGTAAGAGGGGAGAGTGGTGAGAGGGGAATGTGGTGAAAGTGGTGAGAGGGATGAGAGGGGAGAGTGGTGAGAGTGGGGAGAGTGGGTAGAGGGGAGTGTGGTGAGAGGGGATAGTGGTGATAGTGTCAAGGGGAGAGTGTTGAGAGGGGTGAGTGTTGAGAGGGGTGAATTGTGAGAGTGTATAGTGGTGAGAGGGTAGAGTGGTGAGAGGGGAGAGGGGAGAGTGGTGAGAGGGGAGAGTGGTGAGAGGGGAGAGTGGAGAGAGTGGTGAGAGGGGTTAGAGGAGAAAGTTTTGAGAGTGGTGAGTGTTGAGAGGGTAGAGTGGTGAGAGGGTAGAGTGGTGAGAGGGTAGAGTGTTGAGAGGGTAAGTGGTAAGAGGGTAGAGTGGTGAGTGGTGAGAGGGTAGAGTGGTGAGAGGGTAGAGTGGGGAGAGGGGAGAGTGGTGAGAGTGGTGAGAGGGTAGAGTGGTGAGAGGGTAGAGTGGGGAGAGTGGTGAGAGGGGAGAGTGGTGAGAGGGTAGAGTGGTGAGAGGGTAGAGTGGTGAGATGGTAGAGTGGTGAGAGGGTAGAGTGGTGAGTGGTGAGAGAGAAGAGTGATGAGTGGTGAGAGGGTAGAGTGGTGAGTGGTGAGAGGGGAGAGTGGGTAGAGTGGTGAGAGGGGAGAGTGGGTAGAGTGGGGAGAGGGGAGAGTGGTGAGAGGGTAGAGTGGTGAGAGGGTAGAAGGGAGAGTGGTGAGAGGGGAACGTGGTGAAAGTGGTGAGAGGGGTGAGAGGGGAGAGTGGTGGGAGTGGGGGAGTGGGTAGAGGGGAGTGTGGTGAGAGGGGACAGTGGTGATAGTGTCAAGGGGAGAGTGTTGAGAGGGGTGAGTGTTGAGAGAGATGAGTTTTGAGAGTTTGGAGTGGTGAGAGGGTAGAGTGGTGAGAGGGGAGAGGGGGCAGTAAGTCCATACTGTAAATTCAAAGAGAGTTCACCAAGTGCACACCTGTTTTCCCAATTTTATCCATTATCTGATTTTCCTCAAATCTTTGCCTTTTTAGGGTGCAAACCAGAACCAGGGCCAGCCCGAGTGCCACGTATCTGTAAACACAAAAGAAGCTGGAGTGAAGTTACACTCCACCACCGGTTGCACAGCTTTTGACGTGATTATTATTCACTACAACAACAATTTTGTCCTCTTTTAACCGATTTTATTTGTATTTCATGTAAACCAATGAATGTACATTCAATGCTTCATTCCATGTTTTAACTTATCACATGTGCGACCTTAATGTATTCAATAGTTTCTCGTGCGCAGATATGCCGATCCGGGACTTTTTCTAGCGCATGATGAATCCATTAAACATCCAGAAGTTCTTAATTTTACCCAATGCATTTGAGGCTCTTAATGGCCCTTCTTCAGGGGTTTGCATATGAATTTAAAATAATGACATTAGTTTAATATATTCAGACCTCAATAGATCGATCATACTGATATTTCAAACCACTTATGTCTCCATTTGAATAATCAACGTTTTCCATCTATATGCGCTGAAAACGTGCCAAAAAATGTACCTAGATCAGCCTTCCCCAATCCCCGGTCCACTCCAATATTCAACTTCATTACCCATCTCGGAAACCAGCCCCGATATTTTCCCTTCTGCTTGTTGAAAACAGCCTTTATGCCAAACCATCCCCGTACAACAGATTACTTTACAATAGCGTCCCCGTACCATGAGTCTCCTTCTCCCCGCGAACTTAACTCGTTGAGTTCAGCACATTGCACCTGAATCCCTTTCACCTTATATCCTGTAGTTCCTCCCCTTCAAGCGTGAACCAATCTAAACACACTGCTCGTCTCCCAACCTTAAATACTACACGTCCCATAAACCCTTGTTACAGATGTCTGATTACCTTGATGTGCTTATGACCAATGACTTGCATGATTCTTTACCTACTCACCACTGTCTAAACCTACCCTGGCTGCTATCCAATACAAAACTGCCCCACCCTCCATGGAGTGTGTCAAACACGTTGATTAAACAGTTTGATTAAACTAACTTTCTGAGACATGAAATTCATGTTTAAATTGGTGGTGAGAGGGTAGAGTGGTGAGAGGGGAGAGTGGTGAGTGGGGAGAGTGGTGAAAAGGGAGAGGGGAGAGTGGTGAGAGGGGAGAGGGGAGAGTGGTGAGAGGGGTGAGAGGGGTTAGAGGAGAAAGTGTTGAGAGTGGTGAGTGTTGAGAGGGTAGAGTGGTGAGAGGGTAGAGTGGTGAGAGGGTAGAGCGTTGAGAGGGTAGAGTGGTGAGTGGTGAGAGGGTAGAGTGGTGAGTGGTGAGAGGGGAGAGTGGTGAGAGGGGTGAGTGGGGAGAGTGGTGAAAGGGGAGAGTGGTGAGTGGGGAGAGGGGAGAGTGGAGAGAGTGGTGAGAGGGGTTAGAGGAGAAAGTGTTGAGAGTGGTGAGTGTTGAGAGGGTAGAGTGGTGAGAGGGTAGAATGTTGAGAGGGTAGAGTGGTGAGTGGTGAGAGGGTAGGGTGGTGAGTGGTGAGAGGGTAGACTGGTGAGAGGGTAGAGTGGTGAGAGTGGTGAGAGGGTAGATTGGTGAGAGGGTAGAGTGGGGAGAGGGGAGAGTGGTGAGAGGGTAGAGTGGTGAGAGGGTAGAGTGGTGAGATGGTAGAGTGGTGAGAGGGTAGAGTGGTGAATGGTGAGAGAGTAGAGTGGTGAGTGGTGAGAGGGTAGAGTGGTGAGTAGTGAGAGGGGAGAGTGGGTAGAGTGGTGGGAGGGGAGAGTGGGTAGAGTGGTGAAAGGGGAGAGTGGTGAGAGAGTAGAGTGGTGAGAGGGTAGAGTGGTGAGAGGGTAGAAGGGAGAGTGGTAAGAGGGGAGAGTGGTGAGAGGGGAACGTGGTGAAAGTGGTGAGAGGGATGAGACGGGAGAGTGGTGAGAGTGGGGAGAGTGGGTTGTGGTAAATAAATAATTAATTACCGGTACTATTTTTCAGTATAAGCAATAAAACAGGTAGCTCAATAAATAAGAGTCAGGATTCGAGGTATCTTGAGTCTTCAGGCTTTAATCAGGCATAAGAGAAAAGGACAGAACAGCCTGGAAGCACGGGACGGCAGCTGCACGGGAAGGGACAAGGGAAACTGGGGTAACTTTTTGTAACAGTGCACAATATATATATATCAAAACAATTGCATTACATTCAATACAGTAGGCGTGACTCGTAGCAGTCGTGAAAGATAAGGGCAAAATGATGTAACAAGAAGGCGTGTACAGGGCGTAGACATAGACATGTGATGTAAACGTAACAGAAGTGTCATAAATGAGGCGGAAACATGGAGGGGGCTACCTGAGCAGCTGGGACCTCTAACCTAGTGGTGCGCGCAAACGGGCAATGACGTGTTACCAGGGAGAGCTGGGGGCTATGACTTCTGCGCTAGAAGAGGAGACTAAAGTCTGGCGTGTCAGAGCGACATGTACCCAAGGCATATCTGGTATCTGGTGTTTAGAGTACATATTGATAGAATCCAAAAGTTATCAGGGCAAAGGCTACTAGACATTAGGACTGATGCGTGCATAATTCTACATGTATTGTGTGTGCGAGGAATATTCTATGAATATTAATACAGTATTTCTCTTACATGGAGACAGAAAGGCTAGACCATGACGGAAACTATTGATGCGATTCAGTAGCTTAGGAATGCAGAGAAGGAGGGCTGGACTGATAACTGGAAGCATAACATACTCTTGGCAGACTGGGAGGCAGAGCCAGGCCGGGCCGGGCACTGCGAGGCATGAAGTAAGCTAAGGGTCAGGGATGCAGGTGGGGGCTGTATCGCTCCTCGGAGAGGGTTCAGAAGACTGGAGCTGAATCTGAATCCGGGCCCTTTTGAGGCCTAGAAACGGGGACAATTCAATGAATTAACGTGCACACTGTGAAATATGGCAACGTAGGTTTACATAGGCCTGATATTTGTTGTTTTCATGATGACTGGAAACTGGCATACTAGAGATGGACACAACTGTAATTGCGTCTTTAATCGATCAGAGGGGAATACATGCATATCGATCATGCACATATAGCATAAGATGGGGAACACGTAGGCACATATAACATGGCAAAATTTACTTTTCCACATTCCCTCCTTGTGCCCTACGTTTCCATCAGGAAACATCAATATTCATGATACCATCTATCATTTCATATAGCATCATTTGTTCGTCTCGAATTGTCTTGGAACGGGACTTAGGACTGGGGATACAAGAGGTAGCACACATGCCGCAAATCGCAGGGCCACATTGTATACAGAGGCAGCAACTGAATATCATCATTACTGCTACACCTAGGAATGACAATACTTTCCATCCCCAAGCAGATATGATACTCCAGAGCCAACCGGACCATGTCCAGGTGCCTGGATTCTGGTGTAACTGATGGGCAATTTTATGAAGTCTGGTTATAGCTGAATAAACAGACGGCACGTTATTAGGAATGAAAATGCAGCAACTAGATCCGATGACTCTACATGCTCCTCCTCTATCGGCCAGTATGACGTCAAGAACGAGACGATTTTGGAGCACGACAAATCTCATAGCAGATTGCTCTTCGGTTAAGTTACCTAGAGCGGAAGTAGTCTCATTCACTACTGCTTCAAGGGTTCTGGTTAACCTACGTATTAGCTTACTATTCTGGATAGGTCCTATAAAGAAGAAGAAACCTTTATTGAAGTCTTGATATTGTTCTAGAGTAGTTTCAGTTTGATCGACAATTGGGGACTCGATCTCCCTTCTATGTCTGACGTGTACTAGATGTGTGTTTCTGTGATAATCAGATGGGGCTAGAAAAACTGGTGGCAGTAGGAAGGCAATATAACATGTTCCATCCCAATCGAGGGGCAGACGAACATATGCGGTCTGACCACAAACAAAATAAGAATGACGTGAGGCTTTGAAAATATATTTCCCACTGTCACTATACTCGATAGTAGTAGTACAATCACTATGTCCCACATGTGCGGAACCATTCTTTCTGACACATAATTCGCCTTTGACTGGTAGTACTGAAATGGCAGGTAAATCTGGAGTAGTATCAGACTGAACATTCAGGACCATGAAATTCGAAGAATAATTACCTAAATCATATACTTCATTTTCTAGATCTAACCCTGTTCTATGGGAGAGACCTTGCTTGTCTGGAAAACATGTTCTATTCAGAAGGGACATATCGTTTGAGGATGATGTTAACGTGGACCATGCTCCACACGAACCATTATGTGAAAACGGATAAGGAAAGAGTGGCAGAACTCCCTTCGGAGTCTGGAAAGGGGGGAGTCGACCACACACCCAACAATTAGTGGCATTGCTGGTCTGAATAATGCAACATCCGGATGAATGTATTATTTCGCATAGCAAGACGATAGGATAGCTCGTGAGGAGGCAGATCACTAAATGTGTGCTCTACTGTAGTGTTAGAAAACATATGTACATGTGAAACTGGAAAACATAAATGTAAAGCATAACTTGTGCAGGTAACCATAAGACTCAAAAATAATAAAAAACTTAGAACAATGATACATCTTATAGAGTTTTGACTAACTCTCTCACTATGGGGGTCTATCTCATACATGTCAGGGACCTGTCTAACCGTTTCACCCGAGAGGGACTTAGACAATTAAACTGGCTGACTTATTTTACTAGACCGGAGTTTCTGTTTATACTCCTGTTGCGGAGTTTTCTCTAACAAGGGAATTTTGAGTTCAGAGTCAAGTTCAGAGTCTGTTTTTAGGCAGTCTTTTGGAATGAGGCAGTCCTTAGCAAAAGTCTTTTCTGGTAGTCCATGGAATTTCTTTATGTGGGTCAGGTGGACCCATCCTTTTCTCCCCTCGAGCTTTACTGCGGTCCTTGTTGTTAGTAAAACGAGGCGGGGCTCCTTCCAGCGGGGCTCCAGCGGACTTGAACGATCAAAATTCCGCACCAACACCAGGTCGCCTGGAATGACTTCATGCGGTTTCACCTCGGTGTTGTCTGGAAATGCGGCGGCAACCTGTGAACGACAAGAGTGTAGGGCAGACATCAAGGAAGCTAGGTAATCTGTCAGCATATTACTGGAAACAACGGTAATACTGCGGGGTCTAGGTGTACCCCACATGTTTGGGGGGCGGCCGAATACGACCTCATACGGGGACAGACCTGATCTGGAATGTGCAACCATCCTCATAAAAAATAAAGCAACTGGCAGGGCAACTAGCCAGTCTACACCTTTTTCTCTACAAATTTTAGCAATGCGGATTTTCAGAGTCTGATTATGTCTCTCTACGAGACCGGCTGCTTCAGGATGGCGCACACAATGGAACTTCCACTGGTACCCCAACAGAAGGGAAACATGTTTCATGAGCTCAGATGAGAATGGCTGGCCGTTATCTGAATACACGACCCTAGGGAGTCCATAGCGGGGAAAGAATTCACGAACCAACTGCCTGGCAGTGGTCGCGGCTGTGTAATCTGGAACTGGATATGCTTCTGTCCATCTGGACAAAGCGCATACCACTACGAGGACATACTTAAAACCTCGACATCGCTCCATCTGAATATAATCCATCTGGAGGACTTCAAAAGGGTGGTCAGGGGGTTGGAATCCACCTTGTTCCACCGGGACACTTTTACCTGGATTGAACTGACAACATATCATACAGGTACGGACTTTCTGCTTGGCTGCAGCTCGTAAGTGTTTGTTGAACCAAAGGTTCTGAATACTGTCTAACATAGCTTTCTCTCCTAGATGTGCTGGACTATGTGCGGTATTAATAATGACTTGAACCATAGAGTCGGGGAGAAACCATGTGGCTTTTCCCTTCGTCAACCATCCTTGATCTGTCTGGACCCCTCCTTGTTCGGACCATTTCTTGATTTCTTCGGGAGTAGCATGTAACTGTATGTCTATGACATCTTGTGTAGGGTCCTTAACTGTCATACAAGTAGTCGGATCTGGAGTGAGTGTCTGTGTCGTGTTAACTAGAATGTCTGAAGCCTGAGCTGTAAGCTTGGCTGTTCGATCTGCTAGATCGTTACCTTGGGAAATGATGTCAGTAACTTTCGTATGTGCCTTGCACTTCATGATAGCGATAGCTGTCGGTAAATGTATTGCATCTAACAGAGCTTGAATGAGGAGACCATGCTGAATCTTGGTTCCATGAGAAGTCATGAAACCTCTCTCCTGCCAGAGCACTCCAAAGTCGTGTACGACTCCGAATGCGTAACGTGAATCTGTATATATGTTTACTTTCAGGTTCTTGGCACGTATGCAGGCTTGGGTCAGAGCGACTAGCTCTGCTGCTTGAGCAGACAGGGTGTCAATACGATGTGTTTCTATAACTTCGGTTTCAGTAGTCACTGCATACGCGGCTACTAGTTCTCCTGTACTTGTTCTCATACATGAACCATCCACATAAAGTGTCAGGTCGGGGTTAGGTAATGCAATGTCTGTCAGGTCTTGTCTTGGCTTTGTCATAGTGTTGACAACTTCCACACAGTCATGTGTGGCCGGATTTGAAGTAACTGACGGTAACAGTGTGGCTGGATTTAGAATGTTGCAGCGTCTGATTTCTATGTGTGGCTGGAACAGTGTCAGTTCATAACCTGTTAAACGTGCAATGGTCAAGTGTTGAGTCTGGGTTCGGTTTAAAAGAACTTCCACGGAGTGTGGAACTTGTACTGTCAGGGAATGTCCTAACACTATGGAATCACTTTGTCTGATTGCTAGAGCTGTGGCTGCAACTGACTTGAGGCACGCAGGCAGAGCCTGGGCTACTGGATCTAATGTGCTCGAGAAATAAGCACAGGGCTTGTACTGTCCTGCTTGATCTTGTGTGAGAACAGATAATGCAGTACCATCACGTTCTGTAACAAAAAGTGTAAAAGGCTTACTGTAGTTGGGTGTCGCTAGAACAGGTGCTTGACATAAGGCTTTCTTTAATTCATTGAATACAAGTGTATGTTCCTGGGTCCAACGGAGGACAGTCGATACGGCTGCCTCCTGTGTCATTAACTGTATCAGTGGCTTGGCTAGAAATGCATACTGAGGAATCCATTGTCTGCAGTAAGAAGTGAGGCCGATAAAAGCTCGTACCTCCTTCTGTGTCTTGGGCTGTGGAAGACTCGCTATTAACTGGATACGGTCTGGTGTCAACTGCCTACCCCACTTGGACAGTAAGTGTCCTAAGTATACCACTTGCTGGACACAGAATTGTAATTTGGAAGGGGACACCTTGTGCCCCTGCTCGGCCAGAAAATACAGAACTGTAAGTGACGCTCGCTCGCAGTCATGTTCAGAACGGGCCGTGATCAGTAGATCATCGACATACTGGAGCAGGGCAGTGTCAGATGGCATGTGAATATTGTCTAGTTGTCTCTTAAGTGCTTGACTGTAAATACTGGGACTTTCTGTGAAACCTTGAGGAGCTCGTGTGAATTTATAGCTCCTTCCATTTAAACAAAAACCAAAAAGGTACTGGCTGTCTGGATGAATGGGGACACTGAAAAATGTGTTCTTGAGATCGATAACTGTGAAAAATGTAGCTTCAGAATCAATGGCTGTCAATAGGGAAGAAATATCTGGGACTACTGGATACTGAGGTATGATACATTTATTAAGCTCTCGAAGGTCAATCACTAATCGATATACTGGAGGTGCATTTGGATCAGTACGTTTCAAGACCGGAATGATAGGAGAATTACATACATTGGAGTCAGTTTCTACAACCACTCCTTGAGCAATGAGCTCATCAATAATTTTGGATAAGGCTGCTACAGCCTCAGGTGGCAATCTGTACTGTCTGATTCGTGGCAAAACTATACCTTGCTTGAGAGTCACACGATGGGGTGTGATATGCATACGACCTACATCAGTTGGACCTTGCGCCCATAAATGCTGTGGTACATTCAATAATCTTGGATCAAAATCACGTAATACATAATGACCTTTAAAGTCTCTCAGGAACAATCGGACCCCTTCTGGGGAGCAACAAATGACTGCACCTAATTCTTTTAATGTCTTAATGCCTAACAAATTTTCTGGACATGATTTTGTGAGTAACAAATCAGTAGTTCGGGACAATGGACCAACTTCTAGAATAACTGGTTTCGAAATTTCATTGACAATCGGCTTTCCTGAAAATCCAAGGGAAACATTTTTAGAGCCTGAGAGCGGAGCCCCTGGAACCTCGTCATGACTGATAGTAGTCCTACTTGCCCCTGTATCAATCAGAAACTTTCTGTCTTTCCCTAATACTTGACTGTGTACATAGGGACCCTCTTGATCTACAGGTATCTCGATGAGAGGCAAGCCTACCTCCCTCTCTAGGCTGTTTCATGAATATGGCTGATAACCTGGATATTCTGTCTGTGCATACTGGTACATCTGCTGTGTAACATGCTGTGTTGCAGCGATAGGCTGCGATGCTGGAACTGTCTGTTGTGCATTCTGGGGTGACTGAGAAGTCTGTGAAACTTGTTCTTGTCTAGGCGAACGTGGTCTTTCTTTAGTCTTACCAGTAGCTATGTTGTGTTTCAGAACTGCACACTCGTTTATAAAATGACCTGGCTGTTTACAGTAATTGCAGGTCCCTTTAACGGGAGCTGCAGGATGACTGGCTTGATTCGGGCCCCTCTTCTGACTGTCTTGTGGAACAGATTGTGCAACTAATACTTTCATTTTCGTGTCTTTCATACGTCTCCTTTCGTGTTCTTGCTCTTCCCTGATTCTATTCTGGTGATACTGGAGCATCTGGAGCATTTGTGACGGAGTATTAGCTTGCCAACTACTTTCGACTTTCAAAACTCGATTTTTAACTTGTGGACTTGAATTCTCGACTAGTTTGGTAACAAAAAGATGAGGGTACGATTCACTACTCGTTTTCAGACCACTATTAATAATAAAACATTTTTCAAATCTAGAATAAAAATCACTAGTGTCTTCCTCCTGTTTCTGTTTACAAGCTGAGATTGCATCCCAATCTTCCTTTTTCGTGGCTAGTAATCTTGGCAAAACCTGGATCAATAACTCGGGCAATTCTTTAACTTTACCCCCAAGACCGGTACCTGGCACTCGTGAAGTATCTTCAGCTTCCAAAGCTGTCCAATCTATCTTTTTCTCTCCCACCTCCCATTCTTTTTCCTTGAGTTTTTCATATACCCCTGCGGGCAACAGGACTTTTAACATTTTAATAATATCAGGATACGTGTATTCTCCCATACGGAGCATGTCTTTTAATTCTCGGTGGAACCCTGCTGGATCTTTGTCGTGACAGGGAATTAACTTTTTCATCTCTAAGAGTTCCATCTTTGTGATAGGGGTGTAAACAAATACTCGTTCTAGATCACCACCCGTTGTCCTAACTGGGTGTACTTCTCGTAACGGATGCTGTCTATCTATGTAAAATGATTTACTTTCTGGAGATGAGACATGAACAAAATGCGGATTCAGAAACGTTCGATATTTGTGGCGCTGTTCTAGAATGATACTAATTAAATCAGTACCTAGACCTTTCCATCTATACTGGAGTAATTCGTTCAGAACATCATGTAACGGACCTGGATCAGAATGCTGTCCCTCATACTGTGTAATGAGGTGCTGGATCATATACATACCCACCAGTCGCTGCTCGGCTGGGGGCAGTTTCAGAAACATTTGTGCCACTATTTCGTCTGGAAAAGTGGTAGAATCAGTAGTCCATCGGGCTGCTGATCGAGCTAGTTCTTGTTCATGCATTGTACTCAGTTCACTATAACCGATTCGTGATTTCAGAATGTGATCGGTAGCTTGAAATACTTGCTCAAGAGAAACTTGTTCTGGCGCTGGAGGAGGGAAAACTTTCTTGTGATCTAGGCGTGAATGTCGGTCGGCAAGTCTAGTACTACCTACATACGCTATCCTGGAGGGATTCTCGTCGTCTACCTCTTCAGTAGAAGAGTTGTCTTCTTTCTCGGTTACTCGTGCTGCTTCTCGTTTCTCGTGTATCTTTATTATTTCCCTACGGATTTTCTTGTACATACTCTCTATACAGTTCTGTGTCTTGTGTCTTCCCTCGGCTATATGGTCACTCCACCTGGTCAGGACTTTCATTTCTTCCGGATCTTTATCCGGATAATCTTGTTCTCTTATTAAACAATTAATTAGAAATTTTAAAAGCATGAGCTGAATCTCGACTTTTCTTTGAATCATGGCCTCGCCAATACTTCCTGGATCTGCTCCTGTACGGATGAAACGATATATTCTGTCTAGATAACCTTTCATATTCGGTAGGGTGTCCAAATATTCGGTCACCCGTCTTACACGCAATGAATACAGGACCATATCATCATCGCCTGGGACTGGATCATAACGGCATTCGGTAAGGGCTCGCTTGATATCGGCGACTGACTGAAGTTTGGGCGAACACTGTAACGCTTGTGCATGTAGCTCGAGTAGCGTGATACGTCTGGGTTGAGGCGGGGTTCCAGGAGGACTTCCCCCCGTGGCCCCTAGACTAGAATCGTCAACGGGTACTGTACGTGCTGGGAGAGCGGGTACATGTACTGTAGGCTGGACCGGGGGTGCCGTAACAGGTGCTGTAACCGGTGCCCCGGTGGCTGGAGGAACAGGAATTACATTATTTACGGGAGCTGGCGGAACAGGATTTGCATATTCTGGGACTGTGTCGTCCAAATAGGACGAGAGAAAAATATCAGCTGCGGTTGGTTTGTGACGTAACTTAATCGGAACTAATGGCGGCGGAAAATTACATGGTGCTTCCGGGGTTGCTTTCGGCAAGCCCTCGGCAAGAAGAGGATACATACCCTTAATAAGGGCATTTCTCTGTCTGTCTGACTGTTCGGCTTTAACTCGTTCACCTACTTTGATTAATTCCCTTTCTTGGGCTCTTTCGGAGGATTCCCTACTTAATTCTGTCTTTCTGATTTCTTTTTCCGTTCTTCTGTGAGATTCTTTGCGCCATAACTCGATGGCATCTTTCTGGGACTGTCTGGATTTCTTTTTCCATAATGCTTCTTCTACTCGCATGATGCACTCGGCATCCCACGTACCTGATACAGGCCATCTATATTTCTCTTCTAATTCCTTGGTGTACTCCACCCATAAGTCTAGATATAATATGGCACTTAAGCCATGCTTATGATACATAAAATGACCTGGACTGTCCCTCGGCGGGACAGGAACTGCTTCCTCTAACAATCCCTTTCTGGTTTTTAACTGACGTAACTTCGAGAATAGAGGCATAGTTTAGGCTGAAGTCTGGACACAATACAATACACGGTAAACACAATAATAACTGGAAAAACAAATCACTCATACCACGACATTGAAGACACATGAAATAACATTTAAAATAACGGTTCGGACAGAACACTTGAATTTCTTGAGAACAGAACTTACTGGAATGACTAGATGCACTGCTAAAACAGCACGAACTTACCGGTCCCATAAAGAGACACGTCAGGACCCGCATCCACCTAGGTGGACACTTCGTGTTGGATCTGTGTACCCAAACCCACGGACCAGAGACAAATTAATTGACCCTGTCTAGATACTACCCCAGCAACGGTACTCACCGGGCAGCAAGAACGGAAGGCCTCGGACTGGACTGCACTGCTACGACGACGGACTACGAACTTCGGACTTCAGTTACAGGTGGGCCTCCGGATACCTCGGACCTTGGACTCTCGGCTTGGGCTCTGGTCGGGACTCGCCGCGTTCCTCACCGCCTCGTCTGGATGCTGGACCGCAACCTCCATCTCCTCCGTGGGCCTGAGGGATACTTGAAGCAGAAATATCTGCACGTGCACGGTATGGTTCCGTCACGGCTGCAGAGGATCAGGGGGCCTGCGTGGCTTCTCCGGCGCGTGGGGAAAGGGCAAGTCCCTATTCGGGCGCCATTATGTGGTAAGTAAATAATTAATTACCGGTACTATTTTTCAGTATAAGCAATAAAACAGGTAGCTCAATAAATAAGAGTCAGGATTCGAGGTATCTTGAGTCTTCAGGCTTTAATCAGGCATAAGAGAAAAGGACAGAACAGCCTGGAAGCACGGGACGGCAGCTGCACGGGAAGGGACAAGGGAAACTGGGGTAACTTTTTGTAACAGTGCACAATATATATATATCAAAACAATTGCATTACATTCAATACAGTAGGCGTAGCAGTAGGCGTGACTCGTAGCAGTCGCGAAAGATAAGGGCAAAATGATGTAACAAGAAGGCGTGTACAGGGCGTAGACATAGACATGTGATGTAAACGTAACAGAAGTGTCATAAATGAGGCGGAAACATGGAGGGGGCTACCTGAGCAGCTGGGACCTCTAACCTAGTGGTGCGCGCAAACGGGCAATGACGTGTTACCAGGGAGAACTGGGGGCTATGACTTCTGCGCTAGAAGAGGAGACTAAAGTCTGGCGTGTCAGAGCGACATGTACCCAAGGCATATCTGGTATCTGGTGTTTAGAGTACATATTGATAGAATCCAAAAGTTATCAGGGCAAAGGCTACTAGACATTAGGACTGATGCGTGCATAATTCTACATGTATTGTGTGTGCGAGGAATATTCTATGAATATTAATACAGTATTTCTCTTACATGGAGACAGAAAGGCTAGACCATGACGGAAACTATTGATGCGATTCAGTAGCTTAGGAATGCAGAGAAGGAGGGCTGGACTGATAACTGGAAGCATAACATACTCTTGGCAGACTGGGAGGCAGAGCCAGGCCGGGCCGGGCACTGCGAGGCATGAAGTAAGCTAAGGGTCAGGGATGCAGGTGGGGGCTGTATCGCTCCTCGGAGAGGGTTCAGAAGACTGGAGCTGAATCTGAATCCGGGCCCTTTTGAGGCCTAGAAACGGGGACAATTCAATGAATTAACGTGCACACTGTGAAATATGGCAACGTAGGTTTACATAGGCCTGATATTCGTTGTTTTCATGATGACTGGAAACTGGCATACTAGAGATGGACACAACTGTAATTGCGTCTTTAATCGATCAGAGGGGAATACATGCATATCGATCATGCACATATAGCATAAGATGGGGAACACGTAGGCACATACAACATGGCAAAATTTACTTTTCCACAGGGTAGAGGGGAGTGTGGTGAGAGGGGATAGTGGTGATAGTGTCAAGGGGAGAGAGTTGAGAGGGGTGAGTGTTGAGAGGGGTAAGTTTGGAGAGTGTAGAGTGGTGAGAGGGTAGAGTGGTGAGAGGGGAGAGGGTAGAGTGGTGAGAGGGGAGAGTGGTGAGAGGGGAGAGTGGTGAGAGGGGAGAGTGGAGAGAGTGGTGAGAGGGGTTAGAGGAGAACGTGTTGAGAGTGGCGAGTGTTGAGAGGGTAGAGTGGTGAGAGGGTAGAATGTTGAGAGGGTAGAGTGGTGAGTGGTGAGAGGGTAGAGTGGTGAGTGGTGAGAAGGTAGAGTGGTGAGAGGGTAGAGTGGTGAGAGGGGAGAGTGGTGAGAGTGGTGAGAGGGTAGAGTGGTGAGAGGGTAGAGTGGGGAGAGGGGAGAGTGGTGAGAGGGTAGAGTGGTGAGAGGGTAGAGTGGTGAGATGGTAGAGTGGTGAGAGGGTAGAGTGGTGAGTGGTGAGAGAGTAGAGTGGTGAGTGGTGAGAGGGTAGAGTGGTGAGTGGTGAGAGGGGGGAGTGGGTAGAGTGGTGAGAGGGGAGAGTGGGTAGAGTGGTGAGAGGGGAGAGTGGTGAGAGAGTAGAGTGGTGAGAGGGTAGAGTGGTGAGAGGGTAGAAGGGAGAGTGGTAACAGGGGAGAGTGGTGAGAGGGGAACGTGGTGAAAGTGGTGAGAGGGATGAGAGGGGAGAGTGGTGAGAGTGGGGAGAGTGGGTAGAGGGGAGTGTGGTGAGAGGGGATAGTGGTGATAGTGTCAAGGGGAGAGTGTTGAGAGGGGTGAGTGTTGAGAGGGGTGAGTTTTGAGAGTGTAGAGTGGTGAGAGGGTAGAGTGGTGAGAGGGGAGAGGGGAGAGTGGTGAGAGGGGAGAGTGGTGAGAGGGGAGAGTGGAGAGAGTGGTGAGAGGGGTTTGAGGAGA
The DNA here is from genome assembly GCF_964261635.1 of Lissotriton helveticus. Taxonomy (NCBI): domain Eukaryota; kingdom Metazoa; phylum Chordata; class Amphibia; order Caudata; family Salamandridae; genus Lissotriton; species Lissotriton helveticus. The sequence goes on along the minus strand of NC_136067.1, from coordinate 1,861,786,755 downwards.
AAGTGTTGAGAGTGGTGAGTGTTGAGAGGGTAGAGTGGTGAGAGGGTAGAGTGGTGAGAGGGTAGAGTGTTGAGAGGGTAGAGTGGTAAGTGGTAAGAGGGTAGAGTGGTGAGTGGTGAGAGGGTAGAGTGGTGAGAGGGTAGAGTGGGGAGAGGGGAGAGTGGTGAGAGGGTAGAGTGGGGAGAGTGGTGAGAGGGGAGAGTGGTGAGAGGGTAGAGTGGTGAGAGGGTAGAGTGGTGAGATGGTAGAGTGGTGAGAGGGTAGAGTGGTGAGTGGTGAGAGAGAAGAGTGGTGAGTGTTGAGAGGGTAGAGTGGTGAGAGGGTAGAGTGGTGAGAGGGTAGAATGTTGAGAGGGTAGAGTGGTGAGTGGTGAGAGGGTAGAGTGGTGAGTGGTGAGAGGGTAGACTGGTGAGAGGGTAGAGTGGTGAGAGGGGAGAGTGGTGAGAGTGGTGAGAGGGTAGATTGGTGAGAGGGTAGAGTGGGGAGAGGGGAGAGTGTAGAGAGGGTAGAGTGGTGAGAGGGTAGAGTGGTGAGATGGTAGAGTGGTGAGAGGGTAGAGAAGTGAATGGTGAGAGAGTAGAGTGGTGAGTGGTGAGAGGATAGAGTGGTGAGTAGTGAGAGGGGAGAGTGGGTAGAGTGGTGAGAGGGGAGAGTGGGTAGAGTGGTGAGAGGGGAGAGTGGTGAGAGAGTAGAGTGGTAAGAGGGTAGAGTGGTGAGAGGGTAGAAGGGAGAGTGGTAAGAGGGGAGAGTGGTGAGAGGGGAACGTGGTGAAAGTGGTGAGAGGAGGGATGAGACGGGAAAGTGGTGAGAGTGGGGAGAGTGGGTAGAGGGGAGTGTGGTGAGAGGGGATAGTGGTGATAGTGTCAAGGGGAGAGAGTTGAGAGGGGTGAGTGTTGAGAGGGGTAAGTTTGGAGAGTGTAGAGTGGTGAGAGGGTAGAGTGGTGAGAGGGGAGAGGGGAGAGTGGTGAGAGGGGAGAGTGGTGAGAGGGGAGAGTGGTGAGAGGGGAGAGTGGAGAGAGTGGTGAGAGGGGTTAGAGGAGAACGTGTTGAGAGTGGCGAGTGTTGAGAGGGTAGAGTGGTGAGAGGGTAGAATGTTGAGAGGGTAGAGTGGTGAGTGGTGAGAGGGTAGAGTGGTGAGTGGTGAGAGGGTAGAGTGGTGAGAGGGTAGAGTGGTGAGAGGGGAGAGTGGTGAGAGTGGTGAGAGGGTAGAGTGGTGAGAGGGTAGAGTGGGGAGAGGGGAGAGTGGTGAGAGGGTAGAGTGGTGAGAGGGTAGAGTGGTGAGATGGTAGAGTGGCGAGAGGGTAGAGTGGTGAGTGGTGAGAGAGTAGAGTGGTGAGTGGTGAGAGGGTAGAGTGGTGAGTGGTGAGAGGGGAGAGTGGGTAGAGTGGTGAGAGGGGAGAGTGGGTAGAGTGGTGAGAGGGGAGAGTGGTGAGAGAGTAGAGTGGTGAGAGGGTAGAGTGGTGAGAGGGTAGAAGGGAGAGTGGTAAGAGGGGAGAGTGGTGAGAGGGGAACGTGGTGAAAGTGGTGAGAGGGATGAGAGGGGAGAGTGGGGAGAGTTGGTAGAGGGGAGTGTGGTGAGAGGGGATAGTGGTGATAGTGTCAAGGGGAGAGTGTTGAGAGGGGTGAGTGTTGAGAGGGGTGAGTTTTGAGAGTGTAGAGTGGTGAGAGGGTAGAGTGGTGAGAGGGGAGAGGGGAGAGTGGTGAGAGGGGAGAGTGGTGAGAGGGGAGAGTGGAGAGAGTGGTGAGAGGGGTTAGAGGAGAAAGTGTTGAGAGTGGTGAGTGTTGAGAGGGTAGAGTGGTGAGAGGGTAGAGTGGTGAGAGGGTAGAGTGTTGAGAGGGTAGAGTGGTAAGTGGTAAGAGGGTAGAGTGGTGAGTGGTGAGAGGTTAGAGTGGTGAGAGGGTAGAGTGGGGAGAGGGTAGAGTGGTGAGAGTGGTGAGAGGGTAGAGTGGTGAGAGGGTAGAGTGGGGAGAGTGGTGAGAGGGGAGAGTGGTGAGAGGGTAGAGTGGTGAGAGGGTAGAGTGGTGAGATGGTAGAGTGGTGAGAGGGTAGAGTGGTGAGTGGTGAGAGAGAAGAGTGGTGAGTGGTGAGAGGGTAGAGTGGTGAGTGGTGAGAGGGGAAAGGGGGTAGAGTGGTGAGAGGGGAGAGTGGGTAGAGTGGTGAGAGGGGAGAGTGGTGAGAGGGTAGAGTGGTGAGAGGGTAGAAGGGAGAGTGGTGAGACGGGAACGTGGTGAAAGTGGTGAGAGGGGTGAGAGGGGAGAGTGGTGAGAGTGGTGGGAGTGGGGGAGTGGGTAGAGGGGAGTGTGGTGAGAGGGGACAGTGGTGATAGTGTCTAGGGGAGAGTGTTGAGAGGGGTGAGTGTTGAGAGGGGTGAGTTTTGAGAGTTTAGAATGGTGAGAGGGTAGAGTGGTGAGAGGGGAGAGGGGGCAGTAAGTCCATACTGTAAATTCAAAGAGAGTTCACCAAGTGCACACCTGTTTTCCCAATTTTATCCATTATCAGATTTTCCTCAATACTTTGCCTTTTTAGGGTGCAAACCAGAACCAGGGCCAGCCCGAGTGCCACGTATCTGTAAACACAAAAGAAGCTGGAGTGAAGTTACACTCCACCACCGGTTGCACAGCTTTTGACGTGATTATTATTCACTACAACAACAATTTTGTCCTCTTTTCAACGATTTTATTTTTATTTCATGTAAACAAATGAATGTTCATTCAATGCTTCATTCCATGTTTTAACTTATCACATGTGCGACCTTAATGTATTCAATAGTTTCTCGTGCGCAGATATGCCGTTCCGGGACTTTTTCTAGCGCATGATGAATCCATTAAACATCCAGAAGTTCTTAATTTTACCCAATGCATTTCAGGCTCTTAATGGCCCTTCTTCAGGGGTTTGCATATGAATTTAAAATAATGACATTAGTTTAATATATTCAGACCTCAATAGATCGATCATACTGATATTTCAAACCACTTATGTCTCCATTTGAATAATCAACGTTTTCCATCTATATGCGCTGAAAACGCGCCAAAATATTTACCTAGATCAGCCTTCCCCAATCCCCGGTCCACTCCAATATTCAACTTCATTACCCATCTCGGAAACCAGCCCCGATATTTTCCCTTCTGCTTGTTGAAAACAGCCTTTATGCCAAACCATCCCCGTACAACAGATTACTTTACAATAGCGTACCCGTACCATGAGTCTCCTTCTCCCCACGAACTTAACTCGTTGAGTTCAGCACATTGCACCTGAATCCCTTTCACCTTATATCCTGTAGCTCCTCCCCCTTCAAGCGTGAACCAATCTAAACACACTGCTCGTCTCCCAACCTTAAATACTACACGTCCCATAAACCCTTGTTACAGATGTCTGATTACCTTGATGTGCTTATGGCCAATGACTTGCATGATTCTTTACCTACTCACCACTGTCTAAACCTACCCTGGGTGCTATCCAATACAAAACTGCCCCACCCTCCATGGAGTGTGTCAAACACGTTGATTAAACAGTTTGATTAAACTAACTTTCTGAGACATGAAATTCATGTTTAAATTGGCAGCTTGAAAAGTCAGGCCTGAAACAAGTTTAAATGGCTACTTAAGTGGTAGCACAAAAGTGCTGCCGGCCCACTAGTAGCATTTAATTTACAGGCCCTGGGTATATGGTACACACTTTACAAGGTTTTAACAGGTAAATCAAATATGCCAAACCGGTGTACCCCAACTATACTATGTTTAGAGGAGAGAGCACATGCATGTTAGCACTGGTCAGCTTTGGTAAAATGCCCAGAGCCCTAAAGCCAACAAAAAGAAAGAGAGGAGGAGGAAGGCAAAATGTTTGGGGTGACCCTTCAGTGAGGGCTATTTTCCAATAGCAGTCAACAGGGGTTCCCTTGTGGTCCATTCCTGGGTTCACGGGTCAGGGGGAGTGACTTTGGCCACGGAGGTCATGGTCATTCAAAGTCATCTTTGAGAACTTAAAATGCTAGGTGCTACTGGACTAGCAGTCTCCGTGTATAGCGGTCCCAGCAAAATGCTTTGGTGGGGGCTGGTGTCCCTATTCGGCAGTCAATGTGGATTGAAATGGCACCCTTGGGTCCAGCTGACTCTGGTGCAATGTTTGGCCATGAGGATTAGTCTTTTGGGGTGCCCAGCTGCTGCTAGCAGCAACTCTTCTGTGGAGGCTACTAACTTACAATGTGCGCCACTTCAGCTGTGCTGACCCTGGTGCAGGTTCCAGGGGGTCAGTCCACTGTTATCTTGAGTCACTCTTTTGGTCTGGGGTGCAACTTTTCTCTGAGCCAGGAGCCACAAGCACAGTCCTTTCTTTGGTAGCCCAAGGTGCAACAGGTACAGTCCAGCAGATGGTGAAGCCTCTCTTTGCAATTTCCAGGGGGCAACAGGGCAGTCCTTCATCAGTCCTTGTTCCCATTCCCATGTGCACTGAGATGTGGGGTGCCTGGGGTGCCATATGTATTTCCAGAAAGTGCCCTGGAGGGATCATGTGGTCACAAGCCAATGGGCTACCAGGTCACCACCCTCTTTGTCATGTCTTTCTGTTGTGTGGAGTCTAACAATCCCAGAGTCTACTATTCTGTCCCCTCTCAAGATATCTGGACCCTTCCTTTGATGTTAGGAGCTTGGTAGCCCACCCTAGAGGTGTGGTTACCTGAGGGCTACACGTCCATGGTAAAACCAGCTTTGGCACTGGGTTTCCCTCTCTGTTCCTGTCTCCAGCTTACCTCCCTGAACAAAGGTCAGCCCCTTAGGAGTGTCTATGCCATATGCCCACCAAAGGCAGCTTCACCTTTGAAGCTCGCTTTTTGGGCTAACATACTAAGTGGCTTCCTGCAAAGGGGAGGTAATACCTCGCCCTGTAGCTGGTTGCTATTGTTCCGTAGCCTGGGAGTCATTCCCACCAGTCCACCAGGGTAGAATGCTGTCTGTTGTCCAGTGCCTGCGTAAGGCTACTGGAAACCTGAGTTACAGAGTGGCAACTTTCTAATAGTTGCATTTCTTTAATAGTGACATTAAATTCTACCTGTGCATGAAGTCAAGTCATATGCCTGCATTAATTGATACCTTACAGTGCCCAGCTAGGTAGTCCCATTCATAAGTTAGCCAGGTGAGGGGTCAGCCGCTAACTCTGTTTTAGCAGATTGGGCTACTAGCCCTTCAACAGCAAAACAACAATTTAGAAGTATTGCTGTTAAGACATATATAAAGATGTATTTCCTACTTTATATTATACAGCTCCCTGCCTTAGGGCTCTATAGTCCATACTTAGGGGAGATTTCCATATATTGTTAAGGGAAGTGTGGGCTCTGCCATTAGTTTAAATAGCAAAGTCAAACTAGCAGTGTTACCACTGCCTTCCAGTCTGTATCTGGGAGCCATTTTTACATTGTCACACACAGGGTGGCAATTGGACCTGGCCCTTTTTGTAGGGTTAACCCCCAACTTTTTGCATTTCTCCTCTTTTTTTCTGACCTTCTTTTTGTTGGCTTTAAGACTCTGGGCCCTTTACCACTGCTAATCAGTGCTAAAGTGCACAACCTCTCACCCCTAAAACATGGTATGATGGGTTTACACCTGTTTGGCATCTGTAATTTAAATGTACATTCCTTGTACATTGGTATCCCATATACCCAGGGCCTGTAAATTAGATGAAACTAGTGAGCCTGCAGCGCAGATTGCGCCACCCACGGAAGCAGCCTTTCAAACCTGTCTCAGGCCTCTGCCGTTGTAAGGCATGTGTGAGCAGTTTACTGCCACATTGACTGGGCATTTAAAACTACTTGCCAAGCCTTAACTCCCCTTTTATTACATATAGGTCACACCTAAGGTAGGCCCCAGGTAGCCCTATGGACAAGGTGTTGTGTAGGTAAAAGGTAGGACATATGCCTTTATTGTGTGGCATGTCCTGGTAGTGACAAGCAGCCTATTTGGTTTTTCGCAGCTGTGAGGCCTGCTCCTCTCATAGGTTTGCATTGGGAATTCCCTGATATGTTTTTCAGTGATAATTTCTGATCTGAAAGGAGTAGCATTGCCATGTTTGGAACAGTGGTGATAAATCATGTGGCTTTTTCATTACTGTTTTAAAAATGCCACTTTAAACTTTTGAAATAACTAGAATAGGGGATGGCCCATAGGCAGTCAGTAAGGCTAGGCCACTCAAAACACTAACCACTACTCAAAATGCCAATACTGATCTATAACTAAATACCTTAGTTTTTTTTAATAATCACTATACTTATTATCAGTGATCATCATTTATTTATTCTTCTTTTCATATATCAGTCATAGAAAAACATTGATTTATGCGTAACACATTGCAGTACACAGAACACAGCATATGAACATATCAACAATATGCATTACAAAACATCTCCCACCCTACAAATAACAAAATCAATTACAAACAAACATTACAAACAATCATATACAATATCACAAACAAATTAGACAGTTCTAAATTTAAATGCCCGAAAGGAAATAATCTTTATCACTATCTAATACATTAAATGTGAATTCCTCCTTGCTGGGCTTCTCAGCCACACAGTGTCGAGCTAATTGGGAACCAAGCAGTGACTCTGTTGCTATTCAATACCATCTACCATAGGTTGCAAAGTTCCTTAGTATTGTATACTCATTGGCTGAAGATGTGTCAAAGTGTTTCGAACCCTTATTATTTCAAGGTTCTCATCAGGACTCAGAACTGACGTCAACTGAAGAAAGAAAAATAATACAAACAACAACATAGTCACAATACCATCTGATAAAATGTTTCACTGAATAAAAAAGGCTTACTCCAGTTATGGCCCACCTCAAATTACTTTTCATCCATTCCATCAATTGACAAACTCAAACTTCGGCATCAAACCTTCCCACTTATTGGACCACTACTGCCTGTAACGACAAAACCCTACCTTATTACTCCAACAGAGCATTTCCTACTTCCAAAGACTTAGATTACTTGACATCAATCCAAACCGATACTTACAGTTAACAACATTTATTATTTTCTAGACCGCATGCAATGTCTTGGATAATGGAATCCTGCATTGGTTTTAGGCTTCACCAATCTGAAACAGAATAGTACACAGAATTCACAACTGCTGTGCTCTACTCGCTCGCAATAAGATGTCACTAAAGTGCGGTGGATTGGCAACTGATCACAGTATATGCGTGTCTTCAGTTGTTTGCGTGACCCGCTTGGCAAGGAATGGATCTGCTAAATGAGCATGCCTCACATCAATCAGTCCGGGCTAAAGTGACAGAAGCGCAATGGATTGGCTATGGTTCACAGCCTATGTATATCCCTGATTGTAATTGACCCCAATAGTGAGGAACAATGAGTGTCTCTGTGTTAGCTGTAAAACCACAATAATGAGCATGCATCTCGTTAATCAGTCCGACTACAAATTCATGCAATACATGATAGTCAGAAGATTGGTAGACTATGTGAAGGGCTGCTTACATTCACAACTTTCAATCTACTTGGCTGCTTATGCCACTCTCTGCACTAGACACACAGTTGATGGATGGAATGCAGAGCAAATCAAGCATTCACCCCCAGTCAAGAGATCTGGGTTAAAATCCATTGTTCTTTTGCTCACCATGCCACCACAGTTTAGATCCAGCCACATGCAAATCAGTCTTGACCCTGTGCCTCATGGGAACAGTCCAGCCCGAAATGCCAAGCTAGGTCCTCCCTGGACCAGAAACAAGCATCCTGGGACATGTTTTGGTGCATTACTCCTCATCAGCCAGGCTAGCTTGAATCCAGTGGCACTGTGATCCCAGGACCCACGTCTGGGCATATGCGGTGCACTTAGGGTGAGAAAGCAAAAGACACACAGATGATGGACGAAATGCAGAGCAAATCAAACATTCAACCCCAGTCAAGAGATCTGGGTAAAATCCATCATTCTTTTGCTCACCATGTCACCCTAGATTAGACCCAGCCATATGCAAATTAGTCTTGACCCTGTGCCTCATGGGAACAGTCCAGCCCGAACTGCCATGCCAGGTCCTCCCTAGACCAGAAACAAACTTCCTGGGACCGGTTTCGGGACATCACCCATCATCAGCCAGGCTAGCTTGAATCCAGTGGCACATTGATCCCGGGACCCGCGTCTCGGCATACCCGGCACACTTAGGGCGAGAAAGCAAAAGACACACAGATGATGGACGAAATGCAGAGCAAATCAAACATTCACCCCCAGTCAAGAGATCTGGGTTAAATCCATCATTCTTTTGCTCACAATGCCACCCTAGATTAGACCCAGCCATATGCAAATTAGTCTTGACCCTGTGCCTCATAGGAACAGTCCAGCCCAAGCTGACAAGCCAGGTCCTCCCTAGACCAGAAACAAGCATCCGGGGACCGGTTTCGGGATATCCTCCCTCATCAGCCAGGCTAGCTTAAATCCAGTGGCACAGTGAGCCCGGGTCCCACTTCTGAACCTACCCGGCGCACTTACTTAGAACAACTTAGAGCGGCGAGTCGCCTACTGATTGATTGCTGCTACCATTTTTTAACACTTTAAAAAATCCTTTATTTGTAGTGTGTTTGCCATTTTTTGCTTATGCCATTTTGCACTCGGTTTTATTAATCGCGGTTGGGAGGTTAAGGGAAAGCAGACTTGTATGTCTTTTTAAAAGGTTCACTTCACCCTGTGTTGCTGCTGCTGGGAATTGTGCGGCGTTACCTGTGGCCCCCCGGTCCACCGCAGTCAAGAACGGACTGTTTGAGTGGAGGGAGGTCACAGGGGAACCCAGCATTTAGATTTTTTAACCCACTTCCGGGTTGTGCCATTCGCGGCCGCCATCTTGGGGCAAGGGACGCTCTAGTGTTTTGCGTTCCCTTCCCAAGGCGGGACCTTTAAAAGTAGCCTCTGAGGCAAGCGCGCAGCGGGCGCGCGCAGCGGGCGTGCGCAGCGGGCGCACCGGCGGCACGCCGAAGGTGCGCCAAAGGCAAGCCAGTCTGCACCCCTCTGCGCCAGGCTGAGACCCGGGGCCCAAATCCCTGCTCCCTGCTATAGCGCTGATTTACAGTTCTCTTCCACCCAGCTGCCTAATCTGTGTCCCTACTCTCATCCCCTGTGTACCTGTCTTGAGACAGAGAACAATTACATCGCCTGCCCTGGCTGTAGTTTCACATTCAACGTCCACACTGATGAATCGGGTAAGGCTATCAAGCCTGATAACACAGTCCACCAGCTTACGCATCGCGCCCCGAAAGGAAAGCCGGGACTTTCTAACAACTTTTCCTTTCTCAGCGTCAACTGTTGCTCGCTTCCTAAACACCAGGCAGATATTTTTGACCTTTTATCGGAATTACAACCCGATGCCATATTCCTAACGGAGACATGGCTTACCAGCTGTTCAGGGCCCGACCTGCCCAGAGCCCTGCCCCCGAATTACGCCATTGTGGGGAAGGATAGAGAAGGGAGGGTAGATCGCCATCATTTTTAACAATACATTTTGCTGTAAATTCGATGCACTTCCGATTCCCGACTGCGAAGCAGCTGTCTTCAAACTTACTTTGACTCCACACTTCACTTTTTGTGGTATACTGGTGTACTGCCCCCCAGGTTCGGCTGGCTCATGGGCAAAAAAGTTTCCTGATTTTGTTTCCCCTCTGCTGCTTCAGGCAGCTAATTTTTCTATCCTAGGTGATCTCAACCTCCACCTAGAGGACCCGAACTGTAATATTGCATGCACCTTTGTCTCTGATTTGGCCGCTATGAACTTCTTTCTTCTTAATAGTGGGCCCATACATAATGCTGGTCATCTCCTTGACCCTATCTTCTCCAACCTATCCTCTTTACAATGTTTTACGGCCACCCCGCTTTGTTGGACGGATCACTTTTTAGTAAGATTCTGTCTGGAAACCCCCCGCCTTGCCCATACGAACTGCAACACTACTGCTAAGCCCTCTAGGAATTGGTCGAAGCTGGACATCCCTAAGTTTAACTCACTGTTGTCTATAAATGGCCCTATTTTCCATAATAATGTGGCTCTAGATCTGGTAGAATTTCAAGGATGGATTCAATCAGCCCTTGATAGTTGTCTTCCCACCTCTGTCAGAAAGTTTAATAACCACCGCCCTCCGCCCCTTGGTTTTCCGACGAACTAAAGAAGGAGAAAACCAAGTGTAAAAACTTGGAGCGCCGGTGGCGCAAGAACTACTCAGCTGAAGCCAAACTTGCCTATAATATTAGCAAACGGGCTTACCACTCTCGGGCTGCACGTGCTAATTATGTTTCCACATCTATCCTACAGGCTAAAAACTGTCCCAAGACCTTGTTTAATATGGTTAAAGACTTATCTGGTTCAACTACCATACAACCCCCTCCCTTCCTTGATTCTACTCAATGCGAAGTCCTCGTGCAATTTTTTGTAAATAAAGTGGAAACCGTCTACTCCTCATTGGTCAGCTCCACCCCTTCCTCCTCCCTTTTACCCACTATGGCGGCGGATTGCCCTGCCGCCTCATATGAAAATTGCATTGACTTGATAAATGTGCCCACCCTCGAATCTTGGCCACTCTTGGACTTGGAGACACTTATACACCATCTCAGTCATATTAAATCGGGATCTCCCTGCGATCTTCTGCCCATATCAGTCTTGCGACAAATCGATCCTCCCTCTCTTAATTACGTTCTCCAATTGCTCAATACTTCTCTAACGACCTCCACTGTTCCGCTGAATTGGAAGCATGCTATGGTGGTCCCATTGTTAAAAAAACTAATGCTGATCCGGCCCTTCCTCTAATTTTCGCCCAATCTCTCTCTTACCTGTTCTCTCAAAGATTCTTGAGAGACATATTAATGGACATTTGTCCAGGTTTATTGAGACAAATGGGCTGTTACATCCTACCCAATCCGGCTGCAGGTCCGGCTACTCTACTGAGTCTACGCTGCTTGGGGTCACAGAAGTGCTTCGACACGACATCGATGAGAGCAAGACCATGGCCTTGGTGTTACTTGACCTGAGCGCGGCCTTTGATACAGTCTCTCATACCGTACTCATAAAGGTCCTCCGACTCGCAGGCATCACTGGGACTGCCTTGAGCTGGCTTAGCTCGTTCCTTGCCGATCGCGTTTTTCAGGTTTTTTCATCTACCTCTAAATCCAAACCTCATCATTTGCCAAATGGGGTTCCCCAGGGTTAAACCCTTAGTCCCCTATTATTTAATATTTACATCAGACCACTGGCAGTTTTAGTGGAGGAATCAGGGTTGTCGCTTTTTTCATACGCCGATGACACCCAGATCCTCTTCTCTCTTTCAGCTGGCAAACAATCTGAGCCCTCGGCACTTAGATCTGGCCTCAGTAAAGTCATGGCTTGGATGAACACCAACTTCCTAAAACTTAACGGTGATAAGACAGAGGTTCTGATCCTTGGCAAGGACCGTGGTCTCTGGAGCCCTCAACATTGGCCACCAGAAATGGGTACGCTACCTCAGCCTTCAACCCAGGTGCGCAACCTTGGTTTCATTATGGATGATTCTCTCTCCATGCAGCAACAAGCGACCAAGGTTGCTGCCACCTGCTTCACCATTCTGAAATGGTTAAGGAAGATCGTATGGATGCTTCCATCTCATGCCCAGCGTACCGTGGTCCAGGCCCTGGTGACCTCCAGGCTGGACTACAGGAATATTCTCTTTTTGGGTGTTAACAAAGAGGTAACATGCAAACTGCAGCGAGTACAAAACTCTGCCGCTAAATTACTTTGTCAAATTCCCAAAAGGGCTTCCACTTCCGGGTCACTGGCTGACCTCCATTGGCTCTCAATAGAGAAACGGGTCAAGTTCAAGGCCCTCACTTACATGTTCCATATTAAGCATGTTAAGGCCCCAGACTATGTACTACAGCTGGCCTGCCCCTACGTCCCCTCACGTACTCTTAGATCCTCTACTCAAGAGAAATTCCGAGTTCCGCGAGTTAGACTTTCTCGTATGGGAGGGCGCCCCTTTTCTCATCTTGGCCCCATTCTGTGGAATGCTCTTCCACTGTCTCTCCGCCTACAACCCGATCTCCTGTCTTTCCGCAGATCCCTTAAAACTTGGCTTTTCAGCCAATAGGTCTTCTCTCCCTTTGTTGTTCTCTATTGGTGCCGGAAAACCCTTGGGAGTAGCTGTGCGCCATTATATATATTTAAATAAATAAATACAAAATAAAGCAAAAGACACACAGATGATGGACGGACTGCAGAGCAAATCAAACATTCACCCTCTGTCAAGAGATCTGGATTAAATCCATCATTTGTTTGCTCACCATGCCACCTCAGTTTAGACCGAGCCATATACAAATCAGTGTTGAACCCGTGCCTCATAGGAACAGTCCAGCCCGAACTTCCAAGCCAGGTACTCCCTGGACCGGAAACAAGTATCCTGGGACCGGTTCGGTACATCACAGCCAATCAGCCAGGCTAGCTTGAATCCAGGGGCAGAGGGATCCCGGGACCCACGTCTGAGCATACCCTGTGCACTTAGGGCAAGAAAGCAAACCTTTGCAATAGCTCAAAATAAATTTGATCCTGATAGTAGGGGACTGCACATTATCACTGAGCCCGCTATGGAATTTCGCATCAAGCGGTGCCATGTTGGGCATATAAATGCAACAAAAAGTCATCACTATAATCCCCTTCCGTGATGGAAATTATGTGTACCATGAGCAAAGAAGGACAGTGACCTCGACCCAGGTGTTTGTTTCTCACCTGTTGGCACCATTATTAATGATGTGTCTGTATAAGCCCATAAAAACCATGGATTGGTTGTTTCTTGTGTCACGTGTTTCCTCGACCAAGGCCTGTAAAACACGCCTTGTGGGATGGTTAATTCTGACATTATCAGCAATCATATTATTAAAACAAAACGTCACCATGAATGAAATCCGAAGGAGTGGTACTTAAATCAGTGTGATCTGTATATTTAACACAAACATATGTTATCACGGTCCTGTCTATGTATTTCCTGAAGTCAAGCTTTGTATTTCATTCAATCCTTTAACAGCTGAATTAAAATAAAAGATTAAATATGTCTTTTTCTGAGCGAGTCTCTTGTCAAGATCTCCTCAGAGGTCCGGTTGTGTAACTGCTGAATTTTCAATCCAGTGGCTTACCAATGACGCCACCATTACTTTGCGCCTGATTCTTGATTTATGCTGAATCATCCTTTGACATAGCTCTTGGTTTGTTTCTTGTGGTTTTAAGCTGGGTGTGTGCTTAGTTCCCCCTGCCCGACCCAATACTTTGTCTCGCAGTGCCCCACCTATCTCTGCTGCACAACTCAACGTTCGCTCACTCAGGAAACACCATGTAGATGTCTTTGAGCTCCTTACCGATCATCCTGTCGACCTTTTGTTCATTATGGAGACCTGGCTGGACTCTACATCTGATCCCCTTGTTACTCTGGCTACGCCTGAGGGATACAAGTTCTTTAGAGCCCATTGTTCAGAGGGGAAAAGGGGCGGAGTGGCCATTATTTACAAAAATAAGTTGGACATTCGCAGAGGCAATGTTACTTCCTGGGGCGACTGTGAGGCTCTTGACTTTAGTATTTGTTTCTCTGCTCTCCTCCCTTTGTGTGGCTCTTTGATTTACAGACCCCCTGGTCCAGTGGGCCCATTCTTAAAAATGTGGGGTGATGCTGTTATCTCCCGAGCCTTGCAATTCTCCCACTACATGGTGCTAGGAGACCCCAATATACATTTTACGCTTGATTGTCTAGATATCCTGCACCTGGCTCAACTGTGTCAGTGGGTTAACCTTACTACCCACCAGGCAAGCCATATGTTAGACCCCATCTGCACCAACTTTCCTATCCGGGTGGAAGATCCATGTCCGGTTGTGTGGATTGATCATGTCTTAATGTATTTTCTTGGGATACTATTATTGGAGTGCAATCAGTGCGTTCACACAGCAAACCAGCTTTCAACAACATTAACCCTTTTGCACTTAGCCAGGCCTTGGAAGTTTCCAGGCCCAACTTTTCGGGGGATCTCGAGCTCGGAGTTGTTGACTAACTGGGTCTCCAGTGGACTCGCTTGCCTCGCCACCATGAGCAAGGTTGTCAAGGAACTCTCCATCTAAACCCTGGTTTACTCCTGATCTCGAAGCAATCAAACATGAATGCAAGATTCTTGAGTGTGCTTGGCGTCGCAGCGAATACTGCCCTGCGGCCGAGCTGAAGCTTCTTCTTAAACAAAAAGTTTATTAAGTCAGGCCAAAAGGCAATTTTATACAATTCGCATCAAATTGGCTAAAAACAACACAAAATACATTTTTTCAATTGTACAGGGCGTTATGTCCCCTGTTGCTCTTTGGAAATAGTCTACATCCACTGACACTTGGTGTGAGAGTCTTTCTATTTTTTTCAGGGACAAAATCCTTTCTACACAGGTGGCCTTCACCTCTTGCGACAAGGGCATCAAGAGGCTTGACCCACTTAGCACAGTGAACTACCGTCCCGTTTCGCTTCTACCCGGCCTGGCCAAGGTGTGTGAGAAAGTGGCGAACAGACAACTCACAGAGTTTGTTGAAAGAGAGGGCCTGCTGCATCCTGCCCAGTCAGGGGTTAGAGTCTCCCACAGTACCGAGTCTGCCCTAGTGGAGGTCTCGGAGGCTATTTGGGAGTGTTTGGATGCTAGCGGGAAGGCAGCATTAATACTGCTTGACCTGTGAGCGGCATTCAACACTGTCTCCCACTCCCTCCTCCTCTCGCGTCTAACCCAGATCGGGGTGTCGGTGCTGTTTGGGGTTGGCTCAGATCCTTCCTGGAAGGACATGCTCAGCAGATATGGCTTCCACCGTCCTCTTCTTCTTCCCAGGCAGTGATGACAGGAGTACTGCAGGGGTCTTTCCTTAGCCCCCTCCTCTTTAACATTTATCTTACACCTTTTGTGTATCTGGCAGAGGAACTTGGGGCTAAAGATATGGCCTACGCAGATGACACCTGGCTTCTTTTCACTTGGGATAAGAATGTGGACTACGTTTCTTCTTCTCAACACTGTTTGTCCTCCATTTTTCACTGGCTGGTTGCTGCACAACTTAAGTGCAATGAAGAAAAAGCAGAGATTCTCCTATATGGAAAGTTTCCTTCAAATTTTAGAGAAACTCTTTGGCCCCCCGAGTTTCCTATCCCCACCTCTATAGGGAAGCCTGCTAAGAACCTTGGGGTGTGGTTTGAGGGGAAACTCTCCTTCGCTACACGAATTAAGAAATTAGCTGGGACCTGTTTTGGCCTCCTTTAATCTTTGAGGACGTTTTTCACTCCCCTGCCTAGAGCGGCGAAAGAGACTGTCATTTGTGCCCTTATTATGACTCGGCTGGATTACCCACTGCCCTTTATGTGGGCATACCGGGCTATCTGTTAAAAAATCTCCAGGTGGTCCAAAATGCGGCAGCCAGACTCCTACTTGAAATTCTAGGACTAGCATGAGACCCCGTCTGCGTTCTCTGCACTGGCTTCCTGTAGCCGACCGGGTCAAATTTAAATCCTTGGTCATGGCCCACCGCGCTCTTCATGGACGTGGTCACATCTATCTGCAAAACGCTTTGCCTTTTACACTCCAGCGCGTTGTCTGCATTCCCTGTCCCAGGGCCTTGCTCAGATTCCCCATTTTGAATTTTAGACGCTTGGAGGCAGCTGGCT
This sequence comes from Lissotriton helveticus, assembly GCF_964261635.1. Taxonomy (NCBI): domain Eukaryota; kingdom Metazoa; phylum Chordata; class Amphibia; order Caudata; family Salamandridae; genus Lissotriton; species Lissotriton helveticus. The sequence goes on along the minus strand of NC_136067.1, from coordinate 1,861,771,088 downwards.
AGCTCGGAAAGCTGCTGTTGCCTGCCTTTTGCCCTGCGGACCAGTCAGGATCCGTTGATTTTCAAAAAAAATCTGAAAACATATTTCTTTGCATGCATTTCTGATGGTTGCCCTCTGTGTTCCACGCCAGAACACTTTCGAGTATCTGTGCGCAATATAAATTAAATTAACATAACATTACATAACGTGATTAATTTGTTATAAGGACACTTAATTGAATACACCACATATTTTGTTTTGCAGTTAGAGAAGGTTTTATATCTCCATATATTTATGTGTGATTAGTGATCCCTCCATTGTTTGGTGACAATTAACACATGTTCAACATTTATGATGTCCTTCTAAAGGTGCTATATTTCACAGTTGAAGTCATGTATTCTTGATTGTTGTTGGTGGTGTGTACGCACATACCACGTGGCTCCCTATAGACAGTTCCTTCTTTGGAGCAAATAAAGGCATATTGAAAAATGTGTTAATTTTCTCAATCAGTTGCATATTTTGGCGAATGACTCTCTTGCAATGAGACGTTTTGGGACAAAATGTAGACTCACAGACCAAATGGTCCATTGTTATTTCTCTTTTTTCTCTAAGAGTGACTCCACTAATCCACTAAGCTGTTGTCATTGAGTTCTTCAACAACTTTCTAGAATAACTTCTCTCCTTTAGCTTGTCAATCAACAACTTGGCATGACGGAAATATTCACTTTTTTTCTGAGCAATTTCTCCTAATCTGCAGAAATTGCCCATACGGCAAAAATATACCTGAGACTTTGATGGGGATGACTTGCATAATGAAGGGCTTTGTTGCGATCTGTTTGCTTAGTGTGCAGTGTTGTTAATAGATGTCCATTTTCTTCAACTACTTCTACATCCAGGAAAGTAATATCTATGACTGTTTAGACAAAATGTAATATCACCAGCTCTTTGATTCTTCCAGTTGAAAAACACACAGAAGATATCATTAATAAATCTGACCCATTTTTACATCTGATGGGAGAACGGATTGTTTTGGTAGATGAAGCATTCCTCAAATGTGGCCATATGCAATACGGCTAGCACAGGAGTGAAGAGACAAAACATTGCAGTCCCTTTTATTTACACAAAGTATTCCTCTTCAAATTTTAAATAGGTTTTCTTCAATACCAAATAGGCTAATTCAATTAGGCCTGTGCAATGAACTGCTTCGTTCGCGGAGTTTAAAGAGTTTTCCACACTTCGAGGAGCATGCGAAGTTCCGGAGCACATGCGAGGAAAATCCACCTCACGGCGAGTTTTCTCAATGCAGGTGGTCAGATTTCTCAATGTGGGCGGCTGCAAATGGTCATGACCACTTGCGTTGAGGAACTTTCCGTTCGCGTTGAGAAAGCTGCCACTCAGGTAAAAAATCTACTAGAGCAGCAAGAAAAGAAGCAGTGCCCTCTTGGCTGTGCATGGTGCAGTTTTGCACTGATTTTACAACACGGGACAAACACTCAGCACTGAAAATCAATGTGAATGGCAAGACCAAATGCACTCCGCGCCTTGAGAAAGAACATGTAGCGTGTAATTCAACAACCTCAGCCCAGGTCTAAACTTCAATTATGAAACTTCTTGGAACTTGAGGTGGTCTTGGTCCTCATCCAGATAAATTCCAATTGCTTTAAGTTCATCTTCCTGTGGTATTTGTTTTTAAAAAGATACACCATCTAATGTTACTAATATCTGAGTGATAGGGTTGAACTCCAGATTTTCAATTTTGTTTATGAAATCCATAGTATCTCAGAGGTATGATGGAACTTGATGTAAAAAAGGTTTTAAGAACACATCAGCTTAGTTTGCAATTGGTTCCAGTACAGAATCACACCCTGAAACTCTCTGGCGACCCAGATGTGATTTATGGACTTTTTGCAGTTTGGGGAGTAAATACAGGACAAGAGTCCTGGGATTGTTTTTTTCCAAGAATTCATATTCGCATGGCCCAATGTATTCCTCACCGAATGCTTTTTTCAAGATTATAGCAATTTCACTCTGAATTTCTTTGATGGGATCCCCTTAAATCTTGTGATAATGTTCTTCATTGAGTACTTGTTGTACACCTTTCTTTTTAAACTCCTGTATGGACCATATAACAATGGCACCGTCTTTATTGGACTGCTTGATGATTATTCTGTCTTCATTTTGTAACTATAAAAAGGCATCTCTTTGATCTTTTGTGATATTGTTCTTAACATATTCTTTTGTTTTAGCAAGATTTTCAATAGCAGAAAGCACTGTTTATTCGAAAATCGCAACCTCTTTTGGAATCCCACTAAATGGTCGACAAAATAAAGATGTAGGGCCAGATGTAGGTGTCAAAATACCGGTCGGAATCGGCCGAAAATACCTATTTTCAGCCGTTTCCGACCGATATTTTGACATTGGTATGTAGGGGCACTGAAAACATACAGATTCGGTAATTTTACCGAATCGGTAATTTTACCAAATCGGTAAAATTACCGATCGGCAAAATTACCGAATCTGTATTTTCCTATGTAGGTAGCACTTCTAACAGTGCTACAGGGCCTTTAGAATTCGTTATTTACCATGTAATACAATTGCATGGTAAATAACGAATTATTGTGTACATGCACATCTGTGCATGTACACCTGTGCCATGTGGCACACAGACATGCCCTAAGGGCATGTCTGTGTGCCACATGGAGCACAAGCCAGTTACAGGGGTGTAACAGGGTGTCAAAGTGACACCCTGTCCCCCTTGTAAATTCGGTATTTTTCCCGATTTGGTAATTACCGAATCGGTAACTGCCATTGAATCCTATGGCCTTCAAGGCCCATAGGAATCAATGGCAAATACCGATTCTGTAATTACAGAATCGGTAAATACCGAATCATACCGATTCGGTATTTGTTACGGAATTTCTACCTACATTTGAATTACCGATTCATGAATACCGAATCGGTAAAATTCGGTATTTATGAATCGGTAATTCACATTTACCTACATCTAGGCCGTATTCTTTAGCCCAAGGGGAGGGTTATTTTTTTAAGAAGAATAACTTCAACTGGATCTTTCTACAGATTTCTAAAGCTTCTGATTTTAGCCTCACAAAGTTGGGATGTCTTGCTGGAACAAACGATAAATCCTTTCTCCAAAACACTCTCCTCTTGCATAGATAAAGGTGTGTTGGACAGTTTAAAAATGGAAGAACTCATTGGTGTTTGTAATATTGGTGCTGGCTGCTCATTTTCCATAGATGATTAGTAAACCTGACCCTGCCTCTCTCTTTTTGACAGACTTGTCCTAAAAAATTCTGTTGAGTTCTAATCTATTATAATAATTTGGTATTTGTAAAGAGTAAACTACTCACCCCTAAGGGTCTCAAGGTGCTGGGGGCCGTCTGGGAGATTAAGTGAGCTATTGCCCAGAGTCACATGGTGCTGAGCTGAACTGCCACCGGCACCAGGATCAAACCGTGAGCCCAGCGCTCTGGAATCTGACTCCCTGGCTGCTGCGCCACACCTCTCCCTAAGGCACTTATGGCACTACGGTTCCAGATTCAGAATCTCCTGTAGAAGATGACGAAGTGTCCGGAAAAGAAATGAATTGTCTCCTAAATATAGCTTGGTATTTGGGTAAAAACCTTCTAAAAAGTGAGCATTTCTTTGCGCTTATAGCTCTTTGTGCTTTGCAGACTGACACCGATCAATGTCTAGGGCAGATTGACAGCTGAACTTGTGCATACTTTCCAGACAGCCATCACACAGGGAGAGCTGGGTGTATCAAGGTTGTATCCACATTCATCTGCATGTTGAATGGTCTTCCTGCGCTGGGAGAGAGGGAGTCGGGAGGCACTTACATTTGGTATAGTCTATGCCCTGACCTGACACATGGGGCTCTTTCACGCCCTACTGAAGTCTGGAGCCAGAGCAGGGGAGGAGGAAAACTCCTGGAACTTCACAGGCCTTGCTGGAAACTTCTCCTACCTTCTAGAGGCAAGGCATCAGTGTATGAGTACATGAGCTCTGACCCCATATTTTTAGAACACTTTTGGAACTGGGACTGAAACTCTGTCAGAAGGACAGCCTGTGCTGTACAAATGACTCAACTGGACTACTCTTCTGTTGTTGCCCTGCTACCTGCTACTACTTGGCTGGCCTAAAGGACTCACTGGATTGCTTTCCTGCTTGTTGGCCTGCTGCTAGCTGCTCCTTGACACTGGTTCCCCAAATTGCACATTGTAAGAGGATTGCTGTGTTGCCAGGAGAGACCGCCATTGTGATAACCTATCCTATGTGCTGGCCTGTTGTCCTGCTATCTTGCTTTCTGCCCAAGTGCCTTTCATTATCATAGCATGTAGGGAGTACTTTATTTTAACTTGTGCAAGCAATTAGCGTGTTTGGAGCGCTCTGTTTTTTCCTTATGTTATGTTATGTTATATGCAGTTTTGTAACACGCTCAATTACTACTAGAGTATCCTGGCGTGGATACATGCAAAGGGTCATAACAAAAGAGAAGAACAGCCTAAAAAGCAAGTATGAACAGATAAGTTTTCAGAGCTTTTTTAAAGAGAGCAAAATTCGAATTAGACCCAAGGGTCAAAGGAAGAGAATTCCAAGCAATTACCGCTTTAACCGCAATTGACTGGCCCTCCAGCCGAGAGCGCCGGAAACGTGGAATCAGCAGCAAATGCTGGGTGGCAGAACGCAAAGGACGATTGGGAAGATAACGGGTAAACCGTTTCATCAGATAAGTAGGGCCTTGGCCATGAATGGCTTTGTGAGCAAAAGTGAGCATTTTAAAGATGATACGCTGCGTCACTGGAAGCCAATGCAGGTTCCGCAGATCACCTCGGACACTCGTTCGCCTGGAGATGTTACATAAAAGTCTGGCTGTTGCATTTTGAATTATCTGAAGGCGTCCAACCAGGTAGGCCGGGGAACCACTCAGCAGGGCATTGGCATAGTCGAGACGAGAAAGAACCAATGCTCTGGCCACTGTCTCTTTCACTGCATTAGGGAGATAAGGAAAGAACTTCCGCAGAGCTTTGAGGGTTCCGAAACACCCACCGGACAGTTTCTTGATATGGGCCTCAAATAACAGATCTTCCCCAAACCAGACACCCATATTCTTGGCTGGGATGTTAACAGAACACGGCAATGGAAAGCCGGCCGGCCATAGCGCTTCTCTGAACCGAGGAGGAAACTGACCATAAAGAAGAATTTCCGTTTTATCCTCATTACACTTCAACTGGGCAGATGCCAGCCAGTTGAAGACCGAGGACAAACAGGACTGAATCAAACCCGTGTCCAGGTCTGCGCCAGGCCATGTAAATAACAACTATATGTCGTCCGCATAGGCTATTATTTAGGCCCCTAGTTGTTCAGCCAGCATGATCAGGGGGGTCAGATACACGTTGAATAGCAACGGGCTCAGTCTTGATCCCTGAGGGACCCCCGTTGAAAGCGGTTTGGCTGTAGATGAAAAAGGGGGTAGCCAGACCTGCTGAGTCCGAGATGAAAGGAAGGAGCCAAGCCAATCAAGAGCCAAGCCAGTGACTCCAATGTCAGCCAGGCGAGACAGTAGGAGCTGATGGGGTACCGTGTCAAACGCTGCAGAGAGGTCCAATAAAATTAGAGCCGCTCTGCCACCGTTGTCCAAACAGTCCCTGATAGCCTCGGCAACTTCAACCAAAGCTGGCCCGGAATCCAGATTGGGCAAGATGTAAAGCCGAGGATGTTTCCACAAAAGCATTTAGTTGTCGAAAAGCCATCTTTTCACAGACCTTTGCCATAGCAGGAAGCAATGAAATCGGCCGGTTATTGGCTGGCAGCGATGGATCTAACCCGGCCTTTTTAAGCAGAGGCAAGAGCTTAGCCTGCTTCCAGTCGACCAGAACAGTAGCCGAACTGAAAGAAAGGCTGATAATTTGAGTGATCTCCTGACCAACCAGCTCAGCGACACCACCAAGAACCCGTGCAGGGCATGGGTCAGTGGGGGATACAGATTTCAGGGATTTTACCACCGCTAATGTATCGTCTACAGACGGCGAAATAAACTCCTCAAAAACAGAGGAGGAGGACTCAGATATTGAAGAGGAGAGCACAGTGGCTACAGGACTCATACTGTGATTGATAGTCCGAAGGCTAGCTTGAATCCCCGCTATCTTCAGCTCGAAAAACGAGGATAAACCCTCACACCAGGCTGCCGATGGTGGCACAGTGAGTTGCTCGGCGCTGGGGGAGAGAAAGCTATTAACAATAGAAAAAATTTCTCGACTGTTATTATTGTACTTCTCAATCCTATCAGCAAAGTAATCACTCTTCGCTGTTCTGATACAGGCATAATAATTCCTCTGAGCGGCCCGCAGAGCTTCCTTACCAGTAGGGCAGTAGGAAAGACGCCAGAGCCTTTCCAATTTCTTACAAGCGAGTTTGAGCTCTCGCAGGGAAGATGAATACCAAGGTTTGGAAGGGGTTGAGCGGAATCTAGGTCTAGCATTCCCATTGGAGGAAGAATCCACTCCAGCCGAAATCCAGGAGTTAAAAATCTGTACCGCTTTAGTTAGCTAATTTCCCAGCACAGGCCGACTATTGCTAAGGGTGGCAGATAAAGTATGCAAATTGATCTTCTGGGGGCACATAGACATCTAAACAGTGGAGGCTATTTTATCGGCGGACCACGCAAATCTGATGAGCCGGTGGTCGGACCATGTGAGGGCTTCTGGAGCCTCAACAGAAAGAGGAAAATTCGAGCAGATCACATCAAGTGTATGGCCACCAGAGTGCGTTGGAAGAGTAACCCATTGTGTGAGTTGAGCCAGACTGAGAGACTCAGACAGGATTTTACAGTCTGGCAGCTCAGCCAACTCTGCATGAATATTAAAATCTCCCAGAAGGAGGAATCTAGGAAACCTCAGGGCACGGGGTACAATGGCCTCAGACAGAGCCTTAAGAAAGGGACCAGAGGGCCTGGGGGGTCGATAAATAAGTGTGGGTAAAATGTGGCTAGGGTAAAATGGAGTGAGAGGGTAAGGGAGAAATTCAGAACTTCCTCATCTCCTACCTCGTCAGGGGGATCAACATGTAGGACCCAGGACTCTTTAAAAACAATTGCCAGTCCCCCCCCCCTCTTCCCCGTGCCCGATCCTTTCTGCTAATTTTAAATCCTCCAGGGATAGCAAGTTCGATATCAGGGGCACTGGCGGTATTTAGCCACGTTTCTGTTACAAACAGAATATCCAAAGAGCCATCGGCAAGCAATTCAAAAATGTCGGCTGCATGTTTGCTCATAGATCGAGCATTAATTAAAGCCGCCGCAATTGATTGCGAATAGTTCGTGTGGTGAGTGGGCACAATCAGCGTTTGGGCGCAGCTAAAGCCACACAAAGAGCAAGGGCTGAGGAAATCATGGGTCCGTGGCAACCGGACTGGGCTAGAACAGCCAGCAGGTCTAAGAGATAACAACTTCTCTAGGGTGTAAGATATCCCTACAGAGATCGGGGTGTAGGCTAGGGCGGCATGGTCTGCGCCAGGCGCGCCCGAGGCGCGGACGGGCGCAGACGGGCAGACCTTTGGCTTACCTTCGGCGCGCCAGCGGCGCGCCCGCAGCGCGCGACCGCTGCGCGTTCGAAAGGGCATGTTGAATTTATGTCGGAACCTCTCTCCCCCAGCTAGACCACTGCCACAGGTCCAGCCGGGGTCCGGGACTCCACGTAAGATGGCCGCCCGCCCTCCACTTAATCGGCACACCAGCCGCGGTGGAACCGGGCAGGGAAGACACACCTCACCGTCAAATAGTGACCCAGGTAGGTCGATCACCCCCCAAAATGCTTTTAAGTAAATTAGGATGTCAAGAAATGAAAATACACAGGCTCAGTAACGCGAGCCTCGAGAACATTAAAATGATTAAAATCGTTATTTAAAAATTCAGCAAGGCATTCAAAGGTATGGTATGGCCCAAAGCAAAAGCGGGTCTGTATGGGAGCTGCCACCACCCACACTAGCCGCCAAGATCTCAAGCTACAGCTGAATTTATGTCGGAACCTCTCCCCCAGCTAGACCGCTGCCACAGGTTCAGCCGGAGTCCGGGACTCCACGTAAGATGGCCGCCCGCCCTCCACTCAATCGGCACACCAGCCGCGTGGAACAGGGCAGGGAAGACACACCTCACCGTCAAATAGTGACCCAGGTAGGTCGATCAACCCCCAAAATGCTTTTAAGTAAATTAGGATGTCAAGAAATTAAAATACACAGGCTCAGTAACGCGAGCCTCGAGAACATTAAAATGATTAAAATCGTTATTTAAAAATTCAGCAAGGCATTCAAAGGTATGGTATGGCCCCAAAGCATAAGCGGGTCTGTATGGGAGCTGCCACCACCCACACTATGATCAGTGCATGGTGAGTGCTGTATGACCACAACCTCGCGGTGCTCCCTTGTGTGTTACATAATTTTAGGACTCCTGACTGTTCATGTGCCCATGTGGTACAGCAGGAGTTGTTCAGCCCGGTTTGATATTGGGCAAGGTCTTAGCACAATTCCAAATTTCCCTTGATCTTTCCATCCTAAAATGTTGTAACCTTTCTTTGCTATGTTCACTTTGATAAAGATCGATCTATCATTGAATTAAAAAGCTCAGAAAAGTACCCCATCATGTCTATGTTGTGTCCTCCAAACGCATTTTAAGATAGTGGGACAGATTTCCATTCTTTGTAATATCGCTCATCTGTCACAAAAGTGATGGGTGAACCAGACTCTATAGTTACTTGAACTTCAATATTACCAATCGTCACATTGCAAAGAGGATCACCAACTCCAATATCAGATTTAATGGAGAGAACAATTTTGTTGAAACTTTTAATGGCACACATGCTGGGATCTGAAGGTACATCAATTTGTTCAAGGGTGGCAACTCTCTGAGTATTTTTGCTCATGCGCGCAAAATGCCCAACCTTCACATATCTGCTTATGTGGTCCAGGCAAGCCATTTTTTTTGCTTCACGTTATCTGGCAGGGTTACTTAGCAAGCAGGACGCCCTGCATATTTTCATCTGACTTCTTCACTTCTTCTGATTCGCACAGCAAATTAATTATTTGAACACGGATTCACACAGTTGTTCGTGTGTAGTATGCTTCAAGCTTCTGTTTACTTTGTGCAATTTGTGAACGCTGACTCGCCCAGCTTTGCATGTTTTTTCTCTTTTGTTTTGTGTATATTTCATTGGATTTTCTGCTACTTTAGATTCTCTCTCTCTTTGGTTCCTGTGCTGATTCGCACAGCTTCTTCTCTGTAATTGGCAGTGTGTTGTGAATCAGCATTATTTGTTCATTATCATTCCAGATATGGCAACTGCTACTCCTAACATCACTGTTAATCCAACAAAATAATTTTTGAGTGTTCCCGGAGATCCACCAGTTCCTTGGTTATATGGAATATTGGAATATTTTGTGTATTAGTTAATTACTAATGACCATGCTAATAAGTTGTCAGCAGAAAGAAAAAAAAGTTTATCGTTGCACTCTTTAGGAGAGGATGGTCAAGAATGGTGTAATTGAACCCATTGAGTCAGCGGAGAGGATTTCTCCATTGGTCACCGCCAGAAAGGCCAATGGAAAAATCAGATTGTGCCACCTTCAGAGTAACATTTTAGTGGATCAATTTCCCCTTTCCAAAATCAGTGAAATGTTAACTAAAACTAGAGGTATGGAACTTTTTTCCACTATTGACTAATCACAAGCCTATCATCAAATTCCCCTATGTGATGAGAGTAAAAAACTTACCACGTTCATCTCCCATATTGGGTGTTTTCAATTCACCAGAATGCCATTTGGTTTGGCTTCTGCGGCTGCTGTTTTCCAGCGTTTAATACACAAAATGTTTGGTAACTTGGATTACGTTTTAATTTTGTTGTCATGGGGAAAGATTGTAATGACCATAAAATGAAACTCAACCACGTATTGTCACTATTGAACAAGTTTGGGTTGATAGCGTAGTATTCCAAGTGGATGTATGACGGTACGACGCGTACCGTTACTAAGCGTGCCTTTACAGCGCGTCTTTAACGACGCAAGTCGTTACAACGACTCGCGTTGTTGGGCGCGGATAGTGAATAGTATAATTTACTATTCTAACACCAGTCCCCGTGGATAGTAGGGAAGGTGTTGGAATAGTAAATATACTATTCTTTATCCTTTAGCGCCCTCCAGCGCAAGTCATGGTTACGACTTGCGTTGTAAAGGACGCGTCGTAAAAGCACTGCATGGTAACATCCGCGTTGAAAAGGATGTTCCCCATTCCAAGTGCACATTTTCTGCTAAGAAGGTGACTTATTTAGGTCACGAGATTAGTGCCATTGGCATTCATCCTAAAACCAAACTTGTTTCTTCTATTTCTGATGTTCCCAGTCCTAAAAAGAAGGAAGAGGTCAAATCCTTTTTGAGACTTGTCAATTTTTTTTCAAATTAGTGGAAACATTTTCTAGTAGAGCTTTCTACATTAGGCAACTTTTGAAATTAAGAACGAATTTTGACTGGTCTCCTGACTGTCAAAAGGAGTTTGTGGATATCAAAAATGCTATTTCCTCTGCCCCCGCTTTGTAAGGTTTTCACCCTTTGTGTAAGAATGTGATTACCACAGATACTAGTGGTGCTGGCATTGGTGCAGTTCTTTCTCAAGGGGGGAAAAATGGTTGTGAATGTGTTGTTACGTATGTGTCATGGTTGTTATCTCCTGCTGAATGTATATATGCTGTAATTGAAAGAGAAGCTCTTGAGTGTGCATGGGCTCTCGAACATTTTTGCAATTTGGTTTGGGGTAGAGAAGTTACCATCAAATGTGATAACAAACCTTTAGTCAAGGTTTTGTCTAATGTTGGCATGAACAATGTTTCCTCTAGACTAGAAAGGATTTCCATGAGGTTAATAGATTTCATTTATAAAATTGAATATTTACCTGGGAGAAAAAATGCTGTTGCAGATTTTCTGTTGCGTTTGCCAATTCAAATGGTTGAAAACCAAGATGACCTGATGGAAAGTGTTCAGGTAGCCTGGTTGTGGGACCATGGTTTGGAATCTTTCACTAAGGATGAGTGGATTGAAGGGTGAAAGAATGAATTATGTTTGATGAGAGTGGCTGAATCTGTGAGTAATGGTTGGCCACGCAAAATGGAGGTGAAAGATCTCAAGGCATTCTGGGAGGTCAAGGATGAGTTGACCATTATTGATGGGAATATTGTGAGAGGTGAAAAGTTGGTTCCACCCAAACATTTGAGAAGCAAAATAATATCTCTATTTCATGAAGGACATTTGTGTATTATTGTAACAAAATCTGTTGTGTTAAGAGACATTGAGGTGGAGAGAGTGGTAAGGGAGTAGAGTTCATGTTTGTCTACTGACATAACTCTTACAACTTTGAGACCTCCCATGAGGGATTTTATGTGTCCTGAGTCTCCGTGGGAGCACGTAGCTGTGGACATCATGGGTCCTGTTGGAAGTTCTGGAAAATATGTAATCTCTCTTATGGACGTTTTTTCTAAATGGCTTGTTGTAAAGATTATTAAGAAATTAGACACAGACACAGTCATCACTTTTTTTGATGAAGTATTTCTCAATGATGGCACCCGATCATCATCATCAGCGACAATGGGGACAATTTACTTCTGATGTTATGTTTCAGTATTTGAAAACGTGTGGCATCAGACACAAAATCGACCTTGTTGTACAATCTTAGTGGCAACGGTCTCATTGAACATTATAATAGAGTTTTGAAGGGTGTCATTCAGTTGGCTTGTAGGGACAACATACACTGGGAGACTCAAGTGTTTAAAACGGTCTGGTCATACAGAGTTTCAGTGGTTGATTCCACTAAGTTTTCTACTTTCGAACTCATGAGGGGAAGGAAACTCAGAGCCAAATGGTTTCCAGGTTGGATTAAAAGCATTGGTGACATCAATTGGTATTCCTTAGAGGTAAAAAACAATGTTACTTAAACATGACAAATATAAAGAGTTTTATGACACTAAGTATAATACCAAACAAACCAAGCTTTCTGTGGGTCAGTGGGCAAGAATTAAGAAACCTGGAGCCAGAAATGAGAGTAAATTTTTTTAACCTCAACGTGTTGCTGTATTGAGGAACTACTCTGTGATCTTAGATAATGGTAAATGCTGGAGTCTCAAAAAAGTTGCCTTATCTGAGCAAGTTAACATAGATAAAATAAATGGAGAACAGTTGTTCAGAAAGAGAACGTCATAAGCAGAGGAAAAAGAAACATCAAACGTCTGACTGCTTTAAATGATTATATATGTGATTAAGCCCTTTTTCCCCTTATTTGCCTGCTTTCATATCCTATTGTATTTAATATTGGGGTTTTTTATTGGCAAAGGGGAAGATGGTTTAGTGTTGCCTTTACTCCTTTTCCTCGTGGAGTAGAATGTTGGAATCTTACCCATGTAGTAATGGCTGTTGTAGTTTAATCTATATGCGCTGACAGCACCGACAGTTGGTTCCTGGAGCTGGCGGTCCTGCTGCTCGTCTGGTGATGAATAAAGCTTTCAAAACTTACCTTTTGTCGAGTCTTCACTACACTTGTGCAAGCAATCAGCATGTTTGGAGCGCTCTGTTTGTTCCTTATGATCAGCGCATGGTGAGCGCTGTATGACCACAATCTCGGTGGTGCTCCCTTGTGTGTTTACATACTTTCCGGGTTTCTCACTGTTCACGTGCCGATGTGGTACAGCAGGAGTTGTTCAGCCTGCAATAACAGCAGAGCGCCTGAAGTAGAGTCCTGAGTCCAACTCATCAATGTGCACCCAATCGTATATTACCCCCGTTGGAGCACTGCTGGAACTTCAGGTGCAACACCAACAACCCAGGAGGGATTCTCTGCCATTACCTCAAGGTCGGAAGTCAGGATCGGACCTCTCGAGATGCAATCACCCACCTGCACCACGGAGCCACCACACAAAAAGTAACCAGTGAGCTATACCTCACAGTTAGCAAGGAGACCCTGGGTCGTCTCTGCCACGTGACGCTGCATGATGGCAGACACTAGTTTTACTTTCTCCACAAGGAGGAGACCAGTTGGGAAGTGAAGCAGTCACGGCCGTCCTCTGTGTCAGGCTGCCACGTCACTGTGAAACCCCAGTGGTGGCAGGCTGCAACCCCTGGCTCAGGGCTGTTGGGGCCTGACTGTCTGATTGAGACAAGCCTCAAATATCCCCAGCCCCGAGGGCCCGCCCCTACAGAAGGAAGTTGCATCCTGGAATAGCAACCACTTTGCGTCTTCACGGCGGCTGCACTCATCCTTCCTGCGCGCGGAGGGGATCCATCGAGTCTCCACCCTAATTCTGCATTAGGTGAATAGCCCCCGAAGCGCACAGGGCTCTCTGCTGTCATGGACATGGTTGCCTGTGTCCCCTTTTTTGCTTCATGGTGACATATGATAGTTCATGCGTTGGAGTTATTTCATAAGGGATTACCTTCCAGGCTCTAAAAGCGCATAGACGTTGCACGTTGCTTTGTACGTCACAGGGAAATGATTACACTACCCAGAATAGCGAGTATGGTCGCAGTATTTGCGGGATGTGCACAATTATTTATCATGCCTCATGTGCTTTTGGTGCCACTTATTGATACATATGGTCTACTACTATCCTATTTCAGGCCCTAATGTATGCCACTTTCACCTTGCAATGGCTTGAGTTTATGCACAGTAAGTGGTGACATTTGATGATTCATGTACTTTTTGTCCCTAATTAAACTGCTGCATTTCATGCCCTGATGTTAGGATGTATATTATTTTCATTAATTTATGGTCGTAATGAGCATCACCTCAGCACTGGTATAATATGCACAGCTTTAATGAATATATCATTTTGGTCTATGATTTATCTACAATAAATTATATATTTAGATATAAGCCTGTGTGGAGTCTCTTTTGGGGTGTATTTACTGTGTCACTGGTGTGAGTGTGTTGTGCTAATGCTTTACACACTGCCTCTGGGATAAGCCTGACTGGTCGTGCAAAGCTATCAAGGGAGTGAGCAGGGGTTATCTTGGGTGTGCAACTCACTTACCCTGACTAGAGCAGTGGGTTCTGCCTGGCTTAGGTGCTTACCCTAGCCAACCAGAAACCCCATTTCTAACAGTGGCCAGACCAGTGCTGGAGCCCTGGGTGAACACGCCCTGGCTTACATGCCCTGGTTACCTTCGGTACCATATACTGGGGGCATATAAGTAAGTCAATCCTTGACAACTGAGGATAGCCAAATCGACATATACTTAGCAACAGGTTAGAACTCTGGCATTGAGATCTGATTAGCAGGCCTCAGTGCGTTCTCAGAGTTGATAAACCAGCAGCATCAGTCCAAAAATGGGGGGTGAACATGCAAAAGGAGGCATTTCCTTACAATGGGTATTTTTATGAGTGTAATATGTATTCTATGTTTGAATAAAATAGGAAATAATATGTTTATATCGATATTTCTAAAGTGGAATTCTTTGTGGTAAATGTATAGCATTAACGTGAAATGAAATTGTTATTTATCATATTATGGCTGGTGATTAAGGGGAGATTTCTGGTTCTGTGACATTGGAGAGACTTCATATTACCAATATCATGGCCCATCACAAATGTCTGTAACTGTCAGTAAAGCATAGGTCATACTTTTATTCCCTAACTACATTATGCTTTCGGATCCCTTGACTACATGGCAGAAACTGATGCATCACTCAATGCCTCTCAACTCCAGCATCCGTCTTCTGAACTGATGTATCGTATTAATTGTGTGGAGAAGATCAACGCATCCTGCACCTGGGAGCATCTTGCTGTTCACCACCAGGAAAGGCACTTTGTTCACTGGGGCCTGTGTAGGTCCTCTAGCAGGCTTACACTTTCACTAGGTCACCCCGAATTTTGACTTTGCCCAGGTCCAGCGCGACCTACGGTAACCTTTTTCCCGATAATTGCATCTAAGCGCTTTACTGCATTTATTCCTATAAAATTCAATATCTCAACTTCTACACATTGGATTTTTGTTGTTTTGGTCTTGTTTTGTTCAGATTATAATGATCTATTTGTCTAAACTTGGGTGGAGTCTTTTTGTGTGTGGTGCATTCATTGTGTTACTGTGTGGGTGTGTTGCACAAATACTTTACACATTGCCTCTTTTGATAAACCTGACTGTTCTGTGCTAAGGTACCAGAGAGAGAGCACAGGTTATCTTTTAGTGTGTATCTAGCATACCTTGTCTAGAGTGGTGGTGCATACCTCAGCCAACCAGAGATCCCATTTCTAATGATCGCACAGTACCCGGAGCATCCTAGAAGATCTTCATCTCCTGTATCCTTAGCATCAGGACCACTTCATTGATGTCTACGGCTTTCGTGCTGTAAAGATTGGAAGTGCACTGGAAAACAGTCTGGTGGCCAGGTAACTGTCAAAATCTACCCATTGACTCCCCAGACCTTCCCCGTGTCGGACTTCCTTGCCATGCCAGGCCGGAGTAAGTGAACAAACTTTTCAAAAGTTGTCAAACTTTACGGTTGCCATTGCTTGTTTGGAGTTTGATTAAAAATGAAGATTTCTTGAAAGATCTGTATCTCTGAAACCCTTAGGTGGACTTCTTTGTAAAAATACAAACTATTTGTATGAACTGGTGTCGTATTTCTTTTATGTTGCATGGCTTTCCAATTGTGTTGTTACTGTTAAATGCTTTACACTAGTTCCTTTGTTCAAACCTTGCTGCTGAAGGTTGTGCAAGACAGTTTGTACAAGTGCATTCCACTGTAAGGTCAAACAGCCATACCATATAATACTCCAAGGGCCATATGTATCATCAACCTGATTTGCGATTCTAAAATAGCGATTTTTTAGAAATCGCTATTTGAGAATCGCAAATAGGGATGCATGTACAAAATCACAATTTTTTTAGCGATTTTTTAGTATTCCTTAATTGCGATTAACAAATTGCGAATCGCAATTAAGGAATACTTTCCCATTCATTTCTATGGGCCAGGAGGCCCATAGGAATGAATGGGAAGATATTCTCAATTTGCGTCTCGCAATTTAAGAATCGCAAATTGAGAATAATTTCAGGGGTGTGCAAAGGACACTCTGTTGCACCCCTGAAATCAGCATGGGTGCACATGCGGTGCACGTACATGCCCTAAGGGCATGTATGTGCCTCACATTGCACTTTGAAAAATGCAAAAAAGTGAATTTTTCAAGAAATTTGCAAATTACCACCAACTTGAAGTTGGTGGTAATTTGCGATTCCTTAAGGCCAATTTGCATTTTTTTATGCTTCATACATTGCATTTAAGGAATGCCAAAATTAGTGATTCCTTAAATGCAATCGCAAAATAAGGAATCGCAATTTTACACGCAGATTTCTTTGATACATACCATTTTACACGAATGCGTTCACAAATGCCGAAATTCTGGGAATTTCGCCGTTTGCAAACGCATTAGTGCTTGATACATATGGCCCCAAAAATCCTTACACCAGTCAAAATTCATGATATTCACAATTTTGCACAACCCATTCCTTATTTCATTGTTCACAATTAATTATAAAAAGACTTCTGAAAATTTAATTCTAAAACAAGACTGTCTTGGAAATTAAATTGTTATTTATCACATTTAATGGGTGACTTAGGGAGATTTCTAGTTTTGTGTTCTGAGAGAACCCTTGTCTCCCTGGGAAGAGAGAAGATACTCCCTTTTTTTTATTGAGTCCCTCCAACATCTCCATTAGCCTCTTCCATGCGTCGGGCAGCCCCTGGCCGTCTAACGTCATGGTGGGCATGTGCGGAGGACGGCCGGGGGCCGTCCGAACCGTGCACGCGTGGAATTCCTCAGCACTGCGGGGAATTCCGACCACAGCGATGCGGTTAAATAATCACCCCAATCCAATGTTTCTTATGCCCTCTTTTTATGTTGTTAGTGTGTCATTACATTTCCAGTATGAAGTATGAACAATCTCAAAGTTGTTACGACACTTGGTTTGTGCAACAGAACCACTACTCACATTGTTGGCTTAGTGTCTATTACTTTTGTGTATGACGCCTAAAGGCAAACACTTTGACAGTTTTATATATATGTATATACCTAGATGACAGTGATGATGGTGTTTCTCCATCTGTACCATGACAATCAATTCCATCACTCAGAAAAGAGCCCTCCAGAGACAGCTGTTGTTTTTAATCACAGGAAATAAAAACATACCAGAAGAGAACGCGTTAACATGGTGGAATGGAAACAAAATTGTTATGTTCGATTGTGATGGTTCCCAGGGCTGGGGGTCAGCAAAGGACCCAATTCATTAATGTATTTGTACCCGAAGAGATGGCGGTCACAAGGGCTGCTTGAGGGGGGCCGGAGCCACCCCATCATCATTATTTTTTTCAGCCCGGGGAGGTGGCAGTCAGTGGAGCTGCGGGGGCTGAGTGGCCCCTGTTTTACTGTTATGTGTAGCACCAAGGAAGTGGCGCCCCCGGGGCTGCATGGGGCCTTCTAGCCCCCCACATCATTATAAACCAATTTATTAGCCCTTGGGAGATAGCGGTCCACAGGGTGTGGGAGTTACCGCTAGGGCAACCCTTGCATACATATTAGAAAATGCCCCCAGAAGGTGGCGTTCCCCGGAATTTTAGGTATTCTAGGAGGGGGCCCCGTGCACACCCCTCCTATATTTTCAAATTGCCCCGGGACCTGACGCCCCGGGTGGGCCAGGTCCTGGGGGAATCCAAACGCAAATCCAATAGGATTCCTGCCGAAATGTTTTCAAAAACATTTTTTGGGTCCCTGGGGATACACCCCCAATAGGCCTAGGAGCTCATGATGTTTCTACCCTGCCCCTGTCATTTAAAAAAAGGTTTTTCTTGTGACTCGGTTCAACCGAGTCACAAGATGGTTGCCAACACTTCCTGGTTTGAAGTGTTGGCAGCCAATCAGATCTGAGGCATGAGATCAGGAGGGGTTGTGGATCCACCGCGGCCTCAGTTATATATCTCAGAAATCTTTACATTTCTCAGCAACTACTGAACATATTTACACCATTTAACAAAAAAGAGTGTTTTCGAGACTAAGGGCTACCTTTCTGCTAAATTTGGTGTAATTCTATTCAGCAGTTCAAGCTGTAGCTGTGTCTAAAGTTTTGGAAATTAACATTGAGAAAAAGTGTTTTGGTACCCACCTGTTTCTCGGCCCTCGCTTGATGAACACCGCGAATGTTTCAAGACAGGAGCTGAAGTGACTGTTCCAATAGTTTTGAGAATTTCGTAAGGATCCGTCAAACAACTTCAAAGTTTATTGACAAATGAAAAACGCTCTTCCTATGGAAACAACATCCTAACTATAACTACCTGCTGATGACCGTCAGTAGGTAATGTATATATAAACATATAAAACATCCCCAATGCTACGAATTGTAAAAGAAAGGAATTCCTTGCACTGCAGTCCCAGATGCGTAATTTGAACATACAGTATGACATTCTTCATCTTTGCATCTGCAAGGTAACCTATTTGGGTCCCTCTAAATCCTTGGGTGATCCTACTAAATTGAAAACGTTTCACCTGAATATTTCATCCAATACTATGAATACTGCTACTCAGAAGTCTTAGAATGATTTTATGCACTGTTCCTTTTCCCTCTCTTTATATTGGTCCTTTATTTCTTTTTAACCATATATTTTTCTGCTCTCTGCTACTGTTCTTGTTATGGTGCTTAGACGCCTCTTATCACTTTCAAATATTTCTCCTTCCAGAGCTGGATGTTTTTAATTGATCTGCTCTTCCTTCTTCTTTCTTATGAATCTTTTTGCCTTTGCTTTTCCTTTATTTTCTTTTTTGTCTTCTGTGAGTGCTCATATAATATCTGCTTTAAATCCTTATGCCCATCTTCTTAACTTGTGTTTCATTTTACAAATGTTTTGATTTTGTCTCCCTTCCCTTTCTTGCAGCATTTTACCCACTTCTATCATAATTTGCCCTTTTTTCCAGTATGCTTTATGTTGTCTCTTGGAACGTTTGAGGTCTTGGACACCCAGTCAAGTGCCAGAAGGTACTCTCTCATCTATCCAAATTCGATTGTCAAATTGCCTTTTTACAAAAAACTAACTCTAATGCTGTTGAGTCTGTCAAACTGAAAAGACAATGGGTTGGTCAGTGGCTCTCCCAGCGACCCGGTCCCCATGCGCTTCCTGAAGAAAGTTGCCACACCATTGTCCCCCCCCCTCACGAACCTCATTAACGCCTCTCTTCTCCAAGGAAAGGTTCCTCCCAGCTGGAAGGCAGCTGTTGTCAAAGGCCTCCTCAAAAAACCCGCATTGGACCCTCAGGACCTAACCAATTACAGGCCAATTTCCCTTCTCCCAGGGAGTAGCAAAGTCACTGAGAAACTAGTGAATAAAAAACTATCACTATTCCTTGAGTCCAACAATCTACTCAAGCGCTCTCAAACAGGATTCCGCCCAGGTCAGGGCACTGACACCGCCCTCCTTGCAGCAGTGGAGGAGGCCAGAAGCATTTTGGATACAGGAGGATCAGTGGCAGTGATTCTCCTAGACCTCAGTGCGGCCTTCGACACTGTTAACCACCGGATTTTAATCCATCGGCTTGGAGACATCGGAGTGAGGGGCACGGCCCTGAAGTGGCTAGCGTCTTTTCTCAATCGCCGTTCCTTCCAAGTTTGGGAGAATGACAGCCACTCCTTAGCAGTTCCCCTCCGGTGTGGAGTGCCGCAGGGCTCGTCTCTCAGCCCAACGTTATTCAACGTTTACATGTCCCCGCTGGAAGAGGTGGTCACCCAGTTTGGAGTGACAATCATCAATTACGCTGATGATACCCAGCTGGTGGTAACCCTCTCCCACCCCCACCAGGAACCCTCCAACCTGAAGAGCTGCCTCGCTGAAATCCAGGAATGGATGAACAATTCGGCGTTAAAGCTCAACGGGTCCAAGACGGACATTCTGCTCCTAGGACAAAAAGGTCCGTCGCTTCCCCCCAATATCTGGCCCGCCTGTTTAGGTGAACCCCCTCCCCCCAAGACTGAGGTCAAAAGCCTGGGAATATGGCTCGAGAAAGACCTGTCCTTCAGAACCCAGGCAAAAAAAAACAGCCAGTATCTGCTTTGGACTCCTAAGATCATGTAGGAAGGTTCTCCACTTGCTCCCTCTCATCTCACGGAAACTACTGATCCAAGGCCTTATTTTGTCCAGGCTGGACTATAGTAACGCCATCTTTCTGGGAGCCCCTGAGGCTACTTTTAACACCCTCCAGAGAATTCAGAACGCCGCGGCCCGGCTCCTTACTAATACCCCGGCCAGAACATCAGCAAAGCCAGCCCTGAGGCAGCTTCACTGGTTGCCAGTTAGAGAGAGAGTTAGGTTCAAGGCTCTCTGCTTGGCACATAAACTTCTTCACAATAAAGGCCCCCCCATCCTCAGAAATCTTATTAGGCCGTACAAAGCCGCTAGATCGCTCCTTCGGGCCACGAGAACTTCATTACTGTCCATAGAGTGAGGAAAGCCCAGTCCGGGGGACGACGATTCTCTGTAAATACGGCTAAACACTGGAATGCCCTTCCCAGGAAACTGAGAATGGAATCGAATCTTCTCCTTTTTAGAAAATCATTGAAAACGTTTCTCTTCTCCTGATCTCTCCGTTCTCATTGGCGGCCATCCCCTCTGGATTTTCTGGGTTTCTAGCGCTGGGATGCTCACGGGTTACTATGCGCTCTACAAAACCTTAAATAATAATAATAATAATAATTCTGTCTCTCCTGGGTGGTGCTGCAATTCTATGTCATAAAGTTTTGAGATTTCAGGTTACTTTGACTGAAGGTGACACAGAGGGACGTTGGGTAATGGTAAGTGCTGTCATACATAGCAAAAAAGTTCACTCTATTCAATTTTTATAGTCCAGTTAAATCTGAACCTGAGTTCTAACACAATTTTGAGCTGAAACCTACCGATATTGGTAACTCTAATATCATTATGGCAAGGGGTTTTAACCAAATTTTAGATTCCTTTACTGATAGAAAGTCTGAATACATATTCAAACCTGACAAATCATATAAGGCTTTCCAATCAGCCATTGCATCTCAACCATTATGTGATGTTTGGAAAACCTGTAGTTCTGATGGATTAGAATGTCGTTTTTTTCAAATGTACATCATACAATGTCTAAAATTTATTATATTTTAGTTCTGTTCATTTTTAGGGATTCTCCCGGAGAATCACCATATATTGTTAATCTTGTCTACAGATGATTTGTTTATGAAGCTGCTTCTTCTTTTCTGTTAATTGATGCAAACTTTTTTTAACACTGTTATTGTTTTGTTACTAAATCATTGATCCCTACCTCACAATTATCTGAAAATGTTTCTATTTTTATATCAGATCACGCCCCAGTACTATCCCTCAATTGATTTTTCTAATATTAAATCCAAAAATGGAAGATGGAAATGTAATAATGTCTTGCTTTGATGCAACAGTTTTTCAATTTGAAAAATTCTGAAGATACCTTTATTGTTAATAACTGGGAAGCTTTTAAAGACTCTTTCCTTGCATTCACAATAGGTTACTTGGCTAGGAAAATGAAAAGGCTTAATGCTCAATACCTGTTCCTACTCAACCATATTAAATCACGAGGGCACACTTACTTAACCTTAAAATAGCCTTCTATATTGCAAGATTTGATTAAAGCTAAATCTGACCTTCATAAAATTGCTACAGTCGATGCCTGCAATATTTCACTTAAAATCAAATCTAAATTCTATGGGGTCAGAATAAAGCTGATGAAATGTTTGCAAACTACTGAAAAATAAAAACAGAGTATAAAAGCTTGGTCCTATTATCAGTGTGCTTTATAACTCCACATTCATCTCCAATACTGATGTTTCCACCACCTTCCAATCCTTTTATTAGGCACTATATATAGAAGACACCACACCTTCTAGACCTAACCAAAAATAATGTCTTCAATGACCTTCCTAATCCTCCATCCATTATGGACAAATTTGATGAACTGGAAGCGGATATAATAATTCAAGGTGTTCTGGATGCAATCAAATCTTTGAAAAAGGCCACAGCTCCTGGCCCTGATGGGTTCTCTATTGAACTTATTGTGTCCCTTCCCTCATTTTTTGCTCCCAAATTACTAGCCCATTTTAACTAATTTCTCTCTGAATCTAAGGTTAATGGATCCTTTTGGGAAGCCCACTAAAAAGAAGTATGTTGGTGCTTTGGTCTCTCCTCATTTTCAGGATACACTCTGTCACAATTTCTCCATGTTCAAATCAAAATTACAAACATTACTCCTATCTTCGTCTCCATTGCATTAATCATGGTGGTGCGACTTGATACCATAAAAATTATGACTGTTTCACATATTCTTTATACCATTTTTATGCTACCCCTTAAATTCCACAATTACTATTTTAAACAACGTGATTCCATTTGTTCGAAAATCTTCTGGGATAATAAACATCTACACATTTCCCTCTCTAAACTCAAATGTGATGGAGGTGTTTGATTCTCAGATTATATGTTTTACCACTCATCTTTTTTAATTCATCAATATTATGCTTTGATTACCAATTTTCAAGACCAACCAATTCCATCTTGGACTGGATTTGAATGTTCTCTGTTGAATACCTTCACCTTTAAAGATGTTGTCCATATGTCACATTGTACTTTTAAATATTACTACCCTATTTTAAAATATTCACGCTTTTTACTGCACAAAGTATTGTATGCTAACCTTAGCTTTCAACAATGCTTTTTGCACTTCTTGATCTGGTACAATAAATTCTTTAAAATACGCCATAGATCCTTTTACTTTTAATACTGGAATGAGAAAGGTATTATGTTTGTTCATCAATTTGTGGATAATAATTCTATTGTAACTTGAATTCCTAAAATTAAAAATTAAAAACATAAAAATTGAATTGAATTCCTAAAACTACATTATCAGTTACTTTATTCCTTTGCAAAGGAATATACACTAATTTTTAAAACTCCTTCCAATGTTTTTTGTTCAACATTAGCTCAGTCCTGACCTTACAACACACATACTTTCTACCCCTTTTGACACTACTTTACAAGACACCATTCCATGGCTACTTTTATATTTGAAACACTACTATCTCCTGCTTCTCTCTGAAATTGAGATGGGAAACTGATTTGTCCACCCTTTTTGGATAGGATTTGGTTTCAAATATTCACTACCTCTAAAGCTGCTGGCATTACACATTCACTTTCTTTTTTTTCATTTGTAATAGAGTTGTTATTACTCCAGAGTCTCCTTATAGGTTTGACTCATCTGTTTCCCCATTATGCTGATCATGTTCTAAAAATACTGGTTCTTTAGTACATATGTTATACAACTTTTCATATGTCAACATTTGTTGGTCTTTAGTTTGGTCCAAATATTTAAAGGTTCCTAAATGTAGTGCACCACTTATGTTGCAGAATGTATTTTAGGTTTGTTATCCCCTAGTTTTGATTAGCTATCTCCCAAGCAGTTACTGTTTTATCTTTTTGTTGCTGGTGTATGGTGGAATTTCTTTTGTGATGAACATTAAATTCATACTGTGTCATTTTTGACTATACCTCTCTTTGCAATTAATAACTCCCTAATTTCTTCTTTTTCTCTCTCTTATCATTCTTTCTCTTTCCTACTCTTCTTTTCATTCTCTTCTTGTTCCTACTATTTATCTTCTTTTCTTTCTCTCTTTTTATATGTATAAAATAAAAAATCCTCCTCTAAACATATGTTGTTGCCTTATTTTTGCAATTATGTTACTGTATACCTATTTAAATGTATATTGTTCAGACTTTCATTGTTCTTTGAACTTATAATAAAAACCGTTAAAAAAAGAAATCTCTTTAGAATAGGGACATGCTGGAAGAGGCAGGCACAGGAAGAGCCAGACACAGAGAATGGAACTCTTTGTCAGAAACGTATTGACCGAGTGACACAGGAGCTGAAAGACATGAACCATAGGCATGCGAGGCAAAAATATTAGGGGATATTGGTAAATGTATTATATGACCAAGATGTGTCTTTAAGACACAATCACAGTAAAGGAAAAACACACTTATGGAACTGAGAAGCAATCACCAACAATGAGCTCCCCAAAACTATCTGTCTCTCTCTCTCTCACACACAAGCAAACACAAACGCAGTTTCACTAGACTCAGGGTCAATGTCAGGGTGCAGATGAGAGTGACATTGATTAAGCAATTTGTACACTGGCTTGTCTGATGCTTTTTGCTCAAACTTTGTCAAAAAAACGTCAGGACTTTCTCACTTGTTCATTGAGCAACTGTAGTAACTTGGGTCCAGACTGAAGGTAGCTTTTAAGTAGATTCCACTGGTCCCCTGTATTCATCAAGTATGTGGGCTGCCCTTCACTTGTAACCCCAATGCTATTGGGGATACTCACTTAGGAAGTCATTCCTTTTGGGTCCTAGCATGCCTAGGGTCTTTGCCCACTGCTAGAGATCTCATGTATGAATCATCTGAGTCAGGGCTTGAAAGTTCTGGGTAATCCAGCTCCTGATATCGTACAAGATTTCAAATCATGTTGGCCATCTTTGGTGCAGTTTCCTACTACAATTGTGCCAAATGAGGCAGCCAAACTTTTCCCCAAGGTTTTCAATAGGTGTTTGCCTGAATTTTGGTTTCGCTGATTCCCTCCAGGTCAACATCTTAAGACCAGCATCTTCATCCCTTTTCAAGGGCAGTGCAGGTCATATGGATATTCAGTTTTAATCTTTATTCACTCATTTGGTTAGTCAGAGATCCTGTACGGAACAAAACACATAATAAACTTTGTGAAATCACTGAATATTTTGATTGTGCATGCAATAACAACCACTAGTGAATGTGTTTAGAGAGTCAGATTATGGCTTGGGAACTGACATTTCTGTAAGAGATAATACTTTTTTATTTCAAAGAAGAATTCAGATTAGAGTAGACTGATTCTAAGAGACAACGTGTATGATTTATTTGTTTTGCAGAGTTTTATATAGCGCGAACTCGACCCGAACCGAACCGGGTATCAGAGCACTTTACGTATCACCAGTTACGTTATATTCCTTTGTTAGGCTCGGGGAGATTAACGGCCACATGCATCATTGTTGCCATTTGCGATTTCTTAATTGTGAAAATTAAGGAATCGCAATTAAGAAATTGCAAAAGGCTATGCATTAAGAAATCGCAAATTTTTTTGCGATTTCTTAAAATTCCTTAATTGCGATTCACAATTTGCGAATCGCAATTAAGGAATCCCTTCCCATTGATTCCTGTGGGCCTAGAGGCCCATAGGAATGAATGGGAAGTCATTTTCAATTTGCGATGAGCAATTTGCGAATCGCAAATTGAAAATGCAATTTCAAGGGTGCAGGGGGGGTCCAAAGGACCCCCCCTGCACTCCTGAAATATAACTTTAAGTGCATTTTTCACACACACATGCCCCAAGGGCATGTGTGTGTGTAAAATGAAACTTTCAAAAATGCACTTTTGTGCATTTTTGAACGTTTTCGCAAATTACCATGAAGGTCAACTTCATGGTAATTTACCTCTCCCTATTTGCGAATTCGCAAATTTAAAATGTTCATGCATTGCATTTAAGAAATCTCAAATTGCGATTTCTTAAATGCAATCGCAATTTTAGAAATCGCAACATGATTGCGATTTCTAAAATTGCGAAAAACATGATGCATCCCAATTTTTTCAATTGCATTCGCAAACAATGATGCATGTGGGCCCATGTGATTTTCCCAGAATCGCAGGATGTTTTAGCGACATTACCGAAACTCGATGAACAGTTCCCCAGGTCTGAGGTCGAGCGCCCTAGCCGTTAGGCCAACTCCTATCTGAGAGGCGTCAGATCAGAAAAAATATTAACGTTGTAACTGATAGCAGGACATTAAGGGCTGTCAAATGGAAATTACAGTGTGCAAGAGTACATCTTGAGGAACTAGTACAGTAAGGATACAAATGAAAGAACCAAATGAATCATATATTCCTTGATCTGCGGAGCGAGAGCACCTAAGTAACTCAAGCTAGGGATGATTCTGGAGTGAGGTTCCACCAAGGGTGAAGACTAAAAGAGAACTATGGGCCCTGTGTACTGAAAAGTTTAGGGGCATATTTACAAGGAGCTATTCCCAAACTAACAGCACTTTATTGCAGCCAAAGTCGTGATATATTTACCCCACCATTCACAAGCAGGTGCTAACAGCCACCAGCACCACTTTCCCCGCGATAGCAGCCGCAAAAAACATCGCCACAGAGGACACCCGCAACTATCGCTAATGAGATGCAGAGTAGGTGTTCCCGTGACAAAAGTCGCAACAACACCACACCTCAACATTCACAATGACCAGACAGATCGGCGATAAGAACACAAAACACGCGATAAGTCACGTTAGTGGCAGGAATTTTACACCTGCTCTGACCTGGTGTAAAGTCAGACGGCAGCCTGAACCACAATAGGGAGCCCTGCCCAGGGCGTCATCGGAAGGGCAACAGATGTCATGGAGCCACTCATCATGCAGCCCGGACACCCAAAAGGGCCACAACACCCACCCGGCACACACCCCCGGACCACCATAGAGGCAGCCCAGACAAAGACAGTGGCTCCCTAGGAAACGCACCTGCCTCACAGGCCCAACATCTAACAATGTCACCGTCCACTACAGGCTGAAAGGGACAACCATCCTACACATTCTGGTCATCATCGCCTAACAGGCCTACGGCACCAACACAGCGGCCAACCAACATCCCACCCCACACCAAACTGCTGGCTGTGCACCACCTGTTGGCCCCTGGCACACCTCAAACGACACCCACGAGAGTTGGCGGAATTTCACAGCCAGCCACATTCAAGACTCCTTCACCTGTCCTGGACATCCCCATCATCCTGGCACCCCAGTCCCCGTACGGCCAACAAAATGTGCAGGAACTGCTGGAGACTAAGCAAGGACCATACGCCATAGTCGGATGTACGTACGTGTAGGGGGCAATCCACTGCACACATGTCCCACCTGTGCCCCTGGTGACACAGCACACAATCAGCACAACAGGAAGCACACGTCAGACAACAATTTGCAGGCAACGTCCGAACACCGTGTGACCTTCACCAATGTCGCCTCCAAATACACAGCCACTGTGGATGATCCCTTCACCCTCCAACAGTCCAACAGCAACCAGCCATCTTAGGATGGCACAAAGGGAAATGCACAGCCCCTTGGCAACCTCCCAATTAACACCCCACTCACCTCAACTCCACAACCATGCAATCCACAACTCTGGCAATGCACACGTCAAAACTCCACAACCAAGATGCACAACAACATGCCCAGCCACCAGACACGATAGAACAACTCACAATGGTAACCTGGTCAAGCCGTAAACATGACCAATCTCTGGCATGGCATCTCTCAGCCACACAATAGATGAATGTTGGGAGAGGAGTCAACCAGGCATATGTGAAGGATGCAGTAGAACCATGATTGGGCACAATGCCAAGAGTGGCGGCGAAGTGCTGAATAAACTGCAGTATGCAGAAAACACCCATATCCATGGCGACATACACCTCTACACCTCATACACCCGACAGTGGACGCAACCATGTCACCACAGCCAGTGGGGGTCCTTGTGGAAATGTTGCCTGTTATGCTCCACCCATAAGCGTGAGCAGAGTGGGATGGGCCAACGTATGCCAGGCCAGCGTAGCGGTATGAATAAAAAGCACATAGCCCTAGGCGCTGTCCTCTTCCAGAAAGCCCAACGTCCTTGCCAGGGTGGTGCCTCCCACCCCGCCACGAGGCCAATGCCGTCCTCGATAGTGGAGTTTCCTGCGATCCTGTGAGCCTGCCATATACTGGCCCGCTAGACCACAAACCCGTCAGGGCCAACCCTACGCAGCCAGGCCACACTAATCAGCATCCAACACCGGTGTGTGTCATGGAGAGCCCACCACGTGCCAGTGTAAGCTCCAAGCATGAGGCCCATGACCCAGCCAGCCTTTCAGACAACTGCTGTCCCCCCGACGCTGGCCCACATTACTCCTGTCTTGTTTACATATTGTACCAGCCACCTCTGTGGCGCAGTGGGTCCTATATGTGAGACTGCGTCCTGGCTCCTGAATGGCAGTGACTCCAAATCCGGGACATCTGCCACAGCACCAGACTCCCTTCGATCAGTGAGGCATAGTTCCATATGTGCATCTTGCGACACATCCTGCCACAAACCCTGTCAAATGCCCTCCAGCAAGCTGTGTTGCCACAATCCCTGTCCAATGCCATCTGGTGATCTGTGCTGCCACAAACTCTGTCCAACGCCATCCGAAAAGCCGTGCAGCCACAAACCCTGTTCAACGCCATCCGGTGAGCCGTGCTGCCACAAACCCTGTCCAACGCCATCCGGCGAGCCGTGCTGCCACAAACCCTGTCCAATGCCATCTGGTGAGCAGTGCTGCAACAAACCCTGTCCAACGCCAGCCGTCGAGTCGTGGATGAGGGACCAGGACAAACCTGCGGACCAGTAGGTCTCACATCCAGCACCTAGTCGCGAATCACAAATGGCTGAGTCCACACCAGTGGACGCATGGAGAGAAGTAAGAGGAAGATGCGGCTCAGTCCGGACGAAAGCTGGGTCACAGTCATGAAGGTGACCGAACACGTGGTGCCACTGAACCTGAACTACGCAGGCCGATGGACACACCAACCTATGCCATCGACACTCGGTGAATGGCCCGTGCAGTCTGCTGCCTCCGGTCTACACTGCTCTCGGGCTAGGCTGTGCTCAAGTAGGCCACCGATTTGGAACTGAACATCGAGTATGCAAAGGCAGATTACACATCATTGCACACAAGGAGAGGCCTAAGAGGATGTTGCCTTGCAACTTGGCGGAGAGAAAAGGATCATCATTACAGAGGTGTTCGTACACTACTGACAACTGCCCTGGTGTCACTAGCGATGTGCATCGCGAGCCAGAGACACATGGCTGTGGGTCACTGCTGACCGCTGCCTATGGCCTACCCTGCGTTCCAGTAGGTCACAGAGTCATGATTCAGCAATGGCGGAGTCCATATCAGTGTACCGACATCTTCGCAGTCTGCATCCCCACTCAGCCCCGGTGTCACTAAGTCTGTTCCCCGACATTCATGGACACTCTCTGGTCAAACAGTGGTGGCGTCTGAGCCTATGGACTAGGTGGCAGTTTTCACCTCCATGTAGCTGAAACAGAATTGGTGGTGGCAACGGGTTGTCGCATTCCACTCCTCCATTTGCTGATTACTGGTAAAATCAAACCTTTCGGCGTCTTGCCCTGTAGGACACCTTCCACTGTCCCACAAAACACTCCAAAACATACAACTCGGACAATGATGGTTACCCGCTCAGGTCGCATGGCCCATCTGACTGCACCGCAAGTCACCGTCCCGTGGCTGGGTGCCTTGGCCGGCTGCAGTGCATCTGAGGCCACTAACACTGTGCTGGTCAAGTCTGGGACCCCTTCACCGGAGACTTAGGTTGGCCCCTGAGGAGTGGGCCTTGGGCTCATCAACGCCATGAATCTATGGCCTTGTGCTGGTCGCAGTCTCCGAGCCCAAATGCATCCCACCAGGGCTCACACACCTAAGCGAGTCCAGACCAGCTTGGACAACGCATCACCGCAGGAGGCACACGCCACCACCGCAAGTACCTCCTCCAAAAGCCATTCCAGAGTCGAAGCGGGGGTCCTGACAGACTTCGTGGTTGCTCAGGCCTGTCGTGGATACCATCATCGGCCTGTTACCCTTCTCAGCACTGCAGGTGCCAGTGACTCAGTGCACCACAGGTCATTGTCCGTAGCTGATTGTGTTTTGTGCTGTGGAGCGGTTGCGCATGTATGTCATTGTTGATGAAGATGATGCTGGTCTGACACACCCCACTGCATCTGCATCAGGAATATATCGAAGGGACACAATCCAAGACTTTTTTCTCCACATTAGCGAGCTCATCTCTAGTGTCCACAGCCCAGTGCAGAGTGACTCACTTACAATTCTGTTTGCATGTTGGCTGTCCTCTGGACTTTATCCGGCTCACCCCATGTTGCTCATCAGTTGACTCTGTATTGCATGTGTTTTCTGTTTGCATTGCACTGGTGTCCAATGTCCAAGTGGTTGCCAACACCAGACATTCTGTGCGGGTTGGCTTACACTCACCCCACACTCATCCAGGACATGTACATGTGGCCCTGCCAATTAAGGGGCCAGGCGCATGTGCCCGTGGCCAGTTTAACATGATCTCTACATGTGTCCCTGTGGTCTTTTAGTATGCATGTGGTCCCTGGGTCCTACGACTTTACATTGTGCGATGTAGCACGGATGCAGACATGTCCCCGGAGGCAGCGGGTTGGGGCTTGGACATGTAGCTTTGTCGTCACCCACTCCATTCGTGAGGGGAGTGGCCAGGGCCGTCGTACGCAGAGTCAACATGGATGTGTGACTGCTAATTGCGCGCCCCTGGGCGTGGTTCTGTGCTGTGCATCTGCATGCGTCTCTATGGCATCATGGGTCTCCTTAGTGGGGTGTGGGTGGGCCCTGTAGGATGATAGACCCCTACGTCTGTGTCCTGGTTCGCATTCCATGGGTTCGGCCCCCACCAACTCATGTTGGGCCACCTCTTTTTGGTGTGCTGACACATGCCATTGGGGTGCCATGTGTGGGTGGGTGAAGTGTCGTGAGCCAGCTGTGTGGGTGCTTCCTGCTGTGTGGTCTGTTGCAGGCTCTGTGTTCTCCTCTGAGTAGCTTGGTTGTCTTGGTACTGGAGGGGTGGTATGTCGGATATCTATGGGCTGTTGTAGGGCTCTGCTGCAGGTGTTGTGTGCCCCTCTGCTTTGTGAAGGGGAGGTGCGTGTTGCCTTTGTGTTGGCATATATGTTGGCACATTGTGCTAGTTTGCATGCATAATGTATGGCAGTGTACATTGTGACTGTTTGGGGGGTGCTGGATTCCTCTGCTAGTGGGTCAGTTGCTGGTAGTGTTCTGTCACCTCCGTGCGCTGGTCTTGTTATCCTGCAGTCTGCACCCCGTCTTCCTCTTCCTCTTCTCCTTGGCCTCCCCCAGCCCCATTGTTCCTTGCTGGTGGTCTGTGGGGTTGTGGGGTTCGAGTAGGCCTCTGCACTGGGTCAGGGTGCATCCATGTTGCTACGTGCTTTGACTTGTTTCTGGTGTATTTTTCACTGGGTTTTTATGGTGCATTGTCCCGCCAGATGCGTGGGATAGTGGTACAAAAGGGGGTGGTGATGGACGGAGCATCTGAACCAATCAAACACTCACACCCAGTCAACAGATCTGGGTTTAATCCATCACCATTCTTTAACCCACTCTGCCACCCCAGTTCAGACATGGCCATATGCAAATCAGTCTGACCTTGTGCCTCATGGCATAAGCAGGCTTGTGGCTTGTTTTCGCTGCTTTTTGTCCCGCGGTTGGCCTCATTGCATGTTTTTTTGCATTCGCGTATCGCATTTTTGCTGCGTGGTGCTGATTTTCACGCGGACATTTGCCACTTTATCTGGTGTCTATTGCATGCTACCGCCTTGTTGTGAATTCAATGTTGACACTGGGTGGTTTTCCTGCGATAGGCTGCAATGTTGAAAGTTGCGTTACATTAATCTTGCGGTAGTTATCGCACGTTCTTGTGAATATACCCCTAATGTTTTAGTTTCCTCTTGTGTTTTACCACAAAGTTGCCAAGATCAAGCAAACATGAAGCAAAACCAAATGCCAGTTATTTCACGTTTCTCCCTTTCAAAGCTTTCTATTTCTGTTGTACAGTAGCATTTGGGGAAGTCTAGGTTAGGAAGATGAAGCTGGGATCCCACATAATTCCTGTAAGAATCTGGTGCATCACTAAAGCATAGAGGTTGTCTCATTTTGCATCTTGACAAAAACTACACACTAGACCCCACTTTTTCTGTTTATCATGGGTGCCGCAAACACTTAATTTTAAATATATAAATAAGCCCTCTAGGGAAAGACAAAACACAATAGCTATAGCTTCTGGTGCCAACTTCTGCGTTACTGTCATTAATAACCGAACAATTGACAGGCTTGCTATGTAAATCTATAAATAGATCATGTGTATTATTCCATGTCTTTATATTTCAATGCATTCTGCTTTTCTTACCATTGTCAGACCTATGCCTTGTGTTGTGTTAACTTGTGATTTTGTTTCAGCCTTGTCTGCCATACTTGTGCCTCTTGTGATAAGTGCCTGGTGTATCTGGTTAGGTCTTATGCGATAAACTCTTCATGGTTCACCCTTCTTGTGCTTTGTTTACTCTGGATTCTTTAGATGCTCTATACAAGTCTTAGGCGGTTCATAACAGTCTAGCTGTGAGACGTGCGACAGGGGCTGTCATGTTAATAAACTTACTTCAAGTTTCCACATCTGCTGTCTATACTGGAGCTCTGTTCTTCTAACATTTTGCAGCATGGGTCCACAGTCATGCAAAAACGCAGGTCCCAGAGAATACTACTGCATATGCTCCCTTTTGACACCCCTGAATGCACCTACCAGATAAGGGCCAGCAAGCAGTCATGTGACTTACATTAGAGATGTGGTTAGTGCATTCGATTGTAAACCTACATGGGGATTCGCCATAATGGGATTTATACAAATGTATTCTCCTCAAATCTAGGTTGTGTGATGTGTCTGTAAGGAAATGATCATGTGGTTATTCCCAGGCATCTGCAACTTTTGTATGAATGTAATGCTGAAACAAGAGCCACCCTTCCAGTTTTGCCATTCATTTTGGAGCCAACTTTTATTGGAGGGAATTTTAACAAACTAGCTTATTGGAAGAAATACAGCTTAGCTTTTACATAATTGAAATCCAGTGTAGAAAACTTTGCAGTTGTATGCAGGGTTAAATCAGCAACTTTGGAGAAGGCCAAAGCCACAAGAACCATTCTGCACACACCTAATGCGGAATACCATCTAGATTATGTTATGAATGTTCATTTTCAACATCCATGCTATCAACAGTAGGAATGTATTTATTCATGTGTATCCGTTTTGTTCAAAATAGATTACATTTCTGAAATTATAAGGAAATAAAATAAGATTTATTATATTGTCCATCCAGATTGCAGATGGAATTCTAGGCTTGTTCGAAATGTCTTTAAATGTCAATATAACAGAATATAATCAATCTTTACCCCATAATTTCCATATTGTCTGATCAACTTCTTGAAACCTGAGCTATTACAGCAACACTTGGCACACCACACATTTCCTTCTATTAGCATCATCATCTTTTTCATGCTCCCTCCATTCCATCACCACCATTGGCATATTGACCGTGCCTTATCATTTCAAAAAGAAACACCACCAATTACCAGAAATAGGACCGAGGAGACGTCTGCCCTCTGATGAGCACACATTATATAAAACAGTGGGAGCGTGTGTTCCCTAAGGCCTTTCTCAGGGGCCAGTTGTATTCCTTCAATCCACCTTGCAGGTGCTAATGCATTCAGAAACTCAAGTTCTCCGGCGGGGATGGAACTCTCGCCCACAACAGAGGAGATGGTGGGTGACGCAACACTGCGGGAAGTGACGTCAGTATTTGGGTCATGGGGCCAGAATATTTTATCTCATATAAATTATGGTTATTAAGTGCATTCCTTGTAGTGTTGCCTTGAAAAAAATCAACGGAAATCTCAGAACACCTATTTATCATAAATATCATATTTAAATATAATTTGCAAACATCTTGTAGTCCCAAAATATGTCTATATACGAATTTCTGACGTACATCTGAATTTGGTGGTGGCAAATTAGCTCTTTTTGGCAGATGCGCAATTGCCAAAAGCAGAGTATCAGCAACCACTCCGAGAGGCGCTATAACCAAGATCTCGTCTCTCAACACTTCCCTATGTTGTCAAACACGGTGTTTCATTGCCATTATGTATCAATGTATGCAATATTCTAGCATTTTCTATAATCTAAAGGAGTATTATTGCCCGTTGTTTTGCTATGCCATTAAAAAAACGGTCTTTAAAATGTGGTGAGGAAAGGGAGAGAAACGATTTTGGTTCCAATGTCCTAGTTTATAAATATTATTAATTTTGAATAAAATTTGAAAACTACTCAGACAAAAAACAATCACATCATCTGCTCGTGCCTGGCAAGATTCGTAAAGAAATGTATAAATATCCAAATATTTGAATGAAAAAACTAATGCCCACCACATGAACACATTTTAATTTAACACCATAAAATTCAAATATGAACGCATCTAGGAGGAACAAAAATTATTTTGGTTAAAATATGAAGCACTTTCTATTCCAATATGTTAACGTCAATTTAGGTGAACAATGACAATCCTTTGTGGTGTGTATATGAATTTGAAGAGAAACAGGGAACTTCAGATTTTATGTATACAATGCAGGTGCACTCCTGTGGGGATGGGTAGCAGTGCATTATGGGAATTGTGCTGAGTTCCCTGTTATCATGCAAGCAATTGCTAACTGTAGACCTCTGACTTTGTAATTTGTTCTTTATAGACTAGCCTGGAGCCAATAAGCAAAATCAATAGTCTTTGCTGAAAAGTAAGCAAGTGCCAGTGTGTTATGTGACAGGTGAAGATACATGTGCTTACCAGAGGTCAGGGGGCACATCAAATTTCTCTCTGACTTCTTTTCAAAAAGCTAAATCCATTTAGGGAACATTCGTCATTGGAAAATGTTGCAGTGGGGAATTAGCCAGACCTCGGCTCTTCTTTTCTCATTTAACGATGTTTGTTTTCAACAACCGGCTCAATAATGTCACAGAGGCGAAATTATGTGAGAAGAATAAAGTGTTTATCCTCTATTTATATATTCATTTAATTCTGTGGTTTAGCGCGCGCTGTCGCCGCCTCATGTTTATTAATGCTACCACTGTGGGCCAAGTGCTTTCCTTGTAGCGTCCCCTTGAAAGAAATCAACGAGATTCGCAGAGCACTATGGGACTGATTACCTGCAATTTAAGTGTGAGGGTGAAGGTGGGTGAGGTTATGAAAAATTGATACCAAACCATATTTTTATAACAATAACATGCTGTGGTCGGATAGGATGTGAATACATGTCCTAGTGTTTGCAATGCCAGGAGATTGGTAGCTTTTTATTTTCTGTGGTTAGATGGGGATTGAGAAAGCTCGGAGAGATAAAAAACAGAAGGGACATCTCAGTCACTTGAGTGTGGAGATACAGCAAGCTCACGCTCACCAATATGCCACACTTTATTTGTTTGCTGAATTCACCTTGAGTTTTCTTACGCTTTTAAGTGACTATGTACACTTTTGGATTAGCACCAGCAAGGCCTGCTTAGTAGTTTTTCAAGCTGCTCTTTGGATTGCTTTTCGTGTGTATCCGCCTTATAAGAGCAAAATGTCTTCAAAACTGTTTGTGGTAAATTATGTTACTTAGCATCAAGCAGGCATGTGAACAGGAAACACTGTCATGGCTTGTAGGATAAATAAGAATACAATTTGGTCTATTGTGCTTTTTAGAACTATAAAGCCAAGAAGATGAGTGACATAGATAGAAGACATGGCCTACAGAGTTGTGGACAAAAGATAAAGTGGGATTTGTAGTCAGTGTTAGATTTGTTTATAAAACAGTTAAATTACTTTTCAGATTACTTTTCAAGTTACTTTGCAGATTACTTTTTAACTTATTTTTTCTACACAGTGTGATATGCCTAGATATCATACCAGGACATTTCCTAGAGAAAAGGTAAGTAAATCAGTTTTTATATATTTGCAGTTTCATAAAAAACAAATCCACATAGGATTTTTATCAGAAAAGCAGTCAATGCAGTCCTATGGGAGAAAACAGTAAGTACTTAGGTTTTGGAGTTGGTACTCTGGGTTTAGAAGCAGGGTTCCCCCAGGGTCAAGGGCGCACTCTCAAAACAACCTCAGCAGCACTATGGAGGCGGGTGCAGAGTGCTGAGGCCTAATGATATCCAATGGGGGATAGGGACAGCGTTCATGCGCAGCGGGTGCGCCAATGGTGCGCCGAAGGCGCGCCAAAGGTAAGCCCGTCTGCGCCCGTCCACGCCTGGACCGCGCCCAGCACCAGACCGCCTGGCTCTCGCAGATGCCACCCCACCCGCCGGGCGTACAACGCCGCCACCCTCAGCGCACTCAACACCGGATGCCTCCCCGGCTGCCACCAAGCCACCCCAGGACGCACCCACGGACCCTTCACCTGCCAATCCTGCAAGTTCGCCTGCATCCGGACCTGCAACCCACCCGCCAAGCCAAGCACCATCAGCAATCACCTGAAGTGCATCCTGCTCAACACCCGCTCCGTCCACAGACACGCCGTGGAACTATGGAACCTGCTCGACACCACATCTCCGGACGTTGCCTTCCTCACGGAGACCTGGATGAACGCCTCCTCGGCACCCGACATCGCCATAGCCATCCCGGGCGGCTACAAGATCATCCGGAGGGACCGCGTCAACCAGACCGGAGGAGGCATCGCCATCGTCCACAAGAACACCATCCGGATCACGACCAACTCCGACGTTACCCCCACAGCCGCCGAACATCTCCATTTCCAGATACACATGGACCCCAAGACCACACTCAGAGGTACCCTCATCTACCGACCCCCAGGACCCCGCACACAATTCAGCAAAGACATCGCAGACTTCATCAGCCCACACGCCCTCCCCTCCGCTGACTACATCCTTCTAGGGGACCTCAACTTCCACCTGGAGAACAACGACAACAACACCACCACCCTTCTGGACAACCTCGCCAACCTCGGACTCAAGCAACTGGTGAACACCCCCACCCACTACGCCGGACACACACTTGACCCAATCTTCTCCTCCAGCAAGCACATCTCCTTCAGCCATTCCACCGGACTCCACTGGACAGACCACAGCTGCGTCCACTTCAGCTTCAGAAAGACCACAAGTCACCACCTCCCGCAACAGGTTCCCCGCAGGAACTGGAACAAGATCACCACCGAGCAGCTCACCGCATCACTGAATCAGAACCCTCCCACCAGAGGACTCCAACCAAGCAGCCCTCAACCTCGCACAGTGGATCACCAACTGCGCCGACGACCTCGCACCCCTGAAAACCCATCCCAGCAGGCCCGGAAGCAAGAAAGCCCTGTGGTTCAACGACGACCTCAACAACTCCAAGAAGAACTGCCGCACCCTCGAGAATGCCTGGCGAAAGAACCCGACCACAGACAACATGACCACCCTCAAGCACGCCACCCGCAAACACCACCAGCTGATCCACACCACCAAGAAGACAGCATTCAAGGAACGACTAGACAACAACGCACACAACAGCAAGGAGCTCTTCAGCATCGTCAAAGAGCTCTCCAACCCCAGCGCCGGAAACAACTACATCACTCCCTCACAAGACCTCTGCGACTCACTCGCTACGTTCTTCCACAGCAAGATCGCAGACTTACACAACAGCTTCGGCGAACAGACCTCGCACCCCACCACGGATCTGACGCCCCCCACCACCACCCTCCGCGACTGGACCCCGGTCAGCACTGAAGACACCACCCGCATGATGAACACCATCCACTCCGGATCACCAACCGACCCATGCCCCCACAACGTCTTCAACAAGGCCGACTCCGTCATCGCACCCCAACTCCGGGACATCATCAACTGCTTCTTCAACACCACCACCTTCCCGGAGAGCTGGAAACACGCCAAACTCACCGCCCTTCTGAAGAAACCATCAGCAGACCCCACCGACCTCAAGAACTACCGCCCCATCTCGCTCCTCCCGTTTCCTGCCAAAGTCATCGAGAAGACCGTCAACAAACAGCTGGCCGCCTTCCTCGAGACGAACGGATCCCTCGACCAATCACAGTCCGGCTTCCGAGCCAATCACAGCATGGAGACCGCCCTCATCGCAGCCACCGACGACATCCAAACCCTCCTCGACAACGGGGAAACAGGGCCCTCATCCTCCTGGACCTCTCCGCAGCGTTCGATACTGTCTGCCACCGCACCCTAGTACAACGCCTCAGCAACGTCGGAATCCAAGAGAAGGCACTGGAGTGGATCATTTCGTTCCTCACCGGAAGAACCCAGAGAGTCCGCCTCCCCCCGTTGAGATCAGAGGCCACCGAAGTCATCTGCGGTGTACCACAAGGATCATCACTCAGCCCCACCGTGTACATGAGCCCGCTCACAGCCATCGCACGCCAACACAGCCTCAACATCATCTCCTACGCCGACGACACCCAGTTGATCCTCTCCCTCACCAACGACTCCGCCACCGCCAGAACCAACCTGCACGAAGGGATGAAAGAAGTAGCAAAGTGGATGAAGGACAGCCGTCTGAAACTGAACTCAGACAAGACGGAAGTCCTCATCCTTGGACCATCACCATCTGCCTGGGACAACTCCTGGTGGCCCCTGGCCCTAAGCAGCGCACCCATACCAACGGACCATGCACGCAACCTGGGATTCATCCTGGACTCCTCCCTGTCGATGACCAGACAAGTCAACGCCGTCTCGTCCTCGTGTTTCAACTTCCTATGCATGCTCCGAAAGATCTTCCGTTGGATCCCCACCAAAACCAGGAAGACGGTCACTCAGGCACTTGTCACCAGCCGGATGGACTACGGAAACACCCTCTACACCGGAACCACCGCCAAACTGCAGAAAAGACTCCAACGCATCCAGAACGCCTCCGCACGACTCAACCAGGACATCCCCCGCCACAGCCACATCTCCGGACACCTGAAAGACCTGCACTGGCTCCCCGTCAGCAAAAGAATCACGTTCCGCCTCCTTACCCGCGCACACAAAGCCCTCCACGACCTAGGCCCCAGGTACCTCAACGACCGCCTGACCTTCTACACTCCCACCCGCCAACTACGATCGACCAGCCACGCTCTCGCCGCCATGCCACGCATCCGAAAAGCCACCATGGGAGGAAGATCCTTCTCCTACCTGGCAGCCAAGACCTGGAACTCCCTCCCCATCCATCACCGTCTTACTCAAGACCACCTCTCCTTCAGGAAGCAACTCAAGACCTGGCTATTCGAGCAATAACGGACCCCCCCCCCCCCCAAGCGCCTTGAGACCCTCTGGGTGAGTAGTGCGCTATACAAATTTCTTGATTGATTGATTGATTGATAGGGGACCTCAGTTTGATGGCTGCTCACAAGCAGGCCACAAGGTTGTGGGAGCAAAGCTCCTGGTGTTAGGCTCAGGGCAAAGGGGGATCTGATTTAGCTCACAAAGGGCATCCACAGAAGCACAGGGCAGACAGGAGCAGGATGCTGTTTTGGCATCAGGTGCCCTGTTGATTTCAATGGGATTCTCCAGTTGAAACAACCACTGCAGGCTCAGGGACGAAGATCTTCTGGAGGCGACCACTGGTTGGAGAGGTAAGTTGGGATGCCTGGGGATGCCGGAACATAGTCGGTTTGGCCACCCAAGGCCATGGGACGTCGGGTGCAGGGGTGTCTTTTGGCGTCTGGTTTCTCTTTCTGGCTCCGGTTGCTGTCGGGGGTGGGATCCACCAGAGAGGGGCCAGAGCAGGTGTCGGTTGGAGTCTTGAGGTAGATCAGGGATCACCAGATCCCAGGTCATGATCGCCGGGGGACCTCTTCATGGTGTTGGGCCACTCAAACTCAGGCCATTGGCAGGGGGTGCATAGTGGTGCAGATTCACAGATTTGGCCAGAGCAGGTTCGAGGTAGGGACAGGCCGGCAGGGCTGAGGCCAAGTCAGTGAGCATCCTCCTCTTCTTAGTTTTAGCAAGGCTTCTTAGGTCCCTCTTCTTCTCTTCTTCTTGTTGATTGTTGTCTAAGGAGGCAAGGTTCAGGGTTGCTCCTAAATACTCGATTTAGGGGTGTTACAGGTAGGTATAGGTTGGGAGCAATGGGTCCCTTACTTGGTGGGGGTACACCCCCTACTATCAAATATCAAATGAGGAATGGATCACTTGACCTGAGTAACCAGGGTTTGCAATTTTTCGTGTAATATACTGATAAAAAACCCTCATTCACATACAGAGGTTGGGATGGCGGTATATCTTGATTCTCCGCCCTGCTCTTTAGAACGTGACAGCATCATCATAGGGTTCGTTTTTATGCTTCCTTCACCGGAGGTGAACCACTGATTAATACAGTAGTGATCAGGGGAAAAAAGGGTGAGTTTTCTAGTGCAGGGAATCTCCAAAAAGTGATTTTAAAAAACTGGTATAGCCAGATTCATAAATGTAATAAGTCTGGGTTCGAGATATTTTAAAAACTGTTTTGTGCATGGGAAGATTAATTAGGAATCTAACGCACTTGGGTGTCCATAAAAAAGGTCGACATGTTTCAGCCCTCATAGTCAAGTGGGCTTTCTTCAGGACCGAAAAAGTGATAGGGAGCTTGTGTGTCAGGGTCTCTGTGAATGAAGACCGTATATTTGTCAGGGTCTCTGTGAATCTAGGTATATTAACCTGATTCTAAGGAGGTCAAATAGTACCTGTTGAAATGAAAGGAGGAATCAAAACAAACAGACAAAGAGTGAGAATGTCATGTGCGCATTCTCCAAATAGTTAAGCTGTCTTTTTAAAGGACAGAAGAAAATCAAAGTAACTAGAAAATGGCAATTCTTTTACTCTGACAAAGTTCTGGAGCAGATTTGTTAGGCAAAAAAAATCTATCAATTCTCAGTGAGCTCATAGACTCACTACTGTGGGGTCTCTTTCAGATTTATTCAAAATGAAGGGAAGGCAGGTGTAATGTCATTGCTTAGCTTCTGGTTAGTAGGTGATTTGTACGGATTTCCCACCTAACGTCATGGCTTTTACTTGAGTTCGTAGTTAATTTATGCAAATTACTAACAGCCGTGAGGTTTGCGCAGCTATCAGAATGGTCTTATTATGCTACCACATGTAGACCGATGGTCGTTATTGATCAATGTTGGGAAAATGTTGTTCTTATCTTAATGAGGTTACTTCATTATGTGAGGTGAGGCTTCTCTTGTTGATCGTGACTGAGTGTGCATTGATGTAATGATTGCGGAAAGTGCGTATAGCGTCCGCGGCTCTGTAATAGGCCGATATGCTGAGTGCCTTAGTTTGGCAGCGCTTAGACGTGGCAATATACAATAGTTATGGAGCTGATGTCTCAGGAAGCGATACCTAATTCCATGGGTCAGGTATATTAAAAGAGTGGTAGGTGTGTGTGGCACTTCTATCCCCCTATTATGCCACCCTCCAGTGGGAGGGGGCATATGCCTCACTCTGGTTGGCTGGGTCCCTCCATCTGCAAGATGGCGAGGACTGAGAGTTGTGCTTCTGTTGAAAACTACCTTGAGCGCGTCATACCCCACGGATCCAAGGAGGAAGAGGACGCTTTCCGGCATCATAAGGATCGGCAGGATTGAGAACTACTACTCCCATGATCCTCCAGTTCTGCCAGTGACGTGCTTCCAGGTCGCCTACAAAAAGACCAAGGAACCGGGTCGGAAATTCTTTGTTTGTATTCATAGCAAGGAGGACGTCTTGCTTTTCCCTGATTTTAGCCACGGAGTAGCGGAACTGCCACCCCGCTCTCTTAGGAGCCTTCGCCCCCTGTTTGCTGTCGTGAGGACCTCTGGTTTCCGAATAACCTGGTGAGGTAGGGGTGCCCTGCACCATATCAGAGCGCACTTCTTTGTGTCTGGACCCCGTTCTTCTCGAGTGACTCCCGCGGTGTCGGGTGAAGCTGGGACTCCTGTGGTTTGTTCATTAAGTCCGGAGGGGCTTAGCTAGTACTTTGGAGACAGTGCTTTATTTCTATTAGTTCTTGTTTGCCTTGGAGAACTAAGACCTTCAACTCTCCTCAATGGTTTTTGATCCGGTAGCATTTCTTCGTGAAGCCTTGAAGTTGTGTTTGGCAGTGATACATTATTTGGGTTATTGGTGGTACAGTGCAAAGAGTTCCACTGTTCAAGTGCTAGGGGACATGTGTTAAAAATGTTCCTAGCTGTTTCTTTATCGCTGTTCCTAGTACGTAATGTCTGATTAATGTTTGGGTGCACTGATTTCTTGACTCTACTTAACAGGGGTTCTTGTGTGAGATACGGACTACCCTCGGTCCCCTGTGATGCAGTTCAGAGTCCTAGAAGGGTATGTGTAGCATGGCATAGGATGCTTTCTCAGGTACATGGTGTTGATAATCATGATGAATGCTGTATATGGATTGTGATGATTTTATGTATCTTGTTGCAGCACACCCACACCGGGCACGAAAAGACATTCGTATGAATTCTAGGAACGGAGCATTGTCTTGTTTTAATTATTTTCTTTACAGGTATATTGTCTAGGTTTCCAAATACATGTTTAATAACTGTTGACAACTATACTTTACGTGTTGAGAAAGGAAACTGTGTATTGATTACCTTTCTTGTTTTCTCAGATCTCCCTCTCAGCAGTTCCCTTCCTTTCCTTCCCTCACTTGATCACCTCGCTGACCAGTGCCATTACGGCTTCTGGCTTGGGATTATCAAGAGGTGGACCATTCTCAGCTACAAGCCGATCCTGAGGATATACAACTGTGACAGCTTCACCTGGCTTTCCCAATCTGAGGGGTGGGGTTGGCCAAGGTTGGCACACCTCCCTTCCTCACTAGGTTTTCCCACTGATTCTCCCATCCAAAGTGGGGGTCAGAACCGGTGGGGGCCAGCTGCTAGAAATAGTATAAAGTCTAGGGAAGCTCACAAAGGCAGCAAACCTTCGAAGCTTTCCCTTCGTGGACCCTGCCCATCCTGGGGGAGGGGGCTTAGCACCTCGTCCCAGGATGTGGATTGTTTCAGACCGACAGAGAGCAGTAGGCTGTCGTCCCAGGGGTCCACAAACATGTCTGGTGGTGGCAGCTGGCGAGCAGCCTGGACACTAGTGTTAGGTTGTTTTTCGGGGGGCATCTCTAAGATGCTCTCTGGGTGCATTTTTCATTAAATCCCACACTGGCATCAGTGTGGGTTTAATGTGCTGAGAAGTTTGATAACAAACTTCCCAGTTTTCACTAAAGCCATTATAATGCTGTGGAGTTCGTAATGAAAACCCCCCAGTACCATATACTCTTAACGGCATTACTGCACTTACAATGTCTAAGGCTTGGCTTAGACACTCTATGGGCACAAGGCTCACGTACCTGTACCCTCACCACTGGTATAGTGCACCCAGCTAGAGGGGTGGCTGACCTATGCAGGGGCAGTGGGCTGTAGGCATGGCTCAAAAGGGATGTGTGCCATGTCGACTCTTCAGTTTTTCCTGCACCAAAACACACAGCCTGCCAAGGCAGTATGTGTGTGTGTAAATGTACAGGGCCTCCAAGGGTGGCACAATAAGTGATGCATTCCTTAGAGGCCTTCCCTGGCCACAGTACCCTTGGTACCTATGCTACCATTTACAAGAGACTGACCTGTGGCCAAAGAGTGAAAATTGGGTTTTGTCTTAATGCAGTTTTAGGGAAAGAATATAGGCCCTGGGTACTTGTTTGGCAGGAACCCAGGGCACACTCAGTCAAAGTAAATCAGCAGTTTAGCAAAAAGCGGGGGCAACCATACAAAAAGAGGGCACTTACTTATAATGGGTCAATGCAATACACATTGTGCACAAATCCATAAAGAATTTCAAAACATAAACTAAATAAGCTGCTATTATGACAACACTTACTAATAATTCTCATTTGGAGTAAACATAACAAAAATGTGCACACTGACGCAATTAGATAATGTGGATGGGGGGCTGCGGGAGGGCTTCCGCTGCCATCCCTGGTGGGGAAAACCAGAAGT
The DNA here is from genome assembly GCF_964261635.1 of Lissotriton helveticus. NCBI lineage: Eukaryota > Metazoa > Chordata > Amphibia > Caudata > Salamandridae > Lissotriton > Lissotriton helveticus. Next base: position 1,861,727,280 of record NC_136067.1, on the reverse strand, counting down.
GCTGCCCACTGAGGTAGAGCCAGCGCTTCCCCCATGGGTGGGCACTGGGGCGGCCAAGAGCTGTCCGACACACAATGTGGCGTCTGACGGCTCCTGGTGGGCCAACGCATGGAAGGGGTTAATTAAGTGCTCCGGTTTGCTGTCTTAAAAGCGTTAATTTTTCTATATTACAGTGCCTTTTTGTCTACTTTGTAAAGCAATAATCCTGAAACACATGCTGTGCATGTTGGGCTTTTTCCTAGTTTTGAAGAAGTGCTTGTTATTGACTGACAGTGTCTTTTCAGTCAATGCTTCAGGAGGAGGGTTGTATTCAATTAATATCTTTTAAGAAACACGTTTCCATGTGGTTAATGATGATGGCAACTTAATATGACAAGTCACGTTGATTGAACAAGAAAAATTAATGTAGATAATGGCACAAAACTAGGTTGTGTGTAAGGTCCATTGCTTCTTTATTTAGTTATACATGATCTTCTAGCTTTGCTAAAAATGTTGAATACTGACCATCCACATTTAGGTGACTCTCCCTTAAAGGCATTTCTATATGCCACTGATTTGGCCATTTTGGACCACATTCCCATTGACTTGCAGCATCAAGTGAGTGCTTTAGAATTATTGTATAGTAAATATAATATAAATAATACTGAGATAATACAAATGGGTGGAAGAAAATCAGTCTTTTATTGGGCAATTTAAAGGATAAGGCTGGAATCTTTCAATTTCAAATATCCTGGTGTAATTTTTAATGATAGGTAGTTTTTTAAGGAATATCATAATCAAGCAGTCGCAAAAGCAAAGGGGGCAATGTTGAGCTTACTTAGTTTTAATTGAATGCACTGTGTCTTTATCTACGACAACACTGGTAAAGGTTTTTAATTCTTAGATAGCCCGTAGCCCATATTTTAATATACGATTTGGCTGGGCCATTCAACAGAAGATGTTAAGGATTTAAAAAATTTGAGAGATAGACATGGCAGCTTATTTTAGGGTTACCAAGCAGTGTGTGTAAAGATTATCTCTTGATTTATTATTATGCCAACTACATAAAATCTTCATATACTACCTTCTTTTATGCATCTATATACCTTCCATGTACCTAGGATCTATATCTTTATTACTTTTGGATCCATATATTTATTACTTTTACTTATTTATTACTTTTCTTCTAATTCAGCATATCAAATGCACTGCCCTATTTTTAACCAAATACCACTCTCAGTATATCCTCTACCTCAACTTTCTGACTCAACTCAAACCTCTTTCCACTACTCTTCCCAATGCACTACCCTATTTCTCACCATATACCTCTATCAATATATCCATTAACTCCACTCTCTCATTCATCCCATACCACTACTATGATCCCCAAAATGACCCTTTTGAGATTCTTCCCTACTGAACCCCTCCTTGCATCATTTTCATACCTTATTTTACTATTCCGATCATCCAAACCAAGCTTTTCTAAACTCTGACTCTTTCCCCTCCACCTCCCTTTTACTCATCCCCCTTCACCTACCTTTTACTCATTCCAAGCCTCCTACTACTGCTATGACCTCCGAAACAAAAAACAAATACATTCTAAATCCTTCCTTTGTATCCCTCCACTATCCTTTTCAATCCAAATAACAGACTAACAAGTCCACCACTCAAATAAATTTCAAAGTTCACTATCCTAATTCCCCACTAATCCTTTATGGGTTTCGGAGTAGCGTGCTACTCGCCGAAAAAGCACTTCAATACCCTATCAGAGGTAGCAAGCGCTATATAAATGCAAGCCTTTTTCCCTTCTCTATCCCTCCACTATCCTTCTTAATCCAAAAAACTGACTAACATATCCACCACTCAAATTACTTTCATATTGTCACTATAATGATTCACCACTAATCCTTTATGGGTTTCGGAGTAGCGTGCTACCCCCCGAAAAAGCACTTTGACACCTTGTCAAGGGTAGCAAGCACTATATAAATGCGATTACAATACAATATCTGTTGTAAAATAGCCAATTTCCGTCTCACTGAGTGATATTTGAAATGCAAATGCATTGCTTCCAACTGTTTGAAATTCATGTTTTCAATTTAATTTCATATTTTCACTTTATTGAACAAAAAATGTTAAATAATCTATTGGAGTGAGTTTTCGTAGCAACAAGTACGTTTTGCTCTATCTGATAAACACCTTGAAAAACAACAGGTTTTGTTTTCAGGTGAAGTATTACGAGGTCGAGTTGATCTCGTGTGGAAATGGCTCAGTTCCTTCTGCAGTGTGACTGCATCCAGAGCCAGTCATTGCACATGCACAAGAACCAACTCCCTGGATGAGAATGAGAAGGTTACCATGAAAATACATTCACTTTATCTCAAATGGAAAGTGTGAGCAGATAACTTTAGATACATGAACTGTGCGATGGTACAGTTGTGGTCTGAGTAGACAATGTATTACGCTATATGTTGAGGATGGCCATGGGTGACCTTGATAGAGGACATCCACCCCTGGTTTCCAGCTTGGCGCCGAAGAGTCCACCGCTCTAAAAGGTGCTATTTTGAATGCTCTTGGAAACTGGCACGGCATGCAGATCATTGATTCCACTCTGAATGATAAGGAAGAAGAGACCACCCTAGGTAGACAGGAGTCCTGACACTGTACACAAGGTATAACTCAAAACCTCATACGACTGTCTCACGCAAACCACAGACCCTCTCCACTCCCATAATTAAATTTACCCTTCTACTCACACCACTAAAAATTCCAACGCTGCGGAGAGCTACCTGTTGGAGGGTTGAATTGCCACTCGTTCTGCACATTCGTCTGGGGCCCTGACGCTGTCGGTCTTGCCTGCCGCCACCGCAAGTTCCATCGCGGTGCCTCAGTGGGGGAAGACTACAGCTCCCAGACTCCTCGGCGGACACGCCCACTTCTGGCAATCACCGCGCACGGAGGCGCATAAAGCCGAGCAGCTTCCACTGAGGAGCGGGGGACAACGCTGCGGAGAGCTACCTGTTGGAGGGTTGAATTGCCACTCGTTCTGCACATTCGTCTGGGGCCCTGACGCTGTCGGTCTTCCCTGCCGCCACCGCAAGTTCCATCGCGGGGCCGCAGCGGGGGAAGACTACAGCTCCCAGACTCCTCGGCGGACACGCCCACTTCCGGCAATCACCACGCACGGAGGCGCATAAAGCCGAGCAGCTTCCTCCGCGTCGCGGACGCGCGCGGACGGCGCCGGGCGAAGCCCGGGCAAAGGGCGGGCCATCCGTGGCCATCAGAGGCAGAAGGAGGCAGGGCAGGGCCAGTCCCCTGACATCCATCAATGGGTAAGCGCAAAAACATAGTTACCACGGAGGAGGGGGGCAAAAGAGCTAAGGTCCAGAGACATTCAGAGTCCATTATTTCATATCTATCATCGGCTGTGGGGGTGCTAACTAAGCAAATAGCTAGTGCCGAACATGAATTGGGGCTCTCATCCTCCTTATCATCCACGGCACCAGAAATCATTGACAATGGCAGAGGCCCTGTTATCCCCCTAGTTCCTGAGGTGGTCATCTTACAAAACAAACCAGTGTTGGCAGCACCGGACTGTCCTCCTACTACTGACACGCCCCCACTTCAAGCAACCCAGAGGGATTTGATTCTGGGCCAAAGTGCCATAAGGGACCCTGCTAAGAGGAAGAAGGCGGTGCCCAGCACGACCCCGCAAGTGGGGACTGACTCAAGTTTAGGTGATCAGTTGGAGGCGCTTTTTTGTGCAAGGATTGAGCCCTTGATTGCAGACATTGCTAAAGACATTGTGGACACCTTGAACACTTGCCTTTCAGGTCTCCTAAAGAAATGTTCCTTAATAGATAAAATCGTTAAGGATCTTTCCTCTGTGCCAATTTTATTAAAAGGTGACACTGTTGCCCCTGGTATCCATGCTGTGGTTGATATGCCCAATAGAACTACAGATCATCATCTGCCTCTTATCAGGGAGAACAACGCGCCTGTTGGGGCACGATTTACTAATTCACTGACTACCTCTCCCTGCTTGGAGGGTCCCTTACAGGGGAACAGTGCAGCCAACACAAACATCTGTCCAAGAAAACCTGCTCCTACTAGGTTGACTAGTGGAAGCAAGCTGCATCTTAATCTACTCCCGGAGGCAGTCCCACTAGTAGCTGTCTTCATTGGCGTACCCGGTCTAGCAGAGGGCATGGTAGAGACTACCACCGACCTATTAGGAAAGGCTAGGTCATGGTGCGCAGAGGGTAGCAGTGGTGGGACCCAGTTAGCAGACAGGGTTCTATCCGCCAATAGGGTGGGTTGGATAGGGAAACGCCCCAAATTAGTGCAGGGGGATTGTGTAGTTGTTAATTTTGATCGACCGGACCAGGCTGAGAAACTATTTTGGGATGGTTCCAAATTGGAGGGGGCAGTCTACATGAGACCAGTCCCACTGTTTTTTTTTTTACCCACCTCATACTTTATATCGTTGTACTGAAACCCCGGGCTTACCTAGCAGAACCCGGTCCTCAGCTGGAACTGGGGCAAGTTTAACGAGATCTACAGGGCAACAAAATAGAGGAAATCTAGGATCACAGGCCGCACCAAACCTGGTACATACGCACACTCATGGGGCAGGAGGAGGGGTGGTAGTAAGTAACCGTTTTTCACCCCTCTCTGACATTGTAGAAATTGATTGACAATCACCACCACTTCAGTCAGTTACCCTAGAGCCCCACGATTTAAATGAGGTAACAGTTTGTAAATTGATAACATGGAACGTAGCTGGGATACGATCTAAGAGGGCGGATCCATCTTGGATTGATTTCGTTAATAGCTATGACATTATAGCATGCCAGGAAACATGGGATATATCACACAATTCCTGGCTAGATGGCTATTCATCTTACTCTATCCCAGAAACTCCTAGCCCTGCTGCTAGGGCAAAGGGCGGCCTTGTGCTCTTGTTTTCCCTTAACCTTAAAGGTAGCTTTAAGAAAGTCCCAAGCACTTCATCGAACATTTTAATTGTTGAATGGATTACTCCATCAAATAGTATAACTCTTTTCATTAATTTTTATAATTCCTGGGATAGGGATAGGGGTAATGACCACGTAGCTGATTTGCAACAATGCATTAATTTGTATAGTCAAACGAATTGCACTAATTATGAGATTGTTTTATTAGGAGATTTTAATGTACACCCTTGCAATGAATCATGTTTTTTAGGCGATCAGGAGGGTCAAATGGGTTTAATGGCACCCCACTTTGAGCACACCAAGGCAGGAGAGGCTCTTGAGGAAGCCCTTGCTAGCTGGAACCTATATGAACCCTGCATTACCGAGAGAGGGATCAGAACGATTACATATAAAGGTACTGACCCTGGTTCGATTTTAGATTATATCTTCATGACTCCTGGCCTAATATATAGAGCATTGTCCTATAAAACCCTTGTTTCAATTCACAGTGACCATAATCCGGTTCAGTTAATCATGTAATGGGGAGTCCACCGGGAGGTTAAGCTCTGTCCCCCGGCTATTGGTCATACCCTACGCCTTGTGGACCAAGGAAGAAGGATTAACTGGGTTAAAGTGGTCCCTGAAGATTTTATGGACAAGTTACTGCCCACAATTGAAGGCCATATGGCTACCTGCCAGGACCAAAAGGCTACCCCCTCTGAAGTGATGAAGGCCTTTGAGTGTATATGCTCCCATGTTGCTGGAGCTCTAACGGCTAAACCTCTACAGGGCGGGTTCAAACATGGTTCAAACAGCATCGCTGGTTTGACGCTAAGTGTTCTAAAGCCCACAAAGCATTAATAACAGCTTTGAAATCAATCCCGAGAGATAGGGTAGTGGTGGCCAGATTAAGAAAGGAGTATAAGGCAACTGTAAATGTGAGGAGAAATGACATAAAAAAAAAAGCTGGGGAAGATTTGCTTTCCTGTGAGGTTTTGCACAATAGCTCACAGTTTTGGGCCATAGTTAATCACCCTTTTTTCTCAGAGGGGGACAACACACCGATTGAATGTGCTATTCCTGACAACAAGTGGGTGAGGCACTTCGGGGAGGTATATGGGAATAACGAAACTGCAGCCCCGGACTCCTTGTGGGAGTCGGGTGAGTACGCCCCCATGCCCTTTTCTCGCGAGGACGTGGAGAAAGCAATCGTGGAGACCTCTAAAAAGAAGGCGCCAGGGCCGGATGGCGTCCCTGCTGATTTCTATAGACACTCTCCGGGACTATGGGCAGGCATCCTATCTAAAGTATTTATAGCTGCAAATAGCAACGTTTTCCCCAGTACTTGGTCCACCTCCATTATCGTGCCAATTTTTAAAAAAGGCCAGCGGGACGACCCAGGGTGTTATAGGCCAATTTCCCTTTTGGACTCTGCGATTAAGATCTTAGGCAGAGTCTTATTATACAAACTTAGGGAGAACATCGATAGATGTGGGGGGCTAACAAACACCCAATACGGCTTCAGAGAAAAAAGGGGCACGGTGGAGCAGTGTTCCAACCTGCATCTGATAATATCTAAGTACACAGTTGCCAAGGAGGGGTCTTTGTTTTTAGCTTTCATGGACCTCTCCTCGGCTTTTGACCTTGTGAATAGGTCACAACTGTGGGAGGTTCTAGTGCAGAAGGGGGTGGACAAACCACTAGTCCATTTTTTGGCCTCGTTACATCAGGAATTATCTGCCAAAGTGAGGGTCACGAAGGAAGGGAGGTGCACAAGTCATTTCAAATCACTAAGAGGAGTGCGTCAGGGCTGCATCCTGGCCCCCCTCCTCTTCACCATCTATATAAATGGCCTGGATAAACATCTAGAGGCAGTTGAGGGGGACGTACCGCGTATAGGAGAAGTGAAGATTCCAGCTCTCCTATACGCGGACGATGCTGTCCTGATAGCACGCACAAGGGTGGGCCTCCAGCGTTTGCTTGATTCTTTTGGTAATTTTATGGACCAGTTGGACCTAAAGATCAATGCACACAAATCACATACTATGGTGGTGGGCCAACACAGAAATAAGAGGAAAACTATATCTTTTGCCTGTAAGGGAGAAGCTGTGTCAAGGGTGGAAGTTTTCCCCTACCTGGGAGTAATCTTCGATGTGAAGGGCACATGGGGCCCACAAATAAAGGCCAAAAGTTTATCTTTGGTAAGAGCATCCTCAGCTCTGCTGAGCTTTTCTAATAGGTTAGGTGCCAGGCCTATGGATGCCATATTAAAAATCTATGATTCTAAATGTATATCCATAGTCATGTACAGTTCTCCATTATGGGGTTATGGCTCACAAGAACCGATACAAAAGGCGGAAAATAAATTTTTGAGATGCCTGTTATCCATCCCCAGTCTACTCCAACATTTTCAATTCATGGTGAGGTGGGTCTTGACTATATCACCGATAGAATCAGAATGGCCCCTCTGATATTTTGGCTCAGGACATGGCTTAACGACGAGTTAACACTCAACCATTCCATTATGTCGGATGTCATGTCATTGGACCATGTATTAAAAATTCCCTGGCTAGAAAATATTAGATATAGCATTACTCGGCTGGGACGTCCAGATCTTTATATTGTCCCTTCTAGCATTAGGCGGGAGGACGTGATCTGGACTAAAAATAATTTTTTGGATGCGGCAAGAGTGGCTCGGGAAGAGCAGGAACTGACAAAACCAACGGTCAGACAACACTACTTGTTACTAAGCACGCCTTCCCTTGAGCCTTACCGTAGAATTGTAACTAAGCCATTTCACAGGTTTTTGTTAATTAAATTTAGATTTAATTTAATACATTACTCCTTAGGTTCCTACCACTCATGGTGCAAACCGGAAAGTGGCCCCCCATGTAGTTGTGATGAATTTACTGCACAGGATTCCATGCATTTCATTATGTTTTTCCGCTTGTATACGGCACCTAGGAAGACATATTTGGCACCTCTATTAAGAGAGGCAGGTTTTATTCAAGTCAGGCCTGCCTATGTCTATTTACAGTCCTTATGTAGCACTCGAGCCATTTATTGTGTGGCCAGTTTCTTAGTGGCAGCCTACAGAATTAAATTAAAAGTGCCCACTAAGGGATCCTGTACTGTTAAGCCCGCAACTCACTGAAACGTTTACAACACCTTTAGTTCTGCATTTGTCACTATTATATGTCTTATTACTGATCTTGCAATAATTGTGTATATTATGAAATATGTGTTTTTATATTGTATATAAATGTTTTATTGCTTTTATGATTTTAACGAATCGAATAAAGTGCAATTGACTGACTGACTGACACTAAAAATTCCTTCCTCAATTCAATGCTTTGGCATAATAAGAATCTGCTTATTCGGAATAAACCCTTCTACTGGAAGTCCTGGAGACAAAAGGGAATAATATGGGTCAAGCAGGTATTTTTGCATTCAGACTTTCTACCATTTTCTTCACTCAGCCAACTATTTAATTTACCTGCCTCATTTAATCATAAATATATTCTTCTCAAGAAAGCTGTGATGGATACATACACCCAACTGCCTACTGTACCTGACATTCCTATCAATCCAGACACCTCCTCACAACTCCACATTTTGTTAAAAAACAGACCCAAAGCCTCCACCAAATATAGTTACTTACAAGGTAGGGATAGTGTCAGGCAGAAAGCTAAAATAGAAGAGGCATGGGAACGTGATTTTGTGGAATCTTGGTTGTTACCCCAACGGAAGAAAATATGGATCAAGATACGTAAATCATTCAGAGCAGCTAATACAACGCAGACATTGTTTTTTATATATAATAGACTATTGCTAACACCGACTGATCTGAGCAAAAGGTTTGCGAATGTACCAGATACTTGTTGGACATGTTGGCCCTATAATGCTGATTTATTTCATATAATATTCTCATGTCCATCTGTTCATAACTTCTGGAAACAGGTATGGTCCCAAATTAACTTGATTTTTGCAACTAAATTTTCTCTTTCCTTTATTCATATTTTCTTAGGAAGTGTATCATCTATTTCGGATGTTACACTCAATGTCAAAATTATTGATTTGTTATTAGCGGTTGCTTTTAAGCAAATTACCATAAATTGAAAAGACTCCACAAAAATTTCTTATAAAACCTGGTGGTACGCTGTGTTCCCTAATCATAGATTAGACAACTCCTTTGTATATCCTATACACATGGCAATGAAACGTTTAGATTTGTGGTTACCTGTTACAATGTATCTTGATGCAAGTGCCAAACCTTGTTCCCAGTTACAGCCATTTCAACAAGAAGTTCTTAAACCTCCTTGATTTCCCCCAAACGTTCCTAGTGATATCTATACTTTATCGCTATTCATGTTATATTTATATCATTTTGTTCTATTTAACTCAATTTTTTATTTATAAATCCAATTCATGTAAATTTAATGTAGCAGTCTTCAAATGTAATGACGTGTGTTTAAGGCTATGTATTATATATAGACAACCTTATTGTTATCAATAAAAATGTTCTTGAACTTAAAAAAGAACCTCGTACGACCTGCAAAGTGAATGTGCCATTAATTTAGTTTAGGAGAGCAAAGTGCAGCCTATAGAGCAAGCCATTCACCCGTTTCTTAGTCAACTGTTCTGTTTATTTCTTAACATATACCATTTCTGAACACATTCTGAGTTAGTAGTATTTTAATCCATAACATGTACACCCATAGAAAGAACATCAGCAAGGTTTTAACTTGAGACTCTGAAGCACGCTAACAAATTATTGTTATCTTTTTAGGAAACTGATCACATGGCAGTTAATGTGCTAGCCATGGCATATGTAACTTGTTCGAGGTTGAAGAACTCTAGAGTGGCCCAGATAAATTGCCAATAAGTTAATCAGATCAATTTGTCCACTTGAAGCTTAAACAAGAGTTTATTCTTTCACATGTATTCCTGGAGAGAAGAAAGGTTGTAATACATTGTAAGAAGATATGGCAGTTTGCTAGTTGGCCTGAGCAAAACTGTAATTATGCCGGAGTAAATGAAATAATTTTAGTAATTACTCATTACTCTTGTAATTACTGAATTTTCCCTGATTATGCTAGTTTCAGTAATAAAGAGTAATTTGGGGGGAAAATCCTACCTCAGGAGCACAGTAACAATGACTGTAGAGAAAGCGAGTGACTGCTGGCTACTGCTGTTCATGTCCTGTAGCATTTATTGCTCTGTTCTTAGTGCAAAATGCATCTTCAAGCCCATTTTGGATGTAAGGATGCATTTTGGAGTACGAAATTATCACTAAATTCTGGAGTATGCTTCTCATGTAATTATGCATAATTACAAGTAATTGTGCAGTAATTGTGCCAGGGAGAATTATGCCAGTAGCGCCCACTCCTACTTGATTGTTTATATTATTAACCAAAGACACCCAAGCAATATATTGGATTAGTAGTTATGCAATACTAATGAACAATTTCAATATATTTTTCTAGAAACCTACATGATTTGCTGTGAGAAATGACACAGGAAACTGACTTGGTGTAAAAAGTTTCAATATGATCATTTTGATTCAGAAGTGTTAACAGTTCAGTAGTAGATGGCACTAGGGATTTGCAGTAACTTAAGTATTTACAATAACGTAGAAAAAAGCAGACCAGAAAGTTGTAACATGTAAAGAGCTGTAAAGGGTGGTGGACACCAAGAATATCCAGGAATATCAGGCTATTCTGTCTGTAATTTGTCAGTGGCATGGCAAAGCAATGTGAACCATATTTATCCACTTCTTAAAAATATCAGAATTGGATCCCTGAGATGATAACCTATGCATTGAAATAAACACAAACTTGTTTAGCTATATCATTATTTTATTTATTTATTAAAGATATTAATGTAGCATGGACCTATAAACATGGGTTCTGCATCATTTATTTGACATGAAACCAGAAATGACTAAATCAAATGTAAAGATAATTGAATTACATTGAACAGTGATGATGAGTTGGGGGGTCATATTGAATTTGGTGAAGTCAGAAAATCAGGTGTTAGATTTGAGAGGGTCACCCCTACCAGCTCAATAAACAAAATCTGGTTTAAGACAAAACCCAAATCATCAGAGAATTTATCCTTAACACTGCTAGATGTGGCACATATAGCATCAATTTTCCAAAGAAATGTGAGTTAAGCTCAAGAACTATGAAAAAGTTAAAAGGTAAGAAAACAACACAATACAATTCACAATCCAACTTAGAACATAGAGAAAAATTGAATAAGCTAAAAGGCACCAAAATAATCAAAATTGGGTAAGGGGAACCAAAAACAATATTACTTCAGTTTTAAGGCAAATAACACAGAATCATGAAGTGGCAATGTAAAGTTTCAATTTGGATTTGACTGAGACCTGGAACAATTTCAGTCCAACGGTAATGGACGAGAGGTCAGATGCATTGAACAGATCACCCCAGTTGAAGACTGAAGCTGGTGAAGGTCCCTCAAGTAGGATACGTTGACATCACCATCCCACTGAAACTGTTATCCTTGCCATCTAAAGCTCTGAGCGGGATAAAGCTGGATTTCCTAGCCTCTGAGGTCACTTCACCACTGGGATAGATTTACAGCCTCACACTAGTCCAAGGTTTTAGCTTTAGACTTACTTAATCACTTTGTTGGTTCTCAAAATCCATCATCAGGGCAAATCTGAAAGCTGCAGCCAGGAAGGGCTCCATCAGGCTAGATATCTTTACAATGGGATAGAGCACCTGTACTTCCCTCCTAAAATGTACTGTGCATTAGATTTACATCACTTAACATTCATATTATGTCATGATAGATGGCACAGCAAATGCAGCAATGACATGAGAGTTGCATGGAATTTGAGTGCTGAAGTGATTAATTACAAGACCCAGATGTTGGACCTGGCCCTGTTTGCAGGGTTACCCATAAACGTTTTGTCTTCATCCTCCTCTTTTTTGATGAATTTGTTTTTGTTGGCCTCAGGACTCTACCACTGCTAACCGTGCTAAAGTGCATGTGCTCTCTACTTAAAACATGGTATAATTGGTTTACAACTATTTGGCATATTTAATTTACTTGTAAGTCCCTAGTAAAGGGAAATGTATGTGCCCCGGGCCTGTGGATTATATGCTGCCAGTGGGCCTGCAACACTGTTTGTTTCACCCACTTTAGTAGTCCTTTAAACATGGCTCAGACCTGCCACTGAAGAGACTGTGTGTGCAGTTTAAATTGTTATTTCGATCTGGCAAGTTAACCTTGCCAGGTCTAAAACCTTCATTTTCATTACATTTATGTCACCCTTAAAGTAGGCCCTAGACAGCCCTATGGGCAGGGTGCAGTGTTTTTAAAAGGTAGTGCATGTACCTTTTGAACTGTACATGTCCTGGTAGTGAAAAACTGCTACATTCGAGTTTTACTACTGTCCCATAGGTTCACACTGGAATTGTCTTAAAACATATTTTAAGTGGAATTTCTGACTGGGAAAGAGAGAGATTTTGAGTTTGGTGTCTATGGACTCACAATTTCAAATCACAGCTTGTGGTGAAGCCGGATTTTAAATTGTTAGTCTGAAAATGCCACTTTTGGAAAGTTGGCATTTTCTTACTTTAACCATTCTGTGCCTCTGCCTGTCTCTGAATTCACGTCTGGGTTGAGTAACAGCTTGGACTTGTGCATTCCCTCTAGACAGTCACACATAAAATGAGCTGGGGTGTGACATTTGCACCATGATGGCCCATCACCAGGCTGATGGGCCTTCCTGAGGTAAATTTGGAAGGAGGAGCGGACACTTGCACCTGAATAGGGCTGTGCCTGTCCCTACACAAGGTACACTTCCAAGACCCTACGATATCAGGGTGGGGCAGTTAGACAGGCGCAATCCTACCCACTTTTTCAATAGTACAGTCCCAAAATGCCATGTCCCAGGGAAATATTAAGATGTTTAGAGTCTTCAGCCACACTACACCTGGTCACTGAAGGCTGTGGTGTGTAGGAGACAATGGAAATCATCAGTGTCAATCCATAGCTAACACTAAAATCCAGTTTGAAGCAGGCCCGGTACCCACAACAAACCAGGAGACAGAGGTCTGAAAAGACAAAAGCAGGGTCTCTCAGCACCAGGCAGGAGATACACAATTTCAAATATCATGTACCTTACCATGGAAGGGGTTAAAGACATCAGATAGACACATTTATTTGATGTTCTCTTGTTTAAAAGGGGAATACATGGTGTCCTAGATATGTTCACACACTTATGCTAACTACCCTTCCTGGGATACAGGCCATCAATCAGGACTCTCCAGCCATCTCTGTCTTGGGCTTTTCTTTCAATGAAATATCAGGTGTAACACATCTCTTTCCAGTCCGCCTCGAGGCCTTGGCACCAGGTGTTTCTTGGCCTTTTTATTTTCCTTTTTGCTTGAGGGTAGCAGGTCAGGGCTTGCCTGGTGGTGTTTGATGCAGGCTTGCGGAGGGTATGACCTATCCAACCCCAGTATCTTTTCAGAATTTCTTAAGCATGGACTTGGAAGACTGCTGCCATAGATCATTGTTGCTGATAGTGTTTGTACCATGGATTTGGAGGATTTTCCTCAGACAAGTGTTCATGAACGTCTGTACTTTGTTAGTGGTGGTCACAGTTGTCCTCCAACTTTCTGCTCCATACAGAAGGTTTTTACGTTGGTGTTAAAAATTACTCATCTTAGTTTGCACCGTTAAACCCTTGGAGCTCCTTATCTTCTTTGGCTGAATGAAGGTGGCCCTGTTTTGCCAATGCTTGCCTTGATGTCTGTGTCGCTCTACTTGTCAATGACACTACCCAGGTAGATAAAGCCCTCAACCTCTTCCAGTTCATCACCTGCAACAGTGACTGCCATTGTGCTGGCCTTGTTAACCTTTAGGATCTTGTTTTTTTCCCTGTAGATGTTGAGGTGAAGTTGTCCTGTTGTGGTCGCCACATTGGCAGCTTTCTCTTGCATCTGCAGATGATATGGGAGAGTAGGGCTGAGTCTTCAGCAAAGTCCAGGTCATCAAGCTGCTGCCAAGGTTTCCACTGGATCTTATTTCTTCTTCTTGCTGTAGATGTCTTCATGATCCAGTCGATGGCCAGCAAGAAGAGGAAAGGCAAGAGCAAATAACCCTGGTGGACTTCAGTCCTCACTTGGAAGGCTTCCATGAGTTGGCCTCCATAGACTATCTTGCAAGTCATTCCCTCATAAGAGTTCCTGATGATTTTTTTGAGTTTATCTGGCTTAAGGGCAGAGCAGTCTCCAAAGGATCTCTCTGTCCACACCGCGGAATGCCTTCTCATTGTCTAACAACAGAACATTAATTCATTCAACTCTCCTCTCTTTTATTTGTCTTGACCTGAGAAGTTACACATCTTAAAAAGTCAAAAAACAAAAAATAATGTTCATTAAAAGACCAAGTAACAACAGCATTTATAAGTATAGGACATAATATTACACAAGTACTCTTTTATGTACCCAGACATACATTTGCGAATCAGTCCCAAAACATCCAACTTCGTATTAGTAAATGTGCAAAGCGGGTACAGTCCTTTCTATCTGTACTAATTGTATTTGAATATTCCCACATTATTCTAATTTGAGAGGTTTTGGAGAGAATTTACAAAGGTAAGTAAGAGTACGTAAAATAATAATAAAGGTGTAGTGTTTTGGGTACTCCTACATGCCTTTGTGAATCAGTGAAATGTCAGTTGCCTTTTTTTTGCGCATAGTACTTTGTAAATAACTATGTACAGCATCCATTGGATGTTCTTTTTTCAGATTCTAACCCCTGAGATGAATTAATTTTACATGGCAAAGGTGATTGTAAATGAACCCCACCTCAGGCTTCAGTAAATGTATAAAAAGCATTTTGAGCACTTCAAAGAGCCAGAAACTGTCATTGATAAACCACCTTGGAGGTAGAAATGTACTTCCACAGACTTGGTTTGATGGCATTTAAGGCATACCTAAGTATTGACATGGACCGTAAATGTCGGTGTGCTCCAAGGATTGCAGTAGAACTAATGCCTCTGTAAACAAAAAGAAAGATCCCTCCAGTCTTATGTAATTAATAGTCATATTAGTGATTTCTTATACATGAATTCAAAGGAGAGTGTTGACTCTGAAAATCCCCTGCATCCTGAACTCATACCCTGAGAACTAACTGTGCCATGGACTTTGGTGCAGTTTCTGGAATAGGACACAGCAGGACCTAACACTGTGTTAGCCATATGCAGTGGGTTCTAGACACAGTCATTGTATCATGTTCCCAGACGCTGCTGCAGGGATTCTTGTACGTCCAGCAGCTTTCAGACAATAAAAATGCAAAAATAACTCTGGTGATTAATGTTCCTGTTGGAGAGAGATTGGAGTTTTGTCTAGTGACATTTTTAACTCATCCGACCATAGCACAGGGGAATAATGTGCGTGCTGCAAAGAACATGTATGAAGCCGATCACAGAATTGAGTGTGTGTGAACTATATAGTGGCATAACAAATGGAAATGCATGTCAGATATGGACTATGGAGAGATGAGAGGCACTGTTGGAGGGTGGTAGTGAGGGAATCTGTGGATAAAGAGGTCACTTGGAGAGGTCACTAAAAAGACTGTCACACAAACCGGCCCTCCCTGAACATATATCTGCAATTGTGGCACAATCAGCTGCATGTAGCATTTCGTCCAAAATGAGAGCGTGCTAATTCTTGAGTCACATGAAGTATGCACTGATACCTTTTTCAAAGTCTAATAGAAGAGTAAAAAGGGAACTAGAAAAATGCCCATTTTTGTTTGAAACATTTTATTTTGTTAACTCTAATATCTCTACAGAGTTGCGTAAGTCTCACAACACATTGCAGTTCTTTTAAAATAATCAATCCCCACCACTTCTCTTTCTTTTTTGCTCATCCACGACAACACTTAGGACAATGGATGGTATACATTATTCAAAAAGAGCAGCTGTCCAGCACAATATTCTCTAGTGATATATATATAAGTATATAAGCATTTAGATAAACATCAGAGGCAAACGAAGGCATGGTGGCCAGGGCATATCTAGACTTTCTGTTGCAACATGTTTTAAGAAAAGCCGACAGATATGGCTACATTTCCCTTGGCTTCTCCAATGACATACTTTATGTGCTCCATCTCAAGCAGAGGCAGGTTACAATATATCATATTTTATCCTTCAGTAGCTATTTCTTTCCTCACTTGTTTGCTGTAACCATCTTGGCTGCTGTGAGGGACTGCCACATCTATAGTGTACTAATGTTCACTGTACTGTAAGATTACATTAGAAGTAAGAATGCATCCTCTGCTAGTCTGTTGCCTGAGATCACTGATCAGCTTCATTTCCTGAGGTTGAGAAGGTATGCCTTCATGCCTTCATGCTGCTAGGGACCTCCTCTGACTGATTTTCAAACTGATCTGTGGAACCACGAGGAACTGCACGTCTGCCCTGTTTGCAAGAGCTAGCTGCCCCGATGATGTATTGATGAAGTGTCATCTTCACTGCAGGCCTAGCCTACGCTCTGACCCACCCACCTCCCGACTTGCCTCCTGCAAACATAGGGGCATATTATCAAGGGGGTTTATCTCCGCTTTTTTGGCTTTAAAAGCCAAGAAAGCGGAGATAAAATCATCTCCCTATTACCTAGCTGTCGCTAACACCAGTTAGCGACAGCTAGTAGGAGATAGCGACCATCTTGGGCCCCGCTTTGCATGTCAGTGAAATTTATCACTAATGACAAGCAAAGTGGGCGTGCCAAGATGTTAGCGACTGGAAACAGTCGCTAACATCGCTATCTCCTAGATTATATGATCCCAGCCTGAGAACATATCTGATTGATCTGTACTGTTTAATGGAAGAAACACCAAATTCCACAAGTTTATATACAGAAATGTTGCGCACACGGCTGACCGTGGCTGAATGTTGACGCCACGCCGGCAGTTGATCCACTATGTACCCAGGTGTTATGATGCAACAATAAAAACAAATAATTAAAAAAAAAACATCGCTATCTCCTATTACCAACTTTCGGAGATATTCGCGCTAAGCGCGAATATCTCCAAAAGCTAACACCTGCCCCAAAGCAGTTCTTAGCCATGTTATCCAATGGTAGGTGGATAACATGGCTAAGAGCATTAGCTCGGTAATGCATGAATGTCGCTGACTTTTCAGCGATATTCATGCATTTCGGCCGATTTTTATCACTTAGGAGATAAACCTTGATAATAGCAAGGTTCCTAAGCGATAAAAATCGCCGCAGCAAGGCGATAAAAATATTGTCGCTATGCCAACATAGCGATAATTATCGCTAGTTGTTGGTAATATGCCCCATAGTGCCAAGATATAGAGACAGCAGTTGCTGCGCACCTGTTGGGGCTTGGTGAGTGACTTTCAGCCCTCTAGCCCATGCAGGGTGCTCTCCATTCTAGAAGCAATGCCCAGTGCTGACTTGTTGCTGTGGGACTGGCCCATGCTTGAGGAACCCCAGCTAAGAGCCGTTGTCGGGATCTACTGGTGGTTGACTTCAGAGGATGTGCTCCGTTCTGAAATTTCTCTGGGTCCCCTACCTCTAGCTGCTTCAAGCTGGAGAACACCCATTACTGCACTCACGGCTGCTAAGTGTTGTTTCGCTGCTTCCCTGAATATGCTAATAGCAGTCTACGGGGGCTGTATTTCTGCTGTGTTTTCATTTTGGCCCTCTCCCTACCTCTGGCTGCCTCAAGCTGAAATGTGCCCATTGTGGCACTGATGTATACCTTGGGCAGAAGGGTGCCCAAACTGGCGATCTCGAAGGGCGAGACATGACTCTTTGCTGTTATGATTCTTTGCTGTTATGGTCATGAATATTCAATATATAGTCAGTAGCGGGGCCCTGCTCAGACCTTCACACAGCTGTAGAGTTTTGTTTGATGTTGCCTGTACTATTTGGGAGTGCCTCTCCTCCCACTCTGGAACCCTCCATCTCCTGCATTGATAACTATCTTATTCTGTTGCCTAAACACCATTTTGGAGGTTTTATCTCCCTACAATTACCAACATGACCACTTCCTCAAGATGGTGGCTGTTCCTCAACTATTCATACTGGCATAGGGCTTGTAGCTTGTTTCCACAGACTGTAAAAATGGACCCAGTGAGTCGAACCGATTTACTAGAAAATAAAAGAATGACTCCTTCACCTCATAGCCACTGGAGTAGCCGTCTTTAAAGGGTTCTTGGACTGGTCCAGTCACCTGATTTTATGATAGAAAATGCAGTTTCTTGCTGACTGGACTCTACCATAAGGAGAAGGGGAAGGATTCTGTTCTTTCTGAGCCCGAATGATCAGCTGTATTGTAATGGCTTTGTGTTGATTGTTCTGCACATCAGCTCAACTCATTACAGTCAGTCTTTTGCATTGACATTTGGATATCAGCAGAAGTTTCTATTTATTACATCTCAGGAAATCGCTGCGAATATGGGACCTAATAACCTAAGCCCTAAGGATAGTTTGATGGCACTGGTGGGTCATAGTGCATTTAAGATTATCTACCTGCCCCATCTATCAAAGAGCACGGCCAAGCGTTTGAATCATAATCTTCTTAAACAGATCTCTGAATGGTTCATGGCAATATAATTGAGGAAAGGCGCATTCTAAGGCTTGCTCAGAGTTCTTGGAGAAGTCCTGCCTCTGAATCTTACATCAATCAATTGAGGGCACAAAGAAGCTCCCACAACAAACACTGCAGAAGGACAAAAGAAGAATACTTCAGGTTGCAACTAAATTATGCCAAAAACAGACCCATAAACCTTTTTGAAATCATCGCACAGCAAGCAACTTGCAATTCGAAACACCACTTGGTAGACAAGTAGACACTACCTAATTGTTATGAGTTCTCTAAACATTTTGTCGATATGACAAGGAAGATTGGATTAAAATTGCAACTCGCCACTCAACATTTGATCACCTTGGATCTCCCCCGGTGCAGCTCCTGCACAGTTCTCCTCATACTGGATATACCACACAAAATAAGGATCCTTGGTCTTCCTTCAGATGAAAACAACATACTCACAATATTGTCATCTACAAAACCCTCTAACCATTTTATTGATCCTCTGTCTGCTAAGCTTGTCAAAGAGCTCAGATCCTTCTTATTCCCTTTATGGACGCAGATTATCAAAGCATCTCTCTCTCTGAGCATGGTTACCAATAGCCTAAAGATAGGACAGGTCACCCCAATTTGAAAAAAATCTAATGCTGATCAGTCTGACCCCAACAATTGTCGCCCAATCGACAACATCCCAACAATATTGTCATCTACAAAACCCTCTAACCATTTTATTGATCCTCTGTCTGCTAAGCTTGTCAAAGAGCTCAGATCCTTCTTATTCCCTTTATGGACGCAGATTATCAAAGCATCTCTCTCTCTGAGCATGGTTACCAATAGCCTAAAGATAGGACAGGTCACCCCAATTTGAAAAAAATCTAATGCTGATCAGTCTGACCCCAACAATTGTCGCCCAATCGACAACATCCCAACTCTAGCAAAACCTCTGCAGAAATGTGTACATCTACAACTCTGCAACCACATTGAACAACTTCTAGATCAGTAACAATCTGGCTTTAGAACTGGTCCTAGCACTGAAGCAGCTCTGATACATATTGTTGATGATGCCCTGACATTGCTTGATCAGAAAGAATCCTGTCTACTTATACTACTTGATCTCTCCTCGGCGTTTGATATGGTCAAATATGACAGGTTGATTGACCTCCTCAGGTCCCGTTTTAAACTGGTTTGCTTCATTCGCTCACAATAGAACTCAGAGAACTACAATTAACCAATCACTGTCTGATAATACACTAGTAACAATTAGAGTACCTCCTGACTCCACACTCTCACCCCTGCTATTCGACCTGTTCATAGAACCATTTTTGGACATTTTAAAAATCTCAAACATTCATTACCACATGTATGCTGATGATATACAATTGTATTTGAACATCTCCTCACTTGAAGATGTCAAAACAGTCAATTGAACTCTGTTGAGTACACACAATGGATGAACCGCAACCACCTCCTTCTTAACACCCTAAAAACTGAATTCTTTCTAAAAAAAACTTTTATTAGTTTTGCCAATCAGACATTAAACACTAAGGGGCTCATTAGGATGGCGGACGGACTTGCCTCCGTCCGCCACCCTAGAGGAGGAGGGACCGTCCGCAGGGGCCGCGGCGGTCCCTCCAGTGCAATTAGGATGTGACCGCCAGGGTGGCGGTCACATCCTCTATCTTTAACATTGCAGCGGGTGCAGCTTCAAGCTGCACCCGCCGCAATGTTAAAAATGAATGCACCGCATTTGCGTGCACAAAGCGGCAGGCACCGCGCGGTGCCTGCTGCTTTGTTCACGCATATGCAGGGGGTACCGTAGGTACCCCCCATGTGCACCCCCCACCGCCCCCCTTCACCCAGGGGGCCCGCAACGGGCCACCGAAGTGAAGGTCCGTATGCTTTTCCACAGCGGAAAAGCCGCCGCGGAAAAGCATACATTTTACACCATCCTAATATGGCTGGCGGTGTCTGATAGACACCGCCAGCCATGTTAGAGCTTTTCCGCCGCGGTTGTGAGCCAACTGCGGTGGAAAAGTGGCGGACTGAAACCAGGACCCACCAGCCATCCTAATTTGGCGGTGGGTCCTTGGTGGGTCCGCAGAGGATTTTCCGCATCCGCCGGGCCGGCGGTGGCTTCCGCCGGCCCGGACGATGCGGAAAATCCTCCATCCTAATGAGCCCCTTAATGTCAGCATATCCTCGTGTCGGGGTCCAGTATTACGAGGAACTACACAGGTACCGAGCGGGTACCTGGCAGCGAAGGCAGTGTGCCATTTTGCCAGACATGGATAAAATACAGTGTGGGATAAAGAACCAAATAAATTAACCAGAGGGCAGTAGTGTGAAAAATAATTGAATTTAAAAACACTAAGGGGCTCATTAGGATGGTGGAAGGACTTGCCTCCGTCCGCCACCCTAGAGGAGGAGGGACCGTCCGCAGGGGCCGCGGCGGTCCCTCCAGTGCAATTAGGATGTGATCGCCAGGGTGGCGGTCACATCCTCTATCTTTAACATTGCGGCGGGTGCAGCTTCAAGCTGCACCCGCCGCAATGTTACAAATGCATTCACCGCATTTGCGTGCACAAAGCGGCAGACACCGCACGGTGCCTGCTGCTTTGTTCACGCATATGCAGGGGGTACCGTAGGTACCCCCCATGTGCACCCCCCCCTTCACCCAGGGGGCCCGCAACGGGCCCCCGAAGTGAAGGTCCGTATGCTTTTCCACGGCGGAAAAGCTGCCGCGGAAAAGCATACATTGTACACCATCCTAATATGGCTGGCGGTGTCTGATAGACACCGCCAGCCATGTTAGAGCTTTTCCGCCGCGGTTGTAAGCCAACCGCGGTGGAAAAGCGGCAGACTGAAACCAGGACCCACCAGCCATCCTAATTTGGCGGTGGGTCTTTGGTGGGTCCGCAGAGGATTTCCCGCATCCGCTGGGCCGGCAGTGGCTTCCGCCGGCCCGGAGGATGCGGAAAATCCTACATCCTAATGAGCCTC
The DNA here is from genome assembly GCF_964261635.1 of Lissotriton helveticus. Classification (NCBI taxonomy): domain Eukaryota; kingdom Metazoa; phylum Chordata; class Amphibia; order Caudata; family Salamandridae; genus Lissotriton; species Lissotriton helveticus. The sequence continues at coordinate 1,861,705,744 of NC_136067.1, read as the reverse complement.
TTAATGTCAGCATATCCTCGTGTCGGGGTCCAGTATTACGAGGAACTACACAGGTACCGAGCGGGTACCTGGCAGCGAAGGCAGTGTGCCATCTTGCCACCACCTCCTTCCCGCGACCCATGGTGTAATAAGTGATTACACCTCCTAATAAACTCGGTTCCTCTCAACACGAGAATCTGCTTACATTTAGTTTTTTTTATTTTATTTATTTTTCACACTACTACCCTCTGGTTAGGGTGGGCCTTAGCGCGACCACACCGCTGAGGGTCACCACACTTTGGTCCTGATGAAAGCCTGGTTAATAATCACACATAGGCAGAAACATGTTGACCACACTTTAAGGGATAAGACTGAACAATGAATTTGGGTCTTTATCCCACACTGTATTTTTATCTAATTGGCAAAACTAATAAAAGGATTTTTTTGACACAGTCCAGACATTTTTTAATTCCCTCTCACTATTCACAACTCACATGTTACCAGCTCTACAGTAATTCTGGCGTTGAAGCACACCAGGGTGGCATTCGGCCTCTCCTGGTGGGGCCCGATGATGAAGCATGTCACCAACTAGGTTGGTGAGTGAGGGCTTTCTAAAAAAACATACCAGGAACTCAATTTGTGGGCACACCCACCAGATATGTAACACATTCAATTTCCCATCACATCTCTTCTTGCACTCATCAGACTTTCTGTGATCAATTCTAGTCATCTTAATCAGTGCACATATATAAATGGGATAGGAATATTATATCATTTCAGGCCTCCAAATCCTGCTCTGATACCACGCGCCACATATTTTGATCCTTCCCTTGCCAGTGCTTGTCTGCTGAAGATCCATTTGCTGATAGGTGATGTAAATATATCAATGAAACAAGGCCTCTTGTGCCCAGGAAGTTGAGCATGTCTTTGTAAAAATCAGTAAAGTGTTTAGTTGGACCACAGACCTCAGTTTTGAAAAACAGTAATATGTCCCTTACTCTCCTCCAGAGTCATATTTGGATGCTTCGAAAGATCTGACTAGACCTTTTTAAAACAATTTTCTTATTATTTTGGAGTATCTTTATCCCCACTTCCTAACTGCCCTGTTGCATAATGCTGGTGTGACATTTGAATTCTTCTGATGGATAAGAAGAAGGCAGGGAATGTGGTCAACAGTGTAATTTTCCTAGTCAAGTTTATCCTATGACATCAGAAAGATGATTTTGGTGGGTTACATAAATAAGGATCTGGGTCTTACTTGTCCAATAGCGATAAGCCTCCTGACAAGGGCAGCTTGTTATTGCATGGTACATTAACTCCCAGTGATTTTCAGATGATAAAGAAGTCCTATCCTTTCTTACCCTTAACTAGACTTCAATTCAATACCATTCCACATTTGGGAACACCAATCCCATTTCTCTCTGGAAGCCATTAGTATCATCTTGCTTACATTTGCTTCTCCACTCCCATTTGATGATAAAAATCTTCTGGCATTGGAATAGGATTCTAATTTGTGACAGTCCCTTTTGTGATAATTTCAATGCTGAGGTCTGGAATATATTTAATAGCTTAGACCATATAAATCATCTTGTTTGCAACTGGTCTAAAACAATTGAGATACTCCGCCTTCTATAATATTTCTGCTGCTTAAGAACGTCAGAATTTCTTGGTCCTATGGTAGGTTTGCCAATTTCTCTGGTTGTTTCTTTTCCTCTGAGAGTAACCAGAAAGTTTACTATGTCTGGCACTATTGCAAACCAACGATTCTCAGAGAGGAATTTTAGTTCATGGATCACTGCTGGCTAAAGTAAACAGGGGCCCCTTAGCAACAACATGATGTCCTTAACAAAGATGCACATCTTATATTCTGCTTTCTCATCACCATTACTTTATCTTGTTAGTAGCTCCTTTGGCACCTCAAACCATCCTAAGGCATCAAGTGGGTATGCCTGCTATCTGCAGACTCCCAGAAGGGGGAGACAGTGGACACCCTTGCTTGGTGCTTCTTACTAAAGGAATCTCACCCGTCAACCTACAATCCACTAACATTTAAACCTTATGAATCATGCAGTTTTTCAGGATACATTTTGTAAGAAATTGTGTTACTGGTAGGAGGGGTGAAACCTTATGGAAGCAGGAACTACAATCTCTGACAAGGTGAAGTCACAAGCAAACCTCAAATTAATCTGGGCTCAAACCTTGGGTGGCTTAGCACAGAGCAGTCAGGCTTCATTCAGATGCAATGTGTAAAGTATTTTTGGAATAATTCAAACAGTAACAAAAAGAAAACATGACACAAGGAAAATCCCACAGCACTTTAGCAAAATAGAGTGCATTTTAATAAATAAATCAAGACCAAAATAGCAAAAATCCAATCAGTAGACCCAGAGATATGCAGGTTTAAAATGTAAGTGAAAATAGCACCAAAAAGCACAAAGAGCCAACTGTGCTTATCTAATCATGCCACACAGAGACAAAGTCACAAGTTCAGGTTGACCTGGCTGGAGTGTGGACCAGCTCCGGCTGGCAGTTACCCCTGCTGAATAAGTGTACCTTGAATTCTGGTTGCAGAATGCTGTGAGGTCCCACGCTGAGGATGCACTGTGCAATTGAGGGAATGGGAGATTTGTGGTGGAGTTGTGTTGACCAGCATCAGTTCCGAGGAGCTACAAGGCTGTGGTGCTAGCTCCTGAGTAGTTGTCGAGGCAGCCATGATTAGGGGACTTGTGATGACAACTCCTGCCTCGGGGATGCATTCTGCACCAACTGGTTCTGAAGAAACTGTGGGCTTGTGATGTGAAGTCCTGTATTATCGTCAAGGATGCCATTGATGAGAGGTTTGCAATGTGAGGGCCTGCTTCGGACGTATGTCACACAAAGGAAATTCAATGAGACTGTGGGCTTCAAGGGTGGTGCCACGTCTTTGCACTAGGTGATGCATTGGTTCTACTCGGGGTTGCACGGCCCAAAAGAGGAGATGCATTGGTTCTTCTGAATCTACAGATAGGCTTGCAGAGCTGCTTCAGGCCCACTTCCAAGGGCCCAGGACTTGTGAGGCACCACTTAGCAGGGTCAGACTCACAGATGCAGAGTCCAGGTGCTGGTTACAAGAGACTAGTCCTTGGAGTCACTCTGGTGCTCCTTGATACAGGTTGAAAGTCCAGTCCTTCCAACCCAGGCAAGAGGTAGCAGGCAGCAGGTCAGCAGAGCAGGCAGCAGTCCTTCAGGAGAGCAGCACAGTGGCAATCTTTTCAGCAGCAGAGCAGTCCTTCCTCCTAGTAGTGTCCCCCACAGGTCCAGAAATGTACTGACGAGGTGGTGTCTGAGGTCCAAAATGTATACCTGGTACCTTCTTTGAATTGGATGACATTTCCAGAGGATTCCCTTTGAAGTGCTCAGGGTTTCTGACTCCCCTACCCTGGCTCCAGACTAACTAAAAGGGCTATGCAATAATTTGTGTAAAGGCAGGGCACACCCTAATCAGGTGTAAGTGCAGTTGTGCCTAACTCCACGCTTCCATCCTGCCAATGGCCCATCCAGACATGCCTAAGCTCTCGATTGTGTGAGTTTTTTTAGGAGGACTACACAAAGACCAACTGCCAACTATACCCAATCATATGACCCAGATACCGGCTACAAGCACTAAATGACTTAAGCAGGAAAATGCCAACTTTCTAAAAGAGGAATTTTCAGTATTGTATTGAAAATCTGACTTTACCATAAAAAATGATATATCATTGCAATTCGAAAGACACCAAACATGAGCTGTCTACCCGGTCCCATTTGGAAGTTATCCTTAGTAAATGTAATAAGGTAACCCCAATATTGTTCTGTGGGAGAGGTAGCGCCTGCAATAATGAAAATGAATGTAAGATTTCTTTCACTATCAGGACATGTATAACATAAAAGTACATGCCCAACTTCTCAATTACATTGTGCCCTGCCCTGTGGATTGCTAAGGGCCTACAATAGGGTTGACATTTACGTATTTAAAAGGAAGGTTTGGGCCTGGCAAAGGGTTTATTTTGCCCGAACAGCATAGCAATTTAAAACTGCATACACAGGCTGCAGTGGCTGGCCTGAGTCATGTTGCAGCATTACTTAAGTGGGTGGCAAAATAAGTGTTACAGGCCCACTGTTAACATTTAATTTACAGACCCAGGGTATATGTAGTACCACGTTTCTAGGGATTTATAAGTAGATTAGATATGCCAATTGGGCATGAGACAACATTACCATATTTTAAGGTGTGAGCGTGCACACTTCAGCGCTGGCTTACAGTGGTAAAGTATACAGACCCGGATCCAGCGATTTTTTATCTTGGGTGCTTTCTGTAGGATCATATTTGTTCTTCATACCTTCGTCTCCCTGCATCTTTTTCATCTCCTATTGAAGATTCCTATTAGGGTCAACTGTCCTGCTTTTAGATTTTCTTCAATGCACTCATTTGTAAATCGGAATTATTGATTTTTAAAATTAAACTCCATTCTTCCAAGGTTCAAAATGAGATTGGTCTTCCTAGAAATATCAAATGCAGGTTCAAAGGAATGAGTCCACCTGCAGCATTGTCAGTGTTTTTTTCATTGTCCACCCTTTGTTGAGCGTGTCCTGGATCAGGTCTTTAAACAAGAGGACTGTCATTCCCACAAGATAATTGTGACCCCTGAAAGCATTCAGTAACATTTCTTAAAGGGTTAACAAATATATGTTAATCAAGGTGTTTCTTGACCTCTCTGCTTCTTTCCTTCTCCTAAATAAAAGATGAACTCTTAAGGATAATTTCAACAGCCACCTTTCCCCATCCACAGTGGGAAAGTGTTTTTCTAAAGCCTTACGAATTATTAATTTGTTCATCCTGCTTAACATTTAAGACTTGCAGGTTAACTCTGTAAGACCTCTTCGACACGCTCTCAGAGTTGTCCTGCAGGGTCTGCATCTGTTTTCCCAGCTCTCGTCTGGTAGGATTGGCTGCAGTCAAATGTTGTATGGGAATCTCTTTTGCTGCTTTGTTAACCTATGTTCTTATTCCTTTTCACTGGAGGGCCCCCTGCATTTTCTTGGTCTTCAGTGATAGCCTCTGATTCATCTTATATATTTCTTGTTTTATAATGCCTTGCCGGTCTTAAGGACAGTCCTGGAAGTTACATCTGTGAGGAGAACAGCTATTCCCTGTGTTTTATCTGTCTTAGTTACAGACTCTTTGAAAGTTCACATATGGGTGTGCACATATCCTCTTCTTCCTCTATAACTTCTTAAAAAGCAAGAATGCCCCCATCAAGTCTCACCATCATCCTGCAGTCTAATTGAAGTAGCACTTACATTTTCTCATGACCCACCAGTGGTTTGCAGTATGGAGGGGAATAGTGATCCATGATACCATTATATGAATATAGAGTGTTACAAATTGGACCTGAATTTATGCGATACTCAGCGACCCTTTCATTGACTGTTTGCATAGATTGCGCTAGACAATATTTGATTCTTGTGGCATTTTGGCACTTCTAGGTAGTTTCACATTTTCTCAGATAGTTGCATGAGGTGGGCCACTGTTGCTACGCCAGAATTCTTCCTCCTGGTGTAGACAGCTGTAGGGCTCTGTATCCACTGAAACTCTTTTCAGCAATGTACAATAGGAAATACAGAATATGGTGCTGCTTTTTTCTTTCCTCAGTCGACTGCTGCACTGCTGTTGCACCTTTGTTCTTCCAGTTACCTTTGTTTTTTAATTCTTAACAGGTTTGGCTGATTTTTTTATCATGTGCCCCAGGAACAATCTCAACTCTCCCCTGAGCTTTATTATCCTTATTATGTCTGCAAACTGTGCCTAGTACACTGACTTTCAGAGCCACATCCAAACTGGCATGCCTGCCTTCCCAGTCAAGGGAGTAGCCTGAAAATTAAAATACCCCCCACTTCGAACCACAGCTCTTATGGTAACAAGCAAGTAAAGCAAATAATTGCACCCCTCCCGAGAAGAGCTCTTTTGTCTCTTCCACACAAACATCTATCCATTAATCCTTTCATCCATCCATCTGCAGATATCCACCATTTCCCCTTTGCATTCTGTTATCTATTCATTCTTTCATCCATCAGTCAGTCTTTCACAATTCCGTATGCCCACCCATCCATATCCAAACCTATCTATCTCCATGCTCGTGGATCAAACTTATCCATCTACCCTTTCATGCTTGCATCCCTCCATCCATCCTTCCACTCATTCATCCATTATTCAGCTCATCCACCCATCTGCCCTTTCACTCAACCTTCCAACCTTTTACACATCCACCCAACCTTTTACTCATCCACCCACCCTTTCACCTATCCATCCATCCATTTACCTTTTCACTCATTTGTCTATCCTTTTATTCACTCATTCATCCAAGCTTTCACTTATCCATCCGTCCATTCACCCTTCCTTTCACTCAGCCTTCCATCAATCCATAAATCCATCAATCCATCCACCCTCCCATCCACTCACCCATAAATACTTTAACTTATCACTCCTTACACTTATCCTTTCACTCATCCATTCATCCTTTTACTAATCCACCCTCTCACGCATCCACCTATCCATTCATCCATCCTTTTGCTCATCTATCCATCCACCCGTTCATGCAGTTCATCCATCCATCTAACTGTCCATGCACCTTCCACTCATCCATCTATCCATCCATTCCCCCATCCATTCACCCTTACACTCAGCTATCCATCCTTACACTCACTCATCCATCCATCCATACTTCCACCAATTCATCCATCCACCCTCCCTTCCACTCACCCATCATTTCTTTCCATCATTCATCCATCCATCCACCCTTTTAACCTTACATCCATCCACCCTACCTTCCACTCATCCATTCTTTCACTCAACCATCCTTACATTCATCCTTTCACTCATTAATCCATCTCCCCATCTACCCTTTCACTCATCCATTAATCGACCCTATCACTCACTCATCATGGACCCATTCACTCACACATCCATACATTTATCCCTTCAGCCAGTCACTACCTACCCTTCCTTCCTTCAAAGTTAAATATGAGCTTTTGTCTGTTGAGCTGCAGACAGAAGAGGCCCATCAAGGACTCCGCTTCACTGTAGCTGCTAAAGCAGTGGGTCACAGCACCCCTGTACCCAGTGACACCCCCATTTGAATATTGTTATTCTTTCCTTCTCGAGGTAAAAACGCCTCTCCTTTTATGTGGTGCTAGTGTAATTAGCAGAGAGGAACTGTTTTTCATTCCCTAGAACCACCCACTGTTGAAAAGGTGGTAAGACCCTGAATCATCAGTATCTCAGCAGATGTCATTCCCACTCCCACACCTAACTCTACAAGTCAGAACGCCAGCCTCCCAGACCATGTACTCTAAATGTTTAGAACCCTCTACTAGTTTGTGTAGCGTTCTCCCCAGCCCGAGTTCTGGCCAATGACTCGCATTCATGTGAGCAATGAAAAGAAACATCCTTTTTTGTCAAATATCTTAATGGCACATTGACAGTGGCAAAGTCTTGTATATATCTTGAACAGTAACTGACTATGCCAAGAAATGAAAGTAACATGCAAACATCTAGCTGAGGACAGACAGTTGACAGCCCTTGCACTTTAGCTGGATCGGGTGTCATGCTCCCAACAAAAAAAGATGTGGCCAAAGAATTGTAACTTTGTCTTCAGGAACTCACATTTCTCAGCATTCAAGGTTAAACCTGCATCAGTGAGCAAATGACACACTTGCAGCTCCTCCTGTGTAGCTCCGAAAACTAATATGTCATAACTATAATTGAAAGCAATCATGACAGGCTCTATGATATATCAAATGACATCTTGAAACAGCTCTGCAGCTGATCGCACTCTGAAACTTAGGGGCCTATTAGGATGGCGGACGGACCTGCGACCGTCCGCCACCCCCGAGGTGGAGGGACCGTCCGCAGGGGCAGCGGCGGTCCCTCCGGTGCAATTAGGATGTGACCGCCACCCTGGCGGTCACATCCCGTATCTTTAACCTTGCGGCGGGTGCTGCTTGAAGCAGCACCCGCCGCAAGGTTAAAAATGCATGTTTTGCAGTTACATGTACAAAGCGGCAGGCACCCCATGGTGCCTGCCGCTTTGTGCATGCAACTGCAGGGGGGTACCATAGGTACCCCCGTGTGCACCCCCACCCCCACTCTGGGGGCCCCTGTGGGCCCCCAGATGCAAAGGACCACATGTTTTTCCACGGCGGAAAAACCCCCACGGAAAAGCATGTTTGAACACGCATCCTAATAAGGCTGGCGGTGTCTGATAGACACCGCCACCATATTAGAGCTTTTCCGCCACAGTCTGAAGGCGACCGCGGTGGAAAAGCGGCGGACGGTCTTCCCGTCTGCCGATGACCCCCCAGCCATCCTAATCTGGCGGGGGGTCTTTGAAAGCACCGCAGCGGTGATTCCGCATCCTCCGGGCCGGCGGTGGCTTCGGCCGGCCCGGAGGATGCGGATTCACCGCAATCCTAATCGGCCCCATAGTCTTTTGTAATGGACAGACCAATACGTGTTGAAAAGGTTGTAATGTACCTGCATTTCTCCTTGAGTTCCAGCTAATGATATCCTTTATTCAGATCAAGGAGAGAAAATTCCTTTGCACCATTCAATTGTCTTATCATGTTGGCCATATGCACACCTGATTGTCGTGCCCTTTCAATTGCCTTATTTGCTTGACATATATTTGCAGATGCCTGGAGCTCCTTCACTGTCTCTTTTGGATACTACCACTATAAGAGAAAACATTGACATTGGACAAGTGGAGCACTTAGTGATATATGTTTGAGTTAGGATTCAAGTTCTTTTTCAACAAATTTCTGTAAATTAAATGTAATTTGTCTGTGTCTTTTAGCAATAGGAAGGATTTCCTCATTAATGTGTAATTGGACTTTCATAGTCTTGAGCTTTCGCAATCCATGAAACAAGGAAGGGAAAACTATTTTGTAATAACATTCAGGTTAGAGTTCACTGATATCAGTGCCATGTCAGCAGCTGTGTAAAAAGCTGAGAGAATAGACACTTGACGCCGTACCTTGAAGTACATGAATATGTACCTAGACTCATCTCACTCACCACCACCCCCCCTCTCAACTTGCTCTCCTCCCATCCCATCGACGCTCCTAAGCCACGTCCCTCACACTGGACCGCGATCCATGCCCACAATCGCAACAAGCACACCCGCCGCACTCACTGGACCGCGATCCCTGCCCACAATCGCAACGACCGCCCCGTCGTACATGCAACCCTCTCTCGGACCTCGACACTCTCTCCCTCCTCCGCTCCTACGACCCTGCTCCCCTAAACCTCACAACCGCCTCGCACCTCCCCATTCCCACATTACACTCAAATCCCTGTAGACCCTCCACTCTTAACAACAGAATATCCGTCCCGAATAACCTTAGAAAAGTCCCCCTCTCTCTAGTACCCTCCTCCTCCCCCGACACACCCCGTCTCAAATGCACTCTCCTAAACTGCAGATCGGCTTCTAAACACTCCTCCGCCATCGCTGATCTCATCCTAACATTGGACCTTGACCTAATCATCCTGACTGAAACCTGGCTAACCGAATCCTCTACACCTATAATGGACATTCTGGTCCCCCCTAACTACCACATCATTAGGCTTGACAGGTCTGGCAAGATAGGGGGCGGAATCGCATGCATTTACAGGAACAGCCTTTCTGTTCTGAAAGTCTCCGCGCCGTCCCTACCCTCTCCAACTTCCTACGAATACATCTGCCTCGATATCATCAGTGATGGCAAACCGATATGCTCTCTTCATAGCATTTACCACCCTCCCAGAGACCACCTCATCTTCGCCCAACAAATGATGGACTTGATTTCAACCAACGCCGGGCGACAGCTCACCCAAATATACCTAGGTAACTTCAACCTCCATTGGAACGATCTCAATGATGCGGTGGTAAATAGTCTTAAAAGCTTCCTCAGAGCCCTGGACCTCACACAATTATGCAACAGCCCGACCCACGAGAAAGGCTCTATCCTCGACCTTATCATCGCCAAAGAGGACGCTACCCAACTTGAGTCTATTCAACCCTGTGACTGGTCAGACCATCATATTGTCACATTCCACATCAATGAAAAAGTCAAACTCAATTCGGTTCAACCCCCCCGACCTAAAGTCTGGAAAAGAGACCTAAAGAAATTCAACACATCCTTCATACCCCCGAACAGTCGCGACATCCTACTCCCGCCTACGGGCGCTACAGATGTCAAATCCCTGACTGACCACTATCTTAGCGCCATGACCTCAATAATTAATGAGGCTGCTCCCATGCCGCTAAGAAGAGTCTCCGCTAAAATCTCCAATCCATGGTACAACGGGAGTCTCAATGAAGATAGACGAGCCATGCGAATGGCAGAGCGCACCTGGAGGGCAGCTCCCTCTGCACTGCACCTGAAAACCCTGAAGAAAAAGAGAAACGCCTACTTCAGGAAAATAAAGCGCTCAAAAGCAAACTTCTTCAGCCTCCAGCTCGACCAAGCAAAAAATCGCCCTAGAAAACTGTTTGAGTTAATCAGAACACAAGCCAAGGAACAACCCCAACCTCTCAGTACTTTGCAGGAAGCACCCTCCTGTGAAGACTTCGCCGCTTTCTTTACCCAAAAAACTGACAACATAAAGAATGATCTCCGCGCTGACGCAAGACTCCACAACACACTCAACTGCATAACACCCACCGAACCTAAAAACAATGCAACATGGTCAACCTTTGAAACCTACTCCGAAGAAGAAATAGGCAAACTGCTCAGCACCTTGAAACCTTCCAATCACCTCACGGATCCCCTCCCTGCTAACGCTGTCAAAGACTTCACCCCACTGCTCCTTCCTCTCTGGACTAAAATTATCAACAGCTCGCTCCAAGAAGGAACCATCCCTGACTCCCTCAAAGTTGGACAAGTCACACCTTTGCTAAAGAAACCTACTGCCGACCCATCCGACCTAAACAACTACCGTCCCATTACCAATATTCCCACTCTCGCCAAATTATTGGAAAAATGCGCACAAATACAACTGACTAAACACATTGATCTGTTTGATCTCCTCAACCCTCATCAATCAGGCTTCCGAGCAGGACACAGCACTGAAACTGCTATGACTCACATAATTGACGACGCCCTTCAAATCCTAGATCAAGGTGATACCTGCCTCCTCATCCTTCTTGATCTCTCTTCAGCATTCGACACTGTTAAACATGAGAAGTTACTCGATCTTTTGAGCACAAGAATGGGTCTTTCTGGGACTGTCTTCAAGTGGTTCACCTCCTTTTTACACAACAGGTCGCAGAAATTCAAGAGTAACAACCTGATGTCCTCTCCAATACCTGTTTCGTTAGGCGTCCCCCAAGGATCTTCCCTATCACCAACTTTGTTCAACCTAGTTATGGAACCTCTCACCACCTTGCTTCAAGCATCCAATGTACTTTTTCACATGTACGCAGATGACACCCAACTATATCTCAAATTACAATCCCCCAATCACATCTTACTACTGAACTCAACGATCAGAAGCAACCAATCCTGGCTTGCTGATAATCATCTCAAACTCAATGCTCTGAAAACAGAATTCCTGCTGATCTCACCTCCCGCGAAGATCTCCACCATGCAAACCTGGCTTAAACAGTTAACTGCACTCAATGTCCAACCCATCATAGTGGACGCAGCGAAATCCCTAGGCATAACTCTCGACTCCAACCTCAACATGCAGCATCATATCAGCAAGGCCACTAAGGGAGCGAACTTCCAAATCAATACCCTGAGGAAATTGAAACCCTTCCTACCAGCCAAAGACTTCCAAACTGCAGTACAAGCACTAGTAATCCCGCGAATTGAATACGGCAGCACTGCCCTCTGCGGTCTCCTGTTAACCACCACTGCACCCCTAAGAGCCTCTCTAAACGCTGCAGCCAGACTCATCACTGGATCAAAAAAACACTCGCACATCACCCCTGACCTGAAAAAACTGGACTGGCTGCCTTTTGAAGCCAGAATACATTTGAAAATCGCCTGCATGACACACAAAGCCCTACATCTGAGCTCTCCCGGATACCTCACTCAGAAGCTGTCAATCTCTGGCGGCTCTAGAAACACTAGAGGCACAAACAATCTTCTGCTAAAACCTCGAAGATTCCGGAAGGAAAAAACTTATAAACGCTCTTTCTCAGGAATGGCACCCATGATCTGGAACTCACTCCCTCCTGAAACCAGGCTCATCTGCTCCATCACACTTTTTAAGAAAGAAGTAAAAGCTATTTTTATGGCCAAATACACTTGACCTATTAGCATGGATCTGGAAAGACTCTACACCGACCTGTATTACTCTGTTCGAACTCTATGACTATGTATTTCACCTGTATTATTGACGCTACTGACTATCTATGCACACATTTACCTGTAATATTTGTATTATTGATGTGTTGTACTACTTTGCTCCCTCACGAACCTACCCTTCCCACTTATTATGTTTAATTCCACTCTCTTGTTGGTATTCCCGGCTTTGTAAAGCGCTCTGATATCTGCAAAGATCTTGTTCGCGCTATATAAAACTTTCAAAATAAATAAAATAAATAAATGTGATTGTACTTTTGTTTTCTTGTGTTTCATTGTTGCTACAAATGAATCTTGACTCTTTAATGGCGTTGATGCAGCTCAGGTATACATTTTAGTTTTTGATGGTGTAGGTTTGGACAATGGAGATAGTTCATTGTATTTTTCCTCAGGCATTATATTTTTCTAACTCACCACTATCAATAATGTAAGGTTTTGAGCAACCGTTGACTTTTAGTGTGATTTTTGGACAATGTTTGAATGTCTTTGGCGCTTTGTCTTGTTGACTTTTCTTGAACCAGTACTTTTCCTCACATGCGGCCATTCCGACATGCACACGTTTCTCTGAGGCAAACATCTACATGGCGCAACCATCTTCTTGACTTTCACTTGATGTGGATACTGAAGAACTGTTTGATAAAGAATTTAGATGATGATTTACTTCATTTGGTGTCAATTTGCCCTCAACTGATGTGGTCACTTGTGCGAGTGCGGTAAACATCACTTGTGGAATGTTCAGGCAGCCATTTTATCTTTGATCTGTGATAAAATGGTTCTCCATCCCACAGCTTTTGCAGATCTGTCGAATGGCAGAACATTTACCTTCATGTGGGAACGAAAATCTACACCTGAAGTAAAACTTTTTTTATGTAGAGAAATCACTCTGTGCCCCACTGCCTTGTGCTTTATCTTACCTTTCACATTTATGACTGACTCACTCTGGGCACCTCCTGCCTCCATGTCAGCAGCTAGTTGATCAACACACTCCTCAGCTCTGGCAGCCATGAGAACTCGCTCCAGACTAAGTGTTTCTCTCAGTATTCATTGTCTGGAGGAATCTGACATGCATCCTTCAATCACTCTGAGGCTTATAGCTTCCTCATCATTAGATTAATTGAATTTAGAGTGTTTGATGAGCGTGACTAATCTCTCAACATGTTTGTCGATGGTTTCAACAACCTTCTATTCTTGTTGGCATTGGATTGATCTTTGATTTGAATTTGATCAGCTTGCGGCATTTTCTTGATCGCTACCTATACAACTTCACCAGCAAGATTCTTGAGGCATTTGATAATCTTCTTATTATCTGGTTCCTCTATTGCATCAATTAAATCATCGAATGTCTCTATCCATTCAGTCCATCTGATGCCAATATTCAGCTTTTTTGTGGCATCAATTGGTGATGGTGGTTTAAAGAAGACAGAGGCATTGTAACCATTGGTGGAATTTGCTGGTGTGGAAAGTAGTGTTCTTTTCGAAGCTTGTTGGTGAGCTTGTTTATGCAAAGCATCTTTGAGACCTTATGATGTGCTGGCCTCTGGGTCAGTTTGATAATCACTGGAGATGTGACCTCTTTCTTGGCCTCCACTGGAAAAGTACATTTTCACTATTCTAATTGTTGCTCTTTGTTTCTGAATTTTGGAGACCTCTGGAGTTGTTCTGGGCCCCACTCTGCAGCTTTGGTGGTGTGCTGCTTCGGGTATCGACGGCTTCACAAGCACAACCCTGGATGCTTCCTCTGGGGTCACTTTCTCCAGCGCTGTGACATGATGACTCTCTTTACTCAGTTCTGGTAAGCAGGTGACCGTTCCGTGTATCTATATCGCTTTGCCTTTAGACGTCTCTTTTTGCTGTCTGACACCTGGTGGATCTCTGCCTCGCAGCAATTCTGTTCACAGCATTATCTTGCAGTTTGATGTCGCTATTTGCTGCTCTTTCAAAGTCTGCTTGCATCCGCTTTTAGCGTTACCACTCTGTATGATGTATAACTTCAGGTTGCGTAGTAGCACGGTATCTCTCTTTATGGTCTTACCAGCAGGTTCTCGGCCAACAATGTATAGACTTCTCAGTGTAGCTTCAGTTATCTTCAAATGCTTTACACCGACTGGGGCTACGCTTTGACTCCACATATGCCAAACTTTCATTTTGCTCTTCGATGAAGGCATGCCTGGCGCACACAAGCAGTTTACTGGACCACTGCGAAGTCTCTGTGAGAGCACTGTTGATCTTTGGGTTACTTATCCCCTCTCTCATCACCAGTTGTAGCGTCCTTCACTGCCTGGGTACTACCCAATGACTATGCCACACACGGAGCTTAGTAGAACACATCTTTATTTTTCTGCGTGTAAGCGCAAACTCGACATTCTAAACCTGCATTTACTTTGCTACACTCTAACCTTAACGTCACAGTTATACAGAGTCCATCAGGAGCCACAAGGGTTCCGTGATTACTAACTCACACGTTACTACAGGTTGGACCCTACCCATCTAGTTTCTATCCATTACACAGGACTGAAACAGTGCTAGTGGTAGTGTAAAATGAAATTAAAATAATCCTAATGGAGGAGGCACCTCATCCTTTTAGACCTTTCTTTAGCTTGTGACACAGTGGATCACTGAGGCCATTTTAGGAGCCTGCATGACATAGCGCATCTGAGACCTAGCCATGCATTATCAGTGAGCGATTACTCAGTGTCACTGCCCTCTTTCAAGTCTATCTTAAGATATTTCTTTGTACCAGCAATCATTTCTCCTTATTTACACTATATTAATGCCATATAGCTGGGCCTGGCAGATTATTTGCTTGACAGTATTCGAATCATCCAGAATGTGGCCACCCATGTGTACTTAATCTTTTTTTTCAGTTTATTATTATGAGCAAAACCAAACGTTAGGTAGACATGTCACACTCCCATCCCTAACATAGCAAACACAAAAAAGCATCTCATGTTGCCAAGTCCAATACCACTCTCAGTGGGGTCTGTAGTCCTCATCGCACGGCACTATAGTCAGACGGTAGTTGAGTCACACAGGTGCTTTTGTGGCACCAGCGGCTCTGAACAGAGTGTATATACCTGTGCAGCACTGTCGTAGTTTAATAGATAGAATCAAAGTTGTGTACATATATCTTTGGGATGGGAAGTTTTGGGTTGCAGTTCTGAATATGTATCCATCTTCTCATCTTAGTAGATGTGGTCTAATAGCAATATAGGATGTGTAGATGATCTGCCTTTGCCCCAGTGCTTAGCCACCAGACTTTTGGCCAGAAATAAGTAAATGCCAGCATTTTTCAAAACGATTTCGATATAGGGTGAACCCAGCCCAACATTGGTACTTTAGGGTTTGGAGCTATAGATTTGCTTTGGTAGGTTCTTTCTACAATCACACTCCAAACTTGAAATATTATTGGACAACTCCAAGCCAGCGGCAAGAAATCTGACACAATAGCTCCGCACCATGCACCATGCATGGTGCGACTAAGGGCAGAGCCCATGTTTGCAAAGGCTGAGTGGGATGTGAATCATTATGTGTAGATAGCTGTTTTTCCCATTTATGCTTTGAGGCTCTCATGGGTTATTGCGAAACTGCCTGTGCAGAGTTTTATAGTTTCACGATCAGTGGTTTAGGTGAAGTCGCTGCAAGCAACTGCTCCAGTGGGTCCAGAACTGGTTGCTCCTTCAGGATATTTGAATATGGCTCGGTATGAACTGGAATCACATGGGGAACAAAGAAACAATGGATTTAGGTCCAGATCTCTGTACTTGGGTCAATGTTTAGCATTTTGTCCATCAATTAATCTCTCTACTTTTTATTGTAGCCTTTCCAAGTTTGCACTGTACAGAGTGAGGAGATGATGCCTGAATGGCACCTGCACTGCAGTTGGCATAAAAATTGATTTCATCGAGGTGGGAAATGCATTGTCAGTTTCTGCTGCTAAGTGTGGTAAATACGTTTAGGGATAAAAAAAAAACATGGTGCACCTGTGCAGAAAGACATATAGTTTGAGGTCAGGTGCAGGGAAGCCTCCCTGAGTAAAGGGTAATGTTAATATTTCGCTTTGGAGATTGGGCAGCTACCCACCGAGGTACCCAAAAAACTGACAACATAAAGAATGATCTCCGCGCTGACGCAAGACTCCACAACACACTCAACTGCATAACACCCACCGAACCTAAAAACAATGCAACATGGTCAACCTTTGAAACCTACTCCGAAGAAGAAATAGGCAAACTGCTCAGCACCTTGAAACCTTCCAATCACCTCACGGATCCCCTCCCTGCTAACGCTGTCAAAGACTTCACCCCACTGCTCCTTCCTCTCTGGACTAAAATTATCAACAGCTCGCTCCAAGAAGGAACCATCCCTGACTCCCTCAAAGTTGGACAAGTCACACCTTTGCTAAAGAAACCTACTGCCGACCCATCCGACCTAAACAACTACCGTCCCATTACCAATATTCCCACTCTCGCCAAATTATTGGAAAAATGCGCACAACTACAACTGACTAAACACATTGATCTGTTTGATCTCCTCAACCCTCATCAATCAGGCTTCCGAGCAGGACACAGCACTGAAACTGCTATGACTCACATAATTGACGACGCCCTTCAAATCCTAGATCAAGGTGATACCTGCCTCCTCATCCTTCTTGATCTCTCTTCAGCATTCGACACTGTTAAACATGAGAAGTTACTCGATCTTTTGAGCACAAGAATGGGTCTTTCTGGGACTGTCTTCAAGTGGTTCACCTCCTTTTTACACAACAGGTCGCAGAAATTCAAGAGTAACAACCTGATGTCCTCTCCAATACCTGTTTCGTTAGGCGTCCCCCAAGGATCTTCCCTATCACCAACTTTGTTCAACCTAGTTATGGAACCTCTCACCACCTTGCTTCAAGCATCCAATGTACTTTTTCACATGTACGCAGATGACACCCAACTATATCTCAAATTACAATCCCCCAATCACATCTTACTACTGAACTCAACGATCAGAAGCACCCAATCCTGGCTTGCTGATAATCATCTCAAACTCAATGCTCTGAAAACAGAATTCCTGCTGATCTCACCTCCCGCGAAGATCTCCACCATGCAAACCTGGCTTAAACAGTTAACTGCACTCAATGTCCAACCCATCATAGTGGACTCAGCGAAATCCCTAGGCATAACTCTCGACTCCAACCTCAACATGCAGCATCATATCAGCAAGGCCACTAAGGGAGCGAACTTCCAAATCAATACCCTGAGGAAATTGAAACCCTTCCTACCAGCCAAAGACTTCCAAACAGTACAAGCACTAGTAATCCCGCGAATTGAATACGGCAGCACTGCCCTCTGCGGTCTCCTGTTAACCACCACTGCACCCCTAAGAGCCTCTCTAAACGCTGCAGCCAGACTCATCACTGGATCAAAAAAACACTCGCACATCACCCCTGACCTGAAAACACTGGACTGGCTGCCTTTTGAAGCCAGAATACATTTGAAAATCGCCTGCATGACACACAAAGCCCTACATCTGAGCTCTCCCGGATACCTCACTCAGAAGCTGTCAATCTCTGGCGGCTCTAGAAACACTAGAGGCACAAACAATCTTCTGCTAAAACCTCGAAGATTCCGGAAGGAAAAAACTTAAAAACGCTCTTTCTCAGGAATGGCACCAAGGATCTGGAACTCACTCCCTCCTAAAACCAGGCTCATCTCCTCCATCACACTTTTTAAGAAAGAAGTAATGGCTATTTTTATGGCCAAATACACTTGACCTATTAGCATGGATCTGGAAAGACTCTACACCGACCTGTATTACTCTGTTCGAACTCTATGACTATGTATTTCACCTGTATTATTGACGCTACTGACTATCTATGCACACATTTACCTGTAATATTTGTATTATTGATGTATTGTACTACTTTGCTCCCTCACGAACCTACCCTTCCCACTTATTATGTTTAATTCCACTCTCTTGTTGGTATTCCCGGCTTTGTAAAGCGCTCTGATATCTGCAAAGATCTTGTTCGCGCTATATAAAACTTTCAAAATAAATAAAATAAATAAATGTGATTGTACTTTTGTTTTCTTGTGTTTCATTGTTGCTACAAATGAATCTTGACTCTTTAATGGCGTTGATGCAGCTCAGGTATACATTTTAGTTTTTGATGGTGTAGGTTTGGACAATGGAGATAGTTCATTGTATTTTTCCTCAGGCATTATATTTTTCTAACTCACCACTATCAATAATGTAAGGTTTTGAGCAACCGTTGACTTTTAGTGTGATGTTTGGACAATGTTTGAATGTCTTTGGCGCTTTGTCTTGTTGACTTTTCTTGAACCAGTACTTTTCCTCACATGCGGCCATTCCGACATGCACACGTTTCTCTGAGGCACACATCTACATGGCGCAACCATCTTCTTGACTTTCACTTGATGTGGATACTGAAGAACTGTTTGATAAAGAATTTAGATGATGATTTACTTCATTTGGTGTCAATTTGCCCTCAACTGATGTGGTCACTTGTGCGAGTGCGGTAAACATCACTTGTGGAATGTTCAGGCAGCCATTTTATCTTTGATCTGTGATGAAATGGTTCTCCATCCCACAGCTTTTGCAGATCTGTCGAATGGCAGAACATTTACCTTCATGTGGGAACGAAAATCTACACCTGAAGTAAAACTTTTTTTATGTAGAGAAATCACTCTGTGCCCCACTGCCTTGTGCATTATCTTACCTTTCACATTTATGACTGACTCACTCTGGGCACCTCCTGCCTCCATGTCAGCAGCTAGTTGATCAACACACTCCTCAGCTCTGGCAGCCATGAGAACTCGCTCCAGACTAAGGGGGTCATTAGGATGGCGGATTTCCCGCATACTCCGGGCCGGCGGAAGCCACCGCCGGCCCGGAGTATGCGGGAAATCCGCCGAGGAGGCCTGAAAGACCCACCGCCAAATCAGGATGGCTGGTGGGTCTCCCAATCCGTCCGCCGCTTTTCCGCCGCGGTCGGAAGGCGACCACGGCGGAAAAGCAATAACATGGCTGGCGGTGTCTATCAGACACCGCCAGCCATATTAGGATGCAGGGTGAGTCATGCTTTTCCGCGGCGGCTTTTCAGCCGTGGAAAAGCATACGGACAGTCACTTTGGGGGCCCGTTGCGGGCCCCCTGGGTGAAGGTTGCGTGGGGGGTGCACATGGGGGGTAACTATGGTACCCCCCTGCCCTTGCGTGCACGAAGCGGCAGGCACCGCGCGGTGGCTGCCGCTTTGTGCATGCAAATGCACACCTTTCGTTTTTTGCATTGCGGCGGATGCTGCTTCAAGCAGCATCCGCCGCAATGTAAAACATACAGGATGTGACCGCCAGGGTGGCGGTCACATCCTAATTGCTATGGAGGGACCGCCGCTGCCCATGCGGACGGTCCCTCCAACTCAGGGGTGGCGGACGGACGCAAGTCCGTCCGCCATCCTAATCGGCCCCTTAGTGTTTCTCTCAGTATTCATTGTCTGGAGGAATCTGACATGCATCCTTCAATCACTCTGAGGCTTATAGCTTCCTCATCATTAGATTAATTGAATTTAGAGTGTTTGATGAGCGTGACTAATCTCTCAACATGCTTGTCGATGGTTTCAACAACCTTCTATTATTGTTGGCATTGGATTGATCTTTGATTTGAATTTGATCAGCTTGCGGCATTTTCTTGATCGCTACCTATACAACTTCACCAGCAAGATTCTTGAGGCATTTGATAATCTTCTTATTATCTGGTTCCTCTATTGCATCAATTAAATCATCGAATGTCTCTATCCATTCAGTCCATCTGATGCCAATATTCAGCTTTTTTGTGGCATAAATTGGTGATGGTGGTTTAAAGAAGACAGAGGCATTGTAACCATTGGTGGAATTTGCTGGTGTGGAAAGTAGTGTTCTTTTCGAAGCTTGTTGGTGAGCTTGTTTATGCAAAGCATCTTTGAGACCTTGCTGGCCTCTGGGTCAGTTTGATAATCACTGGAGATGTGACCTCTTTCTTGGCCTCCACTGGAAAAGTACATTTTCACTATTCTAATTGTTGCTCTTTGTTTCTGAATTTTGGAGACCTCTGGAGTTGTTCTGAGCCCCACTCTGCAGCTTTGGTGGTGTGCTGCTTCGGGTATCGACGGCTTCACAAGCACAACCCTGGATGCTTCCTCTGGGGTCACTTTCTCCAGCGCTGTGACATGATGACTCTCTTTACTCAGTTCTGGTAAGCAGGTGACCGTTCCGTGTATCTATATCGCTTTGCCTTTAGACGTCTCTTTTTGCTGTCTGACACCTGGTGGATCTCTGCCTCGCAGCAATTCTGTTCACAGCATTATCTTGCAGTTTGATGCTCTTTCAAAGTCTGCTTGCATCCGCTTTTAGCGTTACCACTCTGTATGATGTATAACTTCAGGTTGCGTAGTAGCACGGTATCTCTCTTTATGGTCTTACCAGCAGGTTCTCGGCCAACAATGTATAGACTTCTCAGTGTAGCTTCAGTTATCTTCAAATGCTTTACACCGACTGGGGCTACGCTTTGACTCCACATATGCCAAACTTTCATTTTGCTCTTCGATGAAGGCATGCCTGGCGCACACAAGCAGTTTACTGGACCACTGCGAAGTCTCTGTGAGAGCACTGTTGATCTTTGGGTTACTTATCCCCTCTCTCATCACCAGTTGTAGCGTCCTTCACTGCCTGGGTACTACCCAATGACTATGCCACACACGGAGCTTAGTAGAACACATCTTTATTTTTCTGCGTGTAAGCGCAAACTCGACATTCTAAACCTGCATTTACTTTGCTACACTCTAACATTAACGTCACAGTTTTACAGAGTCCATCAGGAGCCACAAGGGTTCCGTGATTACTAACTCACACGTTACTACAGGTTGGACCCTACCCATCTAGTTTCTATCCATTACACAGGACTGAAACAGTGCTAGTGGTAGTGTAAAATGAAACTAAAATAATCCTAATGGAGGAGGCACCTCATCCTTGGTCTTTTTAGACCTTTCTTTAGCTTGTGACACAGTGGATCACTGAGGCCATTTTAGGAGCCTGCATGACATAGCGCATCTGAGACCTAGCCATGCATTATCAGTGAGCGATTACTCAGTGTCACTGCCCTCTTTCAAATCTATCTTAAGATATTTCTTTGTACCAGCAATCATTTCTCCTTATTTACACTATATTAATGCCATATAGCTGGGCCTGGCAGATTATTTGCTTGACAGTATTCGAATCATCCAGAATGTGGCCACCCATGTGTACTTAATCTTTTTTTCAGTTTATTATTATGAGCAAAACCAAACGTTAGGTAGACATGTCACACTCCCATCCCTAACATAGCAAACACAAAAAAGCATCTCATGTTGCCAAGTCCAATACCACTCTCAGTGGGGTCTGTAGTCCTCATCGCACGGCACTATAGTCAGACGGTAGTTGAGTCACACAGGTGCTTTTGTGGCACCAGCGGCTCTGAACAGAGCGTATATACCTGTGCAGCACTGTCGTAGTTTAATAGATAGAATCAAAGTTGTGTACATATATCTTCGGGATGGGAAGTTTTGGGTTGCAGTTCTGAATATGTATCCATCTTCTCATCTTAGTAGATGTGGTCTAATAGCAATATAGGATGTGTAGATGATCTGCCTTTGCCCCACTGCTTAGCCACCAGACTTTTGGCCAGAAATAAGTAAATGCCAGCATTTTTCAAAACGATTTCGATATAGGGTGAACCCAGCCCAACATTGGTACTTTAGGGTTTGGAGCTATAGATTTGCTTTGGTAGGTTCTTTCTACAATCACACTCCAGACTTGAAATATTATTAGACAACTCCAAGCCAGCGGCAAGAAATCTGACACAATAGCTCCGCACCATGCACCATGCATGGTGCGACTAAGGGCAGAGCCCATGTTTGCAAAGGCTGAGTGGGATGTGAATCATTATGTGTAGATAGCTGTTTTTCCCATTTATGCTTTGAGGCTCTCATGGGTTATTGCGAAACTGCCTGTGCAGAGTTTTATAGTTTCACGATCAGTGGTTTAGGTGAAGTCGCTGCAAGCAACTGCTCCAGTGGGTCCAGAACTGGTTGCTCCTTCAGGATATTTGAATATGGCTCGGTATGAACTGGAATCACATGGGGAACAAAGAAACAATGGATTTAGGTCCAGATCTCTGTACTTGGGTCAATGTTTAGCATTTTGTCCATCAATTAATCTCTCTACTTTTTATTGTAGCCTTTCCAAGTTTGCACTGTACAGAGTGAGGAGATGATGCCTGAATGGCACCTGCACTGCAGTTGGCATAAAAATTGATTTCATCGAGGTGGGAAATGCATTGTCAGTTTCTGCTGCTAAGTGTGGTAAATACGTTTAGGGATTAAAAAAAAAACATGGTGCACCTGTGCAGAAAGACATATAGTTTGAGGTCAGGTGCAGGGAAGCCTCCCTGAGTAAAGGGTAATGTTAATATTTCGCTTTGGAGATTGGGCAGCTTACCCACCGAGGTAAGCCTGATCATCATAGAATATAAAGTGTGAAAAACTATCTGGTTAGTAGAATAGGAATGTTGAAGAAATAACATAGCATTTGTAGGACTATAATCATCTTTAAAAATACATTTCAGCCAGACACAAATAGTGGAAGTTTGACCCATCACTCAGTCTTGCATTTTAACTGGGAAGTTGCTCTGTTGCAATTTCCCCTCAAAATAGTGTCAACATCTGGTTGACCCATGTACCCAAATATTTCACGGAGTCCTCATTCCATTCTAGTGGCAAGTCTGAGTCAAACCTGATGGTATTGTATGTGAGGAGAAGATTACTGATGTGTGCCAGTTGATGGTAATCCCTGAGATACCACCAAACTTTATGAACTCTCTCTGAATCAGATTTAGAGTTATCTGATGCTTACAAAGATAGAGGGTTATAGCATCTGCATGTAGGAATAGCAGCAATTTGCAAGAAGTAAAGCAAAGGGTACATTCAGCATAATGTTGCCAAAGTGTTATAAAGTTGGGGATAATGGGCACCTTTATTTATTTATTTATTTATTTATTGACATTTGTTGAGCGCGGCGAATACCCGTAGGCGTCTCGGCGCTGACTTAGGGGATGGATCAGTATTTAAAAGACCTTACAGGAGTAGAACTATTGGTCAAATAACCAAGTCTTAAGTTGTTTGCGAAATATAAAGAGGGAAGGGCTAGTCCTAATGTGAAGAGGAAGGGTGTTCCAGAGTTTGGGGGCGGCAACCAGAAATCGCCTGTCACCCCAAGTGACTGTTCTAGTACGAGGCACAACTAGGTGATTGTGATGAGAGGAACGAAGGGAACGGGTTGGGATATAGTGACAAAGATTGTGTTTAAGAAAGTGGGGGCCTTGGTTATTGAGAGCTTTGTAAAGAATGCACAATGATTTAAATTTGATGCGGCTGCGTATCGGCAGCCAGTGGAGTTCCCTGATAGTGTTTGAAACCGATGCAAACTTGGGAAGTCCCGCCAGCATCCGGGCGGCTGCATTTTGAATTGACTGCATCTTATTAGTCACCCGGGATTGTGCATTTAGGAATAGAGCATTACAATAGTCCAGTGCGGACAAGACTAATGAGCTGACCAGAGTTCTCCCAGCAGTGTCAGGTAGGTAAGGTAGTATTTTCCTGATCATTCTGAGTTTCATATGGGCAGTTGCAGCAGTCTTGTTGGCGTGTGCCATAAAATTTAGACCTGCATCAAAGGTGATGCCCAGATTTCTGACTTTAAGAGCTGGGCTGGGAGGAGTTCCAAACGATGTTGGCCACCATACTGGTGACCAGCCCGGAGAAAGGTGACCGAAGATGACCACTTCAGTTTTATCTGAATTAAGTTTGAGGCAGTTCGTGGCCATCCAGTCACCTATGGCCACCATTCCCCTGGTAAATAACTTGGCCACTTCTTCCCCGTCCCCTTTGACGTGTACTTCTATTGATAGGGATGGGCTCTGCAAGCAGTACATTCCTTCTGAGTGGGGCAGTGGCACTTGGTATAACAGCTACACCCACTTTATAAATAAAGCCAGTAGGCGCATATGTTGGAGGATATTTCACAAGTGGGGACATTCTATTGAATCAAAGGCCTTAGTGACAGCCAAAAAGATTGTCACTATGTTGAATTCAGGGTCAACCTGATGCAGAACCATGAAAAGGGAAGTTGTGGGTCATGAAGCAACCCGGTGTATAGCCAGTCTGATAACAGAGTGCAAGCTTCGGGAGAAGAGGAAGCAGTCTGTTGGCTAGTGATTTAGTCAGTATCTTGAACTCACAGTTTATAAGGGACAGAGCTCTGTACGAATCGTGTTGCTTTAGAGATTTGCCTTGTTTAAGAAGGGCTATGAGCAGTGCCTCTTCCATAGTTGGGGAAGGATTTTCTTATTATAAGATTCTTCGAATAGAGCCAACAGATAAGAATGGGAAATGTGGTTGTTGTTTGAGAAGGGGTGAACCCTAATCAACAACAGCCCTAATCCTGGTCAAAGTGACCCACAAACCATTACTAAATAAACCTGGGCTTAACACTCTGGTAGCTTGGCACAAAAGCAGTCAAGCTTAACTTGGAGGCAATGTGGAAAGTATTTATACAGCACACAAACAGCAATAAAGTGAATACACAATTCAAGAAAAATCAAGCACCAATTTAAAAAAAATACTGTAAAATGCAATAAATTATATGACATGAAAACAATAAAAATGCAATCAGTAGAACTGGAACCATGCAATTTCAAATGATCAAGATAAGTAAAGTGCCTGAAAGTGCAAAGCACCGCTCATAGCTATCTGGTTCTGTGAGACTGGGTAAAATCACAAGTTCAGGTTGTCCACAATGGAGCAAAGGCTAAATAGTGACCAGGGTAATTCTGCTGAAGACATTACCTTCTAAAGTCCAGCATGAAAAGTTCCATTTATGGTGGAGAGGGCCACGGAGAGCAGGGAGAGTGTGATGGATGGGTGTCGTTGTAGCTGGAAGAGAGAGCCAAGCGTCGGAGATTAGATTGTTGCTGTGAGAAGATCCTATCTGGCGTCACTGACCTTCATTGCTGGAGATTCGCATTGGCTGTCACCAAGGACTGTCGATACTGTAGCATAAAGTGCAGATCTCATCATGCCAGTCATGGCTGGCAGTCACTCTAGAGTGAAGATTCAGATTAATTGGAGATTCACATTGGCAGTCAGCACATTTGCCAAGATCTTGGTGTAAACGGGCCCGTTTGCGGTTGCAAAGATTTAGTATTTTAACATTTTAAGTCAGAGGAGTGCACTTAAGTGCCAGTCAAGGTTCCGAGACGTAGGAAGTCACTTCTTGGGGATCAGGTACTCACCCCAGTAGAGGCCAGCAGAGGTCAGCATTTCCAGTTTCAGGTCCAGTTGCAGCAGGTCAGCTGGGCAGATGCAGGGAGGCCTATGGCCCATGGTGTCACTCAACTTGAAATGAAGGGAGCAGGTCCAGTCTTCCTTCTCAGTATGCAGTGTAGAACTCAAGAGGCAGGGCTGCAAGGTGTCCTTCTTATGTAGTATCCACAGGTCCAGGAGTGTAATGAAGAGTGGGAGAAGCTTTGTGAGTTTCCCCTTGCAGAGGTGTCTGGAATTTCTTGCCTCCCTGCCCTGTTCCCAGTCTGTCTGAGGGCATAATGGGCTATTGTGAAATCATTTATGTGTGAAATGTGCCAGTGCTTTTGAATGACAAATGTGGTAGATGCCAGCCCTCCCCCTTCCATTTAGCCAGGATGGCCCATTCTGCTAATTGCGGTGGACCTGGACTGGGAAGAGGACCCGCGTTGGTCTTGGAGTTAGTGTGACAAATACATCACGGTCCCAGGTTCAGCGACTTGCATGTAAACTCGGTCAATGGTGTCCTCTATGTAATGGGTAGAAAGCGAATTGGAGATTTTCATGTTCTCATTTTTGTGAGACCCCAGTGAGGGGTAAGACTACGTGAATTGAAGGGATCTATACCCTGACGAAGGCTGCTGTGACCCTTGGGGGCATGTTTAAAAAGGCCAAAACATGTTGGTTCCTGCAGCTGGGATATAGGTGCACTGATCTCCCTTGTATATCCTAATTTAGATGTTTTACCTGTCGAGGGGAACTAGGAATAAAGGTAACTTTTGGTATCCTCTGAGATAGTTTTACTTGCACTTGCTTGCACTCCACGATCCCTTCTTGAGGGAGCATTTTCCCTTTTCTCTTCTTCTTTTTTTCATACACTTTCTTCCCTCACCACTATATATTAAAAAAAAAGTTTTTTTCACTCCGTCCAGTGTGTTGGTCTGCACCTGAACGTCAGATGCGGCCCTATGATGAAGCATGACACTGCAAAGTGTGTGAGGGCAGTATTAAGAAAATTAACTTTTCCCTTTTGCTCTGCCCCTTTTTGTATGAGTTATGAACAGCTCATAGTGAGAATAGGGAGGAATAATAGATTTTATGATTTTGCTCTGAATTAATTTGTTTGCATTATTTATCCTTCTCCCTGTAGTGAGTTGCAAGCTTTGGAGGGGGAGTCAGAGAAGGCTCATTCCCTTGTCTCTCCTTATTGTGAGTTCCATTCTGCTAATTCCCAGACCCTGTATTGTGATACTCTCTGGGAGGAATCCACGAAGACAAACTGTCAACTACACCTATTCATGTGACCCAGGAACAGGCTGAAGGAATCTAGGGCCAGATGTAGGAAAATCGTATTTACCGATTCATAAATACCGAATTTGACCCATTCTGTATTTATGAATCGGTAAATATGAAGGAGGGAGATTTAGGTAGAATCGGTAATTGAATTACCGAATCTGTAAAAATCAGTATTTACCGAATCGGTAAATACCGATTCGGTATTGCCCATTGATTTCTATGGGCCTTGAAGCCCATAGGAATCAATGGGCAATACCGAATCGGTATTTACCGATTCGGTAAATACCGATTTCAGCAAGGGTGCAGGGGGTGTCACTTTGACACCCTCTAGCACCCCGAATACAGGCATGTGTGCCATGTGGCACACAGACATGCCCTAAAGGCATGTCTGTCTGTCACATGGCATTGGTGTGCATGCACACATGTGCATGCACACCTGGATTCGGTATTTTACCACCCAATCGGATTGGGTGGTAAAATACCGAATCTGTAAGGCCTTTGGGACTCTGAAGAGTCCCACCTACATCTGCAAGTTACCGAATCGGTAAAATTGGCCCCCTACATGTCAATTCTTAAATACCGGTCGGTAACGGCCGAAATCGGCCGTTACCGACCGGTATTTAGGCTCCTACATCTGGCCCCTAATGGCCAGGACAAGAACATTTCAGTTTTCTAAAAGTGGCATTTTCAGAATTGTGACTTAAAATCTGTCTTCACCATAAAAGAGGGTTTTGAAATACAATTCCTCAGACTCCAAACATGACTTTTCTACCTGCTCCTAATCAAATGTTATCACTGAGTAAATGTAATAAGGTAACCCAATGATATCCTATGGGATAGGTAAGCCTTACAATAGTGAAAAACGAATCTGAGCATTTTTCACTACAAGGGTATTTAAATCTTAAAACTACTTTTCCAACTTTTTAATTACAATGCATCCTGCATAAGAGCTGTTTAGGACCTATCCTAGGGATGGCCTATATGAATTACAAAGGAGATTTAGGCCTATCAAAAAGTTTTTTTTGCCAGTTCAAAATGGCAGTTTAAAACTGCACACACACATACACACATGTTTAAAAAGTCTACTTAAGTGGGTGATTCAATAAGTATTGGAGGCCCAGTAATAGCATTTAATTGACAGGCCCTGGGAACATGTGGCACTACTTTACTAGGGACTTACAAGTAAATTAAATTTGTCAATTGGGTGTACGCGAATTTTACCATGTTTAAAGGAGAGCGCACAAGCACTTTATCATGGGTTAGCAATGCTAAAGTTTGCAGAGTCCTAGAAACAACAAAAACAAGTTCAGTAAAACAGGAGGAGTGAAGGCAAACATTTTGGAGATGACCCTGCAAAGAGGGCCATGCCATCCAGTCTAGGGGTCTTGCCCACATGAAGCCCACAGATCACCAATATTATCTCTTCAATCAGGAATGGTTGGATTAAGTACTCACATCTTGAGTCGCATTTAGCCAGACAATGACCTTAGCAAGTAAGTAACCAGTGAGGCAAGAGGTGGCCTGACCAATGTGGGAGTCATACAGAGTTGAATAAAAGCTTCAGAATCCTTCTGTAATCTCCTTCTCCTCCATATGAGGGGGAGCCTGTTGCGTCAACAATTTATGTAAAGAGAGAGAGAGTGATAGTCTTCTTAGATGCCAATAAAGCCTTCAATTCCATGGAATGGCCATATCTTTTTGGAGTTTTGAAAAAAATGGGCTTCGGGCCTAAATACCAGAGGTGGTTCTGGCTGCTCTACGGTGGACCTTGCACAAGAGCGAGGTTCAATCGCTTTACTTCTAGAGAATTTCATCTACATAGAGGTACGATAGAAGGCTGCCCTCTGTCGCTGATGCTGTTTTAGCTGGAGATATATGGATTGATGGAATGGGTCAGGGTGGATACGCAGGCCTGGGGCTCGCCAGGTAGACTTGGCTGGGAGGAACACATATTTTTATATGTGTGTGATATTCTGTTATACTTAACCCGCATGCCTCAGATGCTTAGTAGACTGAAGAACATCTTTCTTGCCTTTGGGGAGGTTTCTGGGTTTGCAATTACTTGGGATAAATGTTTGCTGTTTCCATTTAGGAACTGGGATCCAGAACAGGTACTGGCCTTGCCACTTATAGTGCAATCACATAAATGTAAGTATCTGGTGATATGGATCACCAGGAGCTCAGAATCATATGTTGAAATAAACTTGACTCCCTTGTTAGCGTGTCTTGACCAAGATGTCAAGCACTGGCAGCTACTGACGATTTCCTTCCTCAATGTTCAAAATGTTGGCTCTTTCCTGCTTCCACTATATTCTTCAGATTAGCCTTACAGACTTCCTGGTGCTTTCTTTGCATGGATTGATGCGTTGGTCCTCACCTTGTTGGGGGCAGGTGGGCTGCCTAGAGTTGCCTTATGTACCCTTCAGAGGTCTAAATATGAAGGAGAAATAGCTCTCCTAAATATTCGGAAATATTCTGAAGCTGCCCAGGGTTGTGTTGTTAACCACTAGGCCGATGCCACCCGGGGAGATCCAGCATTCAGATAGGACTGACAGGCTCTAGGAAACAGAAGTTATCTACACTGGTTGGATGGTGGCAAGCTGAATCAGATGATGTGTCCAGCTATGGAAACAGTGGTGAGGACTTGGAGGAAACTAACCAAAGAGATGGGATGGGGAAAGGGACTGACCCTGGAAACACCACTGTGGGAAGGCACTATACTTCCATGTGTCGTGGCCCTGATGGGTTTTTGAGGGTGGGGCAAAAATAATAATTTCGACCCTATAAGAGGTCTGGGACGCCAATGGGGTGGTCCCATTCGCTCACTTGTGTGTGGACAGAATACCAGATGACTTCTGCCCACTAGTTGAAGTACTCTTTCCTTCACACTGTCCCCCCGGACAAGGCGACACAGAAAGGCTAACCTTTGGAAATGAGGTTACTGGACGAAGTCGTGGGGGAAAAGGTGATTTCTCTAACATATGGGACTCTGATGAGAAACATGCAAACCCCCCTGAGCGACCTAAGGGATAGATGATCACTGGATTGTGGGGACTTGGATGAGGATGATAGGTGAGAGGCATTAATGTTTCCAGAGGAGGTGGCCATCCCAAGTGACTGTCCATTTGATCCAATCAAAAATCTTACACAGAGTCAATTATACATGCACACTCACTGCTTCATAGGCTGGGCAGGGCTGCTGTACCAGATTGCCTTAGAGGTTGCTGCCAGAAGAGCATGTTCTATCACTTGCTCTGGAGCTACCCTGAACACTAGGTGGTGAGGGGTACTTTGGAGGACTCAATGGGGACACCATTGGAGCTTCTGCCTGGGCTTACACTTCTGGGAATATGGGGACAGATGGACCATACAAGCTCTTAGTTTTTTGTTGTTGTTTTTTTTGCAGAGTTTTATATAGCGCGAACAGGACACACATTCATTTTTTTAGGCACGGGGAGATTAAGTGATTTGCCCAGAATCACAGGAGGTTTTTGGGTGTCGTTACCGAGACTCGAACCCAGATCCCCAGGTCCGAGGTCGAGCGCCCTAGCAGTTGGCCAACTCCTCTCCCTTAGTTAACTTGGTATGTATGGAGGTGAAACCGGACACAGCTAGGAAGTGGGGATCAGGGACAACTCCCCAACACCAAAACTGGGTGGTTGGTATAGAACATTGTAGAGTGATGGAAAGGGAAATTTATCGTGGCAGGGGATGTGATGAGAAATATGAGAAAGTCTGGGGACAGGGGAGTGTTGGCCCTCTGGACTTGATTGATTCACCTACCTGGGTGGGAATGTATTGTCTGTTCTTTCTGGTGTATGTATTGAAACAAGCGGCAGATGTTGCCATTACTAGAAGTATTTTTCCAGGCGCAGAAAATTGCACCTTAGGGAGGTCATGCTTTATATGGACTAGACAAAGATAGGAGTGCAAATCTTGTATTGTTTACCCATCACACCTCTCAACATTCCTCTCAAAAGAAGCAAGCAATGTTTAGCAATATATGTTCTTTATAGCACCAAAAGAGAGCCCACAGTGACCTTAATATATGCCATACAAAGTCTGTTGCTCTAGGCCATAAAGAAAACACAATTGGACTTCTTACCCCCAATCCACAAAGCTATTTTTAGATCTACATTTATGTTCCATATGAGAATGTTTTTTTAAAGTGTAAAACCACTTTTGGAATTCACAGAATTCTGTTTCACACTTTTGAAAGAATGTACTCACTTTTGAGTTTATCTGCTCCCAGAGGTTGGAAACTTTGGAGAGTGGAATTAACAGCACTGGAATGCCCTCAGAATAGCTCGTTTGTGGGGATCCAAAAAACATCACCAAGAAATTCCCAGCCTCAAATAGGTCAGAAAAGCACCCCTGGCCTCGGCAGTAAAACCATTTCCAGTGTCGGAAGGACATCGGATCACCCCGAAAATTGATGGGTTGCAGTTTCTGCAGAGGGAACAATAGTTTCCCGAAAATGGAATGCCATTGCAAAAAATGCGATGACATTTCTGCATGCTCAGCTGTGCCCTATGTGCAGTGGCATATGGGGAAATGTCTCATCACCGTGGGAAATGGCATTTCCCAAAAAGTTTTCCAGCATGTTTGAAACTGTCACAGGTTTCCTTGTACATTTTCAAAATGATTAAACCCACACCCATGCCAGGTCGAAAATCTCTGGCTCTAGATTCGCTATTTTGTTTTAGATTCCTGACTAAAGTTCGGACCTTGACTTGAACCACAGATTTTATTTTTGCGTCAATGTGCAAAGACATTACCGTAGCCTGTTTCAAGTCCAAATGTTAGAGACAAGAAGTCTGTCACTGATATTAGAAAGTTCGCCACAAAGGGCAGACACGGTGGATAATAAAGTTCCCTTTTTTCCGAGTCTCTAATCCACCGCACAGAAGGTATCACTGTTGCTTAGCATGAATTCCAATAAATATGCATTTTGCAGCGCATGCATAACTAATTGCACAGGTTCTGTTAATATTGCACAAGATATTCAGGGGCATGCGCCTTTCCTCTATAATGAAAATACTGCCCCGGGCGAGCTTTGTTTTTTCTTGTCAAGCGCGATTTATGTGCTTTCATTTCAATGAATATAAACTCTAATTCTCATGACAAAATAATTCACCATTAATTTAGGCGAAGAACTCCTTTATTCCCTTTGTGGCGCATTTGATTGAAAATGAAAACCCTAAACTGATCTTGAAACTTGTCTGTGCATTATGTTTAATTTCAGTGACGTCCCCGTATTCTAGAAGTGGTGTTTCCGGGGCTTATTAGCCACAGACATATTGCTGTGTGTGCACTTAAGAGAGTTTTCATAAAATGAATCGGAAAAGTAATAAAAAATTGGAATCCAGATATCCCCAGGTGGAAGTCGGGGAGTTAATTCCACTTCATTATCTTGTTTTAAGCGCTTAGTTTATTTCTGAAATTGTTCCTGATCTTCCCCTGACTGTGCTCGCTACAAGCATAGCCCTGGGCCTGAGCACAGCCAACAAGAGCACCCCTGTGTGTCAGGATAATGATGCAGACTGCTGTGAAGGACAGTCAATTAGGAGGCACAGCCCAAGATATAGCAAATATGGCTCAGCTTAGTTTATTGTTCACATAACGCAGCCCAGCAACCACCTTGTGCTGTGATGGGCAAGGGAGAAAGCACAGTACAGAGCCATGTCTACGAAGAATGGCCGGCTGCTGGTGTTCCATCCTATGCTTGTGCACAAACAGGGGTCCTTATGCTCCACACAACATCTCACTATGGTTCAGAGGTGAGTGTGCACTGTTTAGCACGAAATTTGCACTGGAGGCATACCCTTCTTATAGAAATTCCCATTCACAGATAAACTCAGAAGTTACCTCTGCTTTGGTTGTGAGCCCTCCGCGGCAGCATACATGCAATGTGTAAGTTGTTTCTTGGGAAAATTAACACTTCATTATGTTTATGCAAGCGGGCATTAGTATGTGACGCCAAGCCGCTAGGATGCTTGATTCCGGTCATTGGAGGACCTGGCTTGGCAGTTCCGGCTAGACTGTTCCCATGAGGCACAGGGTCAAGACTGATTTGCATATGGCCAGGTCTAAACTGGGGTGGCATGGTGAGCAAAAGAATGATGGATTTAACCCGGATCTCTTGACTGGGGGTGAATGTTTTGATTTGTTCTGCATTCCGTCCATCAATTGTGTGCCTTTTGCTTTCTCGCCGTAAGTGCGCCAAGTATGCCCAGACGTGGGTCCTGGGCTCACTGTGCCACTGGAATCAAGTTATACTGGCTGAAGAGGGGTGAAACCCCGAAACTGATCGTAGGATGCATGTTTCCGGTCCAGGGAGGACCTGGCTTGGCAGTTCAGGCTAGACTGTTCCCATGAGGCACAGGGTAAAAACTGGTTTGCATATGGCCAGATCTAAACTGGGGTGGCACGGTGACCACGGTGAGCAAAAGAACGATGGATTTAACCCAGATCTCTTGACTGGGGGTGAATGTTTTGATTTGTTCTGCATGCCGTCCATCAATTGTGTGTCTCTTGCAAAGCCTGCTCTGACTATCTTAGTAAACTGGGCTTTCTCTCCAATCATATGGGTGTTTGTGTTGATGTGTCCTAGGAATGCCCCTTTGATGCAAAGCATTTTTCAGCTGTGAAAAGTTCACTATGCACACTGAAAACACCTTTTGCTCTGCTTGGTACATAGAATGTGCTCTTTGGGTTGCACTAGCATAAAGGCTTAGTAAATGTGGGCTCCTTTGTGGCGCTAGACTTCACTCACACAAGATGTTGTGCGATTTCCCCACTTGAGATTTATTATCCCATTACTGTGAACTATACTTTTTCATGTGGAGAAAGACTTCATTATTCAGTGGTGTACTATGTATTTGGCACACCGCTGCACCAAGCATGTGGTGGCCTATCATTTGGTAGTGTTTATTTGGAACGTCTTAGCTAAGTGAAATAATGATATATCCTATAAATATTTTCAATTTGACCAAACAAGGGAAACATATATGATGTTCCATGTTTGATGATTATTTAGAAGAACATGGAGTTAGCAATAGTTGCTTGCTTTGGATTTAATCAAGGCGCATTGTTTGGAAGGTGTTTGCTACATAGCAAACTAGTACATGAAAACTTGAATTAATTTATTAGTTGTATTTGGCACTGGTATTTGCTGGCTTTTTATTGGCTATCCGGGTACAGCTCTAGGTTGGTGTAGGTTTTATCACTTACTAGTTGTGAACAGTGGCACAGCTTGTTGTATATGAATTTAGGACCCCTAGTGTAATTTTCCCGATTCATGCCCATATATAGGTATAAATCACCCTATCCTTATATAGGCATAGAAATCATAACCATGTATGTATGTATGTATGTATGTATGTATGTATGTATGTAGGCATACTTATAGAGCGCAACTGTCACCCAAAGGGTATCCTGGCGGTAAACCATATTTAGACTTAGCCTATGCAGTTCAAATACGGCATGGCTACTTCCACTAGTCCAGAAAATCCACAACGATTTCTTGGAAAAACCCGCCTTCAGCAGACAGGGACTTCCCCTTGCTTGAATATTGATTTATCCAAGAACTCATGGAGTTTTCAAAGAACTGAGTCTTTGATGGCGTTATTATGTCCAACCTTACGTCAAACTAGGCACCTTCAAGGTATAAATATGCCCACACTTGCCCAGACAAACACACGGTGGTTTGGAGCAGTTCGACTATCTACCTACCCGACACAGCTCGCCACAGCAAGTGCAGAAGGAAGCCGACCCTCCAGCAGACGCACTGAGAGAGACGCTGTCTTCTCTCTTGCCGAGAAATCCAGCTCCAGTGTTTCCAAGCTACCCTTGCGGGCTGTTGGGAAATCGAGTCCTGAGAGAGAGATTCCAGACCTCCTTCATTCTAAAACCAAGGTACGGAGCTGATTAGACCCTTAGAGAAATCTTGGATAGGTTCTTGGCAAAAGAATAATGAAACTAAGCTACATCTCACTTACTTCTTCCCTTGTACTAGACCTAGGTTAGGTACACCGGGGTAGGTGTATTTTAGAAGCACCAGTTGAGTACTTTTAGTCTTTATTTATTAATGTATGTAATCTATGTATTTTATGGCTTGGAAACCATATCATGCTTTTACAGTATGATTTTATACAACTCTTCGTACTGTACACATTGTACTTTGCAACCAGTATTACGATTGTAGCAGTTAATTTCCTCTCCATGAGAAAGAAGACTGTTCAATAAATAC
Organism: Lissotriton helveticus; assembly: GCF_964261635.1. Classification (NCBI taxonomy): domain Eukaryota; kingdom Metazoa; phylum Chordata; class Amphibia; order Caudata; family Salamandridae; genus Lissotriton; species Lissotriton helveticus. The sequence continues at coordinate 1,861,670,481 of NC_136067.1, read as the reverse complement.
TTTTATTGAAAACGCCCATCTCTCTATTTCTCTGCACTTCTGGTGAAACGAAGCATGCACGATTGACTGAGTAAAATAACTATCTATTGTTTCAGCGACTCTGAAGATACGTTTTTATCTCGGGAAACAAAGTTGTCATGTTTTAAGCGGTTGTCAGAAACTAATCCCTTCTTGTTTATTGGAGAAAGTTTCTAGTGACCTCTGAGCTAGCTGGCACTCACAATTAAGTCTAATATATTCGATAGAGACCTAGTCGACCTCAGTCATACGTCTAATCTATAGTAAATGTTATTCCAATTTGCAGAGCCTATTGAGAATATAGGAACAACACTACATGGCGCCCAACATTTGGTAAGGCGATAATTTAACGCTAGATACTAGAGTAACTCAGTCGTGCTTTTCACAGAGACCCCTTTACCCCGTAAAATACTCCAATAGACGTCTGGAGTGGGTAAAAGGATACTATCCACCAAAACTGAGTAGGACGAAAAATCCTATGTATTAGTTTTTGTTTTTTGTTCAACGTTGAAGGATACAGTGTTCCAAAAATATTGTGCACCTTATCTTTGTTTCCTTGAAACTTGCTATGCAAACTTTCGGTCAACAAAATGACGGAGAGTGGCGACGAAAGGGAGAGAGCTGCAGCAGCATCTCAGGCAGTTTTAGACAACACAAGTCTCCAACAGGATGACCCGGGTGCTATACTCATTCCTGTAAACTTAAGGAAAATTATAGCTATACAACTTATAGAAAATTGTCCATCACCCAGAGGTGGTAGAGTAATATTTGTGATAGAGGCACATGAATATCGGCAGACAGAGGTATTCTATTCATGGAATATCTTTCCACAAGCAAATCCAACAACACATGTGTTCCACTTCTATAAGATAGAGGAATATCCACTGGAATACGTTCCTTTCGAGGTCATTGAAATTCCACTAACTTACCAAGAGCATCAGCTCTGGTTTAAAGGTGCCCTACAACATCAAAATCACATTACCAGGCTCGGTCCACTAGGTAGACCAGGAGCAACATGGCCGGTATTAGCCAGCTAATCACCACATCCTGCCATTGAACAAATGACAGGTCCAGAACTATTAGCTCAGCTAAAACAATTAATTAAAATACATAGACAGTTGGTTCAATCTGTCATGCGGACTTTAACAGTCCAACCTGCTATGAGGATTCCACAGCACACTCCTCATCACGGGAACACAAACAAAATTATACCATGGACTATACAATCAGTCATTGGTAAATTACCAGCAAAACGGGAACAAATTTGTTCTGGTTAGCTAAAAAAATTACTCAAATAGAGGCAGTATTTCCTGATAGTACACCTCATGAGAAACACAGGATTCTAACAATCTGTTTACCAATGGGGATTGCACCACATGTGGAGGACTGTGACACTTGGGGTACAGTCTTTGCTTCAATCTACACAAAAACACATGGTGTCCCTTCTATGGCGGTGATACCAGACGTTCTGAGACAGATTCAGAATGAATATGGACAAGAACCTGCTTTAAATCTTGGTATGAAGTTACTAAAAGATTTCAAACAGGTCTCGGCGTTACTATTAGCCAACATAAAAGGTGAAGCAGCATCCGTGGCACTCCGCCAAAAACTAAAAGAAACTAATATAATAGAGCAACCATATGAACTCGCAAGAATTGTTGCAAAATCGTATGAAGAACTAGGTAGAGATTGTTTTGGTGGGAAACCAGTAAAACCCCAACTAACTGAAAATCCTGAAATAGTTTTTATTAAAAATAATCTCACTACTCCTAAAAAGAAGTGGGAAAACACTAAACAGACACTTCCTAAAGAGAAGCGTTCTCAGTCCAGAGGAAGGTCTCCTCAACAGGAGCCCTCTGAAAAGAGGTATAACTTCAGAAATTGGGATAATTTGGGAAAACCTGATAGATATCAAGATACTGATACACGTTCCTCTCGTACCTTTTAGACTTCCTTGCAGAAATCCGAAAGAAGATGACGATCAGAACCAAAGGAGGAACGCGTGAAGTCAAAAGACAAACAGCAGTTTCCAAAAAATAAGAAAACTCAATTCACTAAGTAGAAGGTAGCAAGTGTAAAGATCAGACATGCCGAGGATCTTGAGGACACAACTCAAGAACGGGGAGTGGGCCCAGACAATGCTAGACAGCGCAGCAGAAGTGACCATAGCTCGCAAGATCTTGAAGGATCATTTGGAGACAGTGGACTTGAATGAATGCATTCAAGTTGAAACTGCCGGAACCAGGGTTAGTGTACCCCATAAGTTATATGAAGTAACACTCCGGATGGAGGGGGACATAACTAGAAAAATAAAAGCACTCATTTGGGAGACGCTGTCTAAGGGTTATGACATTCTTCTAGCTGAACAAGACTGGCCACCTGAATTTGTCAGGGAGTGCCCACATGGCGAAGAGATAATTATGCCAGCTATCTCAAATCACATTCCAATTCATAAAAAATACACCTATGCCAGAAAATGGGCTGTAGCCCAGGTTACAGCATTATACAAAAATCACGTAGGATGGGATGAGGATTCCCCTCACCATAAAATCCAGTTAAAAACACAACCAACATCGCAAAGACAATATCCTGTTAAACAGGAGGCTAAGAAATAGGCCAGGGAGATTTTAAATCACCTTGAATACCAAGGGGTGATTGAAACATGCACCTCGTCTATGAACAATCCTTTGTTTCCTGTCTCCAAGCCAGACAATACATATCGTCTAGTTTTGGACTACAGACACTTAAACTCTTGTTTCAAAACGTTTGCAGTACAAAATGCACACAGTGCAGCACTGATGAATAACATTGTGCGGAAAAAGTATAAAACCTCATTAGATATTTCTAACGGTTTCTTCTGTCAAAACATTGCACCAGAAAGCAAGAGCTTGACCGCTTTCTCAATTATGGGGACACAGGAACAATTTTGCCGTCTCCCCCAGGGATTCAAGAATAGTCCAGGGTTATTTTCAGCCAGAGTAACAGAGTTACTACAAACGTACGATAATGAGGCATTATCTTATGTCGATGACATCTATCTTACAGACGATGATTTGGACGTGCACTTGAAAAGAGTGAATACCATAATACTTGGGTTTGCCTCTGAAGGGTACAAATTCAATTTTAAGAAATCACGAATTGCCCACCTCAACGTCCTATTTTTAGGATATGAACTTTCAAGTGAAGGCAAAAGCCTAGCTGCAAACTTTCTAGAGAAATGTGCGCTGCTCCAACCTCCAAAAACGCTGAAAAACTTACAGTCAATTCTAGGTTACCTGAATTTTGGAAGAATATATGTTCCAAATTACGCAGAAAGGGTTAAACCTCTCTAAAAACTAATAAAACCTGATTTCAAACCAACTAATTGGACTCAAAAACACACAGAAATTTTGCGTTCAATGCAAACAGACATGTTAGCAAAAAACACAGTTACAGACACGCGACAACGTGCCCAACCTTGTGATCTGAATCATCCCAGGGAGATCCGGATTCACATACCTAACCTTTATTGAAGGTGAAAAGGTACCAATAGCTTACAAATCACACTTGTACACACAAGCTGAAATGAAATTCACTTCAACAGAAAAGATTCTGGCAGCGGTTCAAACTGCAGTAGCAAAAGAGAGAGCCCTCGCGCAGGGTAAACGCATAATGATCGTTACACCTGTACCTGCCTTAGAGGCTGTGACAAAATCGAGCATTCCCAATGCTAAGGCTTTACATCCGAAATGGATACAATGGGTTAATTCTCTTGCTGCAACAGACGTTGAATATGTTTTTGACCCCTACTTAAAAACACAAGAATTTCTACAATACGAACACGAAAGTCCTCTGCCCACTGAGATTCTGCCTCTAGAACATTACGGATGTATAATTTATACAGATGGATCAGCACAGCCCGCAATTGGGGGTAAACAAGCCTATAGTGCTGCATGCACGATTGTTAAAGGTCGCTGGCGCAAAGGTAAATTTCGACCTATGGTCACCAAAACTCAATCACTCGGAGACTGTACAGCTCAGCGAGCTGAACTACAGGCTTTCAAGATGGCGCTTGAAAATACCGATCGCGAATTCCCCACACTCATGGTGTGCGTTTCGTATTACTGCGTCCAGTCTTACAATGAATATCATGCAGAACTGGTTTCAAAACGGTCTCAAAGACGCAAAAGGTGGCATAATTAAGCATAAACTGCTTTGGGAACAAGTAGTTCTATTACAGAGAGAATTACAAAAGACTCACGTGATCCATACACTGAGTCATCAGCGTGATGGCGTTCACGTTGCAGGGAATTCATTGGCTGATGAATCCGCGAAGGCAGCTGTGCAAACGGCTTCCGTAGCTGCAACCACTCGTTCAAAAACAAAAATAGACAGCAAAATAATGCAAGCTGTCACCGCTTCAGTAAAAGACAGTGGTAAGACACTCCCAAAAGGCTTTCCTGTAAAGTACTAATATATAATGGATGCAAATAATGTTCCGTTTGCTCGAATCCCTGGAGTGGGGGATAGGGCGATTCCAAACATGGAACATAGGTTAGGGCTAATCTTAGCAGCACATGAAGGGTTAGCATTTGAACACGCAGGCGTTTCAGCCACAGTATCATTATTAAAACAGAGATATTGGTGGCCACGCATGAGGAAACAAACTAGAAACTATGTTCTAGAATGTGAAATCTGCCAAAAATTAAAGTTTCAACCGTAAAACGACCTGCACAGACACCCCTTCTAATTTCAGATAAACTGTTAGCGTGTGTTTACCTGGACCACTGTGAGGGATGGCAACTATAAATATATCATGGTCGCAGTGGATTCATGCACAAGATTCATTTGGATGTGTCCTCAGTGCTCGGCTGATGCCCGAACTGTTATAAAAGATTTGCGAGTCTTTATCGGCACATACACAATCGGCACGCTACATTCTGACCAGGGTCCTGCGTTTAGCTCTCAAGCTTACAAAGACGCCATGGCCAGCTTGGGCTTTGCATTACGGTATTCAAGTCCATTCCATCCTGAGGGAAATGCGGGAGTGGAAAGAAAAAAACGTGACATAAAGCAATCTATAACAGCTAGGGTATTAGGCTCGGGTGATGGGTGGGTCAAACATCTAATAAGTGTCCAACGTAGTCTTAATAATCTGCCAAGAAATTCTCTGGGTGGAATCACTCCATATGAATTACTGTTTGGTACTAGAATGATCATCCAGGATCTTGATCGTCACACTTCAGTGGTGGAACAAAAACCTTTTGATATCAAAGACCGTTTGGCTGCTTTTCAGGACTTAAATGAAATAAGAAGAAGTCTGAGCAACACAACACAAAAGCCAACGACCACTGAAGCAAAAACCACCTGTCCCAGGAAGACCTGTCTGAATTCCAAAGATTGGGGATCTAGTCAGGGAAAAGATCGCGGTGAAGAAGGAATTTGGGCCTTCTTACAGAAAACCAGTACCTGTCTTAGCAATCCAAGGAACAAGATCAGTGTTACTACCACCACTTGCTGGGAAAAGGGATTACAGAGTTGTGTCCATCGACCTCGTCAAACCACATCATGTGGCCGATAATAAGTAGTAGGCCCAGTGGACTCCCAAGATGTAGCAGATGACCAAATCTTGCTACAATCCAAGAGGTTCAAACTGAAAGATTTATCACCTTTGATAAACCTGCAGTGAGAAAAGAAGGACTATGCAACAAAGCAATAGAACTTTTGCCTCTTGAAACCCAAATAACAGTTCGTCAAGAACACCTGTCTACAATGATATAGCTTCTGACTATACAATTATGACAAAGTAAGAAACAGCTCCAGCGATTCCAAACAATCCTGATGCAATTCCAACAATTGACAGAACTGCCTCTGGCTATTTTATCAACTTTGAAACACTTTCTGAGGATCCCAGTGAACCTGAAAATACGCCAGCAAATAAAAATTTCAAAGAATAGATAACAGAACTCCTTCATCAACTTGAAAATACATATCTGGTTTCACCATGGGTTGAATTTTGGATTGTGTTAGGTGTACATTTTCTCCTACTTTGGCTCATTCTTGTACTGAGTTTGGGAAAGATGATAGATGGAAAATACAGTACAATGGACACAGCAAGTAAGAATATCAACTTGCTCCTGAAACCTCACAAATCATCTCATCGTGAACGAAGAGACCTGTCATCAGTGAACATCACAGCCGTTCCTATACCTGGTGGTATAGCATGGGACACAACTGATTATTACATTTATGGCCCGGAGGATCTATTGAAGATTCCACATCAGTTTAAGGTTTCTTTGAGTGACTTTGTCTCACCCAGCACATTTTCTGGTGATTGGGACTTTGAAACTGTGAATAATATGATGACAGATTTAGAAATGTCAGCTAAATTCACAAAACATGAATACTTAGAAGGTTCATCAGATTATGAACAAATGTATTGTTTTAATCATTATGGTCACCATTATTTGCGCAAATCTGTAAACCCTAGAAATGTTTTTACTTATAATCAATGGGAACATTGTCCAACACTGCCACAAGGCAGTTCAAAAACATTTTATGAAAAGTTTCCATACTTCTCAGGGTTTAATGTCTCAAATCCAGAAACGTTTTATTTAAAAAAATGTGAATAAGACAGGAATGAAAAACATGTTGACTAATACTAAACAAATTTATTCTGTGAACTTTTATGCTCAGCTGTCTACATTAGGTTTTAACTTTTGGAAAGACAACATTGAGACAAAACCTGTCTGGGGCACAAAAGACTGGCAGGTGCGAGGTTTTGAAACCTTATTCAGAGCCTGCATTATCCCAGAACAAATATTTTTTTTAAATGACACTGTTCAACAAACATCTTGGCTTGGCTAAGATAAAAGATTTAAACAAACCGTCCATAGCTAAACCCACAACTGACAGTAATAGAACTGCAGGTGAGGAGGTAGATGTTAAACGATTTTACAACAGAACAGAACTAATCCTGATTGGAAAAAATGGTTAATCTGGCCCACAGACACGAATAACTGTCAAGATAGATTCATGAACAAAACACAAGGGTTCACAGTAACTAGGCCAGATCCAAGATATTCCCAGAGACAACATCCAGGGATAGTTACAACATACAGTGTAGGAAAACTATGCCTTAAGTGGCTACAGAAATCTACACATCCAGAAATTAAACAACACTTAACTTTACTTAAAAAAGGCATTGATTTACGAGACTTCTTACTTGGACCTCGTAAACCACGTCAAAAACGTTTCATATACGCCGGTATATACACTGCTTACAATGAAGCATGGAAAATCACGCAAATGGAAACTGCAGAAAGAATACGAGAAATTGATCGTATTAATTTAGGGAAAGATCTCGCTGTAGTGGACAATGGGTTAACAACTCTGTCCTCCAGAATCTATTCTTTGGACAGCATTGTATCCTCTGCCATTGACATAATAGAGCAAGACTTGCTAATGTTACAACATGGTCAGTCTCAATTACGTTCTATAATGCTGCTAGGCTGGACGTTACAAAATCTCCATTCCGGCTAAGTACCATGGCGTCTAATCAACACAACATCATTGTTTACTGTATTTAACCTTACAGATAACCAAATCTCTTTGGCACAAAGAGGAGCAGACTATACGGTGCTGAGCATAGAAAAACTGGAAAGATTACCATTAACTGTTTCTGAGAAGCCAGTCGTGGGATGGATAATACATGGCACCATCACGATACCAGTGACAATTTTCCAGTTTCAGTATTGCTTAAGACACATACCAGCGGGCCTGTATGAAAGGTTGGGTGAAGAGTACATTAAGTCGACCTGGAATTTACCATACACACACAAATGTTGGAGTGGGGGAAAGGAGGTATTTCTTAGTGGAAAAAATTGTAAGAACTTGCTAAGCGGTACACCTTTATTTCAAGGTATTAATTTACACGGAGCCTGCAAGGGTTCTTCAAATAACCTTTCTTGCCACCTGCACGGTTCTCCAGCAGCAGTATTAGACCCAGTTTTTAGGCAGCTATCCAATTGTAGCTTCATAATGTTGAGTGATCACAGCTGTTGTGGAATGATGCCAGGTATAGCCTATCTAGTTAGCGTGTCAGCCAGGGTCACTTGTTGTATGCAAGTATTGTTTCCTAAAACCAAGACAGACGGGGAGTCACCGCTATGGCCTTCACTGAATATCTCTTCTATACAAATTGGTACTTTAAGCAGAATGAAAGCCATTCTTTTACAAAAAACTGTGCCACTGACCTCGTCCAGAGAAACGTTTGATCTGCAAGTCGCAAGGACTTCTGCGTAGATACATGCCCTATTATCAACGAACTGTCCAGTACATTTCGCAGAAATGTTAGGTAGTATCTTAAACATGTCTGATATGAGTGGTATTGTACATGTATTTAAGACAGTTTTTTCGGGACTGTTAGCACCCTTTGAAGCAGTCCTAGGAATTTTTCCAAATTTTGTGCACTCTGTGTTCGGCGGCCTGCCTCTCATTTTGGAACTCGTAGTAGGAATTCTATTTTTGTTTCTTCTGCTCCAATATGGCAAGTCCAGTCACCAACGATACCCAGACTACCATGGAGAACGCTCTCCTAGCGATGCGGTACCGTGACAGAATTACACAGATTCTTGGCTCGTTTAAGAGATCTGAATACCACATAGTTTCTTTCGTTCAGACCAATCTGGCAACATTGCATCTTACCTGTTCTACGATGCCTGCTTTGCGGAGAAGAATGCGTGTTGGACTTTTGTCTTAAACTTCCATCAGCACTGCCAACGGATGTTGACACTTTGCTAGGTCCGGTAACGGCTCATGCATCGTGTTGCCCCCAACGGCTACCAATCCTGATGACGGCATTCGTAGAGATCTCACCAGCAACTACAGCTAATGGTGAGGTACGTGGAACAACAGGCACACAGGTACCATCTACTGCGAACATTGCTAATGTTTCAAGTTGTAAATATGAGATGACAGCGTATTCATACTATAATCAACAATAGCAAGCACTTTGTCCAAATTATCTTGGTCTCTTTTCTATTTGTCTTAATCATGCAGCAGCTTGCATTTGGGATAATTTCCTAATGTCATTATAAATAACATATATCTTTTAGAATGTGGGGAATTTGCACCTAAAAGAAAACAAATAAATTCATGTCCTCAGCAGGAGAGAACAATGTTTTTTCACTGCAGGCAGTGTAGAATGTTCTAACCACTGTTGACATAACTTTCCCATCGAATAGGTGGTAACAATACCAGACTGTGTTGACTGAGAATATTGGGGATCACGTCTACTTGATTTAAAACCAGGTATGGGATTAAGAAAATGGGCATGACAACCATTTATTGCCACTAGCCACAATAACCACCTGCCATGAATCTAAAATGAAGAATTAAATGTACCGTTCTGAACCAGTCGAGTCATTCATTTCTTTAATTTTAGCCCACTCCTAGACAAGTAGTCTGCTGGAGTGTTTCATTCAGAAAAATCATTCGCGTGGGAATCAAACAGGCTTGAAACAAGGTTCCGTGCCTTGAACCCAGCAGGACTTCATACCTCAAATCGATTTCAAATCAATAGTGTCCTTCCAGCAATCATAACCTCTAAGGACCAACCGATTTACAAACATACTAGTATATATAAACTTTGTTTGAGTAAGCATATATTTTTGGGTGGTGTTGGAGTTCATTTAAAATAATAGGACATGGGGTCTGAAGTATCATATACTGTGAAAATAGGAATATTTATCTTTTTGGAACTCTCTGCAGGGGGGTCAGACAATGTTCCCACTGTGTGTAATTAAAACAGGGACGATGTCTACCTGTTCTATGTAGAAAATGGTGTCTATAGTGATGGTAACAGAAAATAGCACAGTTATCGGAATTAAGATATAGATCCTCTGATTCAAAAACAGTATAATACTCTAATTCAGAAAGCATTATCCTAATCATCTGAATGCAACCCAGGTAATATTACATCACCCATAGAAACTTTGAACACATGTGGTATCTGCAGGATCTCTGTGGGACCAAATATATTGAATGGAACAGTATCCCAGACAATTCCATCAGTGACTGCAATGGCTGAAATGTTAATGAGGGACAAGTCTCTTTTCAGTTTATGCAATAAAGAATTGCGGGGCAACACCCCATTGACCAGCATGTAGCAGAACATTCCAGTAGGTATTGGCCATTAATCAGTAGGAAAACAACTGTCACAATTCCAATCCACATGAACAAGAAAGACAAGGAAAGAATAGTCCAGACATATATCCAAGGAGGGACTAGATAAGTGTGTTTTAACCATGAAACAAAAACACAAAACCATGCAGGAGGTGTGTGCAAAACAGAACTGTTGGAAGAAAAAGTATCTTGAATCATATAGTACCCGGAGGTACTCAGCTGTAAAACAGGAAGTTGGGATTCAGCAGTATGATTTGAAAAAGGCAACTCAGATGGACTCGCCAATTGTGTGGAAGACGTTATACTAGAATCAGGTATCGTGTCAGGAAAATTGTCCGCGGAGGACTCAGCCTACCATTCACTCAGAGGATCAACATCGGTGGTGCTTACAGGCTGCAACGAAAAGTCTTGTGGAAAAAAATTGCTATTCTGTGGCATACTATGAAGAATCAACCACGTAGTGTAGTTTGACATGTTCAATGGAGACAAAGTACAGAGGTCGCCAGGGGTGGAGAACCTCCAAGTTGTCTACATTTTTATTGTTGTTAAGATTTATACCATGGTTTTTCAGGAAACTCACAGGTAGGTCTGACATCCTTGTCTGAACTAGGCTTGCCATGTGGTGGTGCAGAAGGTCTGGTCCTCAAACTATTACGTCTTAGAGACGTGTACACATTAGCAATAATAACAGACAACTCGCATTCGTGATCAGCTACTCCCACCACAGCAAGCCACTGGTGTATAGCCAAAACTGCTTCACCTTTAACATTAAAAAGAATCGTTTCGGAGACTGCAGGGAAATTTCCCACAGGTGTCATCCCCAAATTGAGGGCAAGACCTGCCCCATGCTTATTTTGTATTTGTTTGAGGACGTTCCATAGAATGGCCATCGAGGGAGTGCCATAACAAAGAGTGTGTACTGTGGCAAACATTGTCCCCCAGGTGTTGTAGTCAGGTAGACTGGGGACCAGTTAATGGGGTAAGCATATGGTTAAAATGTGGTGCTTGTCTTGTGGACCCCTAAGGAGAAACAGGCTCAAGTTGGTCTATTTTCTGGGTGATCTCAAATGGTATTTCTTCACAATATATGCATTTTTTCCTGTACCTGAATGAACAATTACAGGACAAATTACAGGCCAAACCAGTTGTAGGGCCTGTCCTTATATGCCAAGTCTAGGTGGATTAGCTAGCAAACCATTAGAAATATATTGCGTTAGACTTCGATCTAGTCTGACTAGTTGATTATACAAAGCATATGTCTCTACTAAATTAATATTCGCCATATGAGGATATGGATTATAACCCACTAATGCTGGCTTTGTAGCCCCTTAAGTACTTAAGGGACCCATTCTAACATTCCCAAGAACGTGGGGGAGGCGCCATTAAACCACGTCTGGTGTTCCCAGATGGTGAGAGGAATCAAGATGCTCATATGGACGATATGCATCAGGTGCTTGCGGCTCTGTGTATTCGTGAAAAGTATTATCAATAACATCAACAGCTGGAAATGTGACCCAGGAATAGAAAACCTCAAGGCAGTACGCTTGCATCCACCTCTACAACAAAAATCACAGGAGCACCTTCATTTGGGACATGTTGTGACAGGACGGCAGGTAACAGGAGTAACAATGGGGTGTGCCATAATTAATCTAGGAACTATTCAAAGCGTAGCACAACAAGGGCTATAAAACCTTGAAATATTCAAGCTTAAAAACCAAACAGAACTAGGTACTTGCTAATAACTGTCGAGGTGAAGTCCCTAGCTCCATGGATGACTCCGGGAAAAGATGCAAGGGTATCGTGAACAAGCACAAGCACTACTCATTGTTTCCGCAAGTAAGTACCAGACCCAACGTCGGTGGCGCCATGTTGCAGGGGGTTCTGCTCTGCAACAGAACTATGCTTGGAATCATAGGACATCAGTATGTAGGAATTGAGTCAACATACCACCTTAGTATCTATGAGTCCAAGTCCGACTAGCTATGGAGCCTCACTTGCCCTCCTAACTTTACCAGAGAAACAAGTGAATTGGCACTCCAGAACACAACCCTCTACAGCACCGATACTCTCTACCAGCTGAGGTATACCGCTAAAACCAAATGCTGCCAAGAATTCCACCCCTTGGAAATCACCCATCTGTGCCCTCACTGTGAGACAGAGCTCTTTAGCCCCCCTCAGAAGGATGAGCTGTGGGAATACCAAATGCTGTTGCTCAACTGCAGATCTCTACCCAAACACAGTCTGGAGATTTCAATGCTGCTGGATGAGCTCATGCCAGACATAGTCTTTTTGACTGAAACATGGCTCACCCAGGACTCAGAGCCCGACCTGGTTCAAGCACTTACAACAGGCTACCAGATCACCCACCTGGACCGCGTACAGGGAAAAGGCGGGGGGCTCGCCATCATCTGTAAAGACGTCTACACCTGCCGGTGCACTTCAGAGCCCATCACAGACTGTGAAAGTATGCACTTTGCCATTAAATTCTCCCCTAACAAAAGCTTCACTGGCATCCTCATCTACCGCCCTCCCGGAGCGCTCAAACAGTTCCCCGCTGCGCTGCCTTCTGCCGTGGCCAAACTAATTATCTCACCGGCGAACTTCACAGTACTAGGCGACCTCAACATACACTTCGACAATACACAGGACAATGTCGCCAACGAGCTAACGGCCAGTCTAGCGGCAGTCGAACTAGAGCAGCTTGTCCCCTCCCACACACACATAAAAGGCCACTTACTAGACCCTGTATTCAGTAACTGCCCACAACTAGCAGTTGGCACTCTCAGTCGTCTCCCATGGACTGACCATTTCCTGATTCCACTCACTTGGACCTCACGCAAGTGCACTCCATCCCCCCATATCCCCCCATATCGAGGAAAATAAAGGTATTCCAAAGGTGGATTATAGCATCATAAATTGTAAGATGTGCGGCAATCCAAAGTTCAAAACCATAATATCAATGGTGTATCAGTAGGTACATAGCATGAATGTTCAATAATATCCCCGATGCATTTCGAGCCACACTGGCTCTTCGTCAGGGGGTCCGTAAATCGATTAGGAAAAAAAGTGAGGAATAACGCTGTGGTATAGCGTAGATGGCATATCTCAATGATACTGTTTGTTGAGATATGGCGTCTACACTATACCACGGTGTTATTCCTTATAATGATGCTATAATCCACCTTTGGACATATGCAGGTTCTGTGTGAAAGTACGTGGCACAAAAGCAAGCGTGTTTATCTAGTAACGTGTTCAAAGGAAAATGAGGCCTACAACATGCACAGTTAGGCTAACATAGAAAAAACTATGGCCATGCAGGAAACACACGCCAGCTCGATTTTCATTGAGACACAAGTGTGTTCAGTTGGATTCTGCTTACTGATGTGAGCTTGGTTGTAGTTTTCTTCACTATTGTTGCGACAATGAAGTTTGGGTGTTATTAAAGGCAAGGGCTTTTGTGAGAGTGAAGTATGGAATATTTAACAACAGACATCACATTTTTCTAGACACATATGCTTCTGTTTTTAACTGTAAACCATTAAATATTCTCCATGACACTGTTGCTGATGTGCGTTTAGAGACAAAATCACACACTGACTTCCAGTAACGTGTTCAACCAGGATTAAGCTGGTGAATGCTGGCATTGATAGTCTATATTCACCAAGTAGCTATTTGCCTCCTACTCAGGGAGCCTCAGGCCCTCCTGAACCTTGGCAAGAGTCTTGGCCCCCATTATCCGTGCTTGCCCTATTGTCCATGACACCAACGTCAGTGCTCTTGCAGCATTGAACTCATAATACACCTTAACATTCAGGTGATGGTATTATTATAGCACCTAGAGGCACCATTTCTGATCCGTCACCTGCAGGGAGAGTGCACGACCCAAGCACAGATGTTATGTGGTTGCGCTTTTTAAGCAATACCGGACCTGTGTTGCACAGTCTCACTGCATCCGATTGGAGAATGATGTCCATTAATAACCACATACGCATGCGTTGTTGGTCTCCTTTTAATTCAGGGCATCAAGAAAGCGAGCAACAAGCAATCACCCACGCTTCATCCCTGTTCAGACACTTCACGGTGCAGCTGTTGACACTGCCGCAGCAAGGGATGGTGTCAGCAACTTGGAGTAATAGATACATAATTAGATTAGGTTTACTGTCAAAAGCAATAGCTTGAAAAGCAAGTAGTGAAAGAGTGTGGTTAAATGTATGCAGATTATACATGACTCCACTAATCAGCCTGGTGTGTCTGCTTTACTGCACCCCTGCGAACGGTGGCATTTTCATTTTCTTATCGATGTATGAAAATCCTGCCATTTGGACTGTTTTCTATCCCCCAAGCGAGGGATGCTGAGTCGAATGCATCACCTCGGAGTGTGCTAATGTGTTGTACCAGCACACTGGCTAATGGTGTCTTTTATATTCATGATAAGATATTTATAACGAGTGACTTAAACTTTCATGTTTCTTAATTAAAAGAGATTTTCTCAACTAGTTGTAACCTGCATTTGGCCTCGTGATGCCTGGTGGAATAACAATGATCTGCCAATTAATATGTAAGGGCTCAGGACTGATTGTTGCTCCTCTCCCTCTGCATATTAAGGAGGGTTCTGTAATTAATATTCTGCCTGCTTGCCTGCTGCACACAGGGCATCATCTTTGCACCCGGCTCCCAACAGGCAACAGAAGGAACGTAGTCAAAAAGAAAAGCTTTTGGGATGCTTTTCTTTAGGGTGTTTACATTGTATGTTATGTGTCTGGTGGTTGGGAGGGATGACACAATTCTACTCCTATTAATGCTCATCTTGTATTATATAGTCTACTCTTAGTTATGCCACGCTGCACTATTTTGTGAATGGACAAAACATCCTAATAAGAAATATTAATGTTCGTTTTAAATTGCAAAATTAACTTTCTCTGTTGCTTCATTATTTTTATGTACATGACTACAATATCCACCATTGTCTGTTTGTATTTTTATCATTTGATCGCGTCGATTTGGGTCGTCATTTCAAGTGCTGAAGAAAAAACTCCCTGGCCAGTAAACAGGAGTTACCTGCAGAGGTGGTACTACAAGACATACAGTAAATCCGAGCTCTTTGGGATTCCCAGGGACATATTTTTCAAAAGGTGAAACATATAGGCATTCATCGACTGAAAAGCACCCGGAATCTTGGCACTGCATGTGGATACTGGTGTGGAGAGACTCATTTTCACACGAATTCTCCATTCCTTAAAATAAAGCGTGTGATAGCATGGTCAATCTACATCACAAAACTACAAAACTGACCAAGATTGGTAAGTCGAGGTGTTAACATGGCGATGCAATGATTGTGCATAAATCATAATATGCGCCTTGGACTCCGACCCATGTGCAGCAGAAAAAGCGGTTGTCTTTGGCATTGTCCAACATTTAAGACAATTCATTATCAGAATCCTCTCAAGATGTTCTTTTTTACAGCGCATGGCATGTCATACATATTTTTAAAGGCTATGCTTGAGAGAAAGTATTCACAGAATGTTTGTGAACCTCACAGACTGACCAGTCACTCTTCCAAATACACACCAGGGACCTTATTTCATAACATGTTGCAGAGCATGCAATATGCCAGTCACAGTACATTATTATTTAGTCACTGTATGGAAGTGTTGAGTAAGAAAATGCACTCATGCATAAGGTATGTTTGTATTTTCTCTATTGAACATTGTGCAAATGGTTGCTTTCAAGTTTTGGAGGAAAAGATATCCCACGGTATTTTTAAGATGTGAGGAGGAAATGTAACTCCTTTTCAGGGGTTCTATGTTCCCCAGCACAGGTACCTCTATGTGTGCATGCAAGTATCTATTTGTATGTTTAGGTGTTTACGTGTATGTGTCCAAATCCAACTCAAACTAGCCAATCTCTATAATCACAGGAAGAACACGACAACATCCTTACACATATCTACCACTGAATGGGGAACAGCTGCCTCCACTTAAATGGTTCAAAAGCCGAAATCCTGATAACTGTCCGGGACACAAAAAGCAACTTCCTGTCTGAATTTCCTCAGAAAATAAGAGTCCCCCAGCTCCTAATCAACCAGTGGTAAATCTCAGCATCTGGTTTCACAAATGCCTTTTCTTCAAACACAAGATCACAACAGTTATCAAAAGTAACAATGAACACCTCATGATGATCAGACGGGTCACCCCTCCTTCTCCAATGTAGACAGCACATTAAACTTATCAGCAAACGGATGCTCTTGTGCCTTTACTATAGCAACATAGTCTATGTAGCACCATACAAAAAGGATCTACAAAAAATGCAGAGGATACAAAATCAATTGGTAAGAATCTGTCTCCGAATAACAAAATCAGAGCACCCATAAACTCCAAAGAATCTGCAGTAGTTCCTGGTGGCGAAAAGGATCAAATTCAACATTCTATGGACAGTCTTCAAATCTCTGTCATGATCAGGCCTGAAATGGCTATAAAACATAACATTACCCGACACACCGAGCTGGGCCCTCGATGAAGCAATAGTTTGCCTCCTGATTGATTATTGAAACCATAATACAGATGGGACACAATATAGAGGAGAGACTATCGAAAATATATATTGACAGGAAAGCAAGTCTAAATTTTCTACACCTAACTCCCCATTTATTTACCCATGCAGTACGTATATTTTTCAGGTATGTAGATGTGTTATCAAAAATAGTAAGTCAACACTTCCCTATATGGACTTACCTTTAGATATTTTGTCCCTCAATAATCGGTCCTCAATATTAGTGTATTACAATATTGTTGGTGTTGATATTTAGTAGTACAACCCAAGCAATGCATAATTGATTGTTTAATACAGTGGTTCCCAAACGTTTTGGACCCACAGCTCCTTTGACTCATTGACCATTGCCCGTGGCTCCCCACTGTTATTTTTTAGGGGAGGGTGGTGGGGGGGTGTCAGCCTGGCCTCAGGAGTACTTGCCTTTTTCTCCCTGAAAATAATTGGGATGAAGCTGATGAGGGTATTATAATCATATATGCAGGGTGTTACGTTTTACTAAGGCGGCACCTCTAATAAAATATTCCTAGTTGTACTTCTATGGCCATGCTTTCTAAAACTTTTTTATCCCACTTACAGTGCTAGATAGCACTCCTATGCATGTAGGCCCTATTTTCAAAGTGGTTCTGAGTTTGAAGAATATTTGCATGCTCTTCCATTTCTACCCTTTCATACTTGCCAACACACTTGTCTCAGCAGGGTGACTCGCGATTTTTTAAATCGCATACAGCTTTATTGTTGCTGTCTCCCCCCTAAAATTGCCTCCAAATAAATGCAAGTAAAATAAATTCCTCTGATCTTTATTTTTTAAACGTCCCTCTTTCTTGCTTCCAAATGTTGGCATTATGTCATATGTGGTGTTTTACTTTCCTGTGCTCAAGGAGAGAGCAGGCCTGCCTGGAAATTTGGGTGTACTGAAAGAGATGTGGACTGGACGTACCTATGATTCAAGTACAAATATCAATACTTAATAATACTTAGTGTGCTTGATAGACAGGGCAACTGTACTTTCCTGATAACTTGAATTGGCGTAAAATGCATTTGAAAAACCAAAAACGGTTTGCGCTGCAGGCTTTGAAAATGATGTTGCACAGCAAAGCTTAATTGCCTTCAGGGAAGTCGCTGTGGCAGCAGCTTTGCTCAGGGCACAGAGATCTCTCTCTGCCTGGTGGATATCTCTCAAGCATCATTGGCTTAGCTAGGTTTCACAACCCCACCCCGGTGGTTCTAAATTGGGGTTTGTCGGAGGGGGTGGCCTCAAAAAGATAGTGAACATAACAAATTCCTTCCCCTCGAAGTCAACCCTGTTTGTGTAGTAACCTGGCCAGATTTACAAGGTTATACATATTTAGGGAAAACTTGATTTCATATCACAATTTAATGGGGAAACAAAGTCCGACCTTGCATGTTTATCAATTTGTGTGTAAAGTTAATATTAATTAAATGTATCTCTTCCAAATCACCTCTCTAATGGCGTGGTATTTGTGGGAATAGGAGAGTCCTTCTAGCATTCAAAATCAGTTTTAACTTGATTGCATGCTAGTTGACTTACATAAAGTTGATTAAAAGGAACAAGAGTCTTCCTCTTTTATCATTTGAGCACAATACACAAAGATCAGAATCTGCAGACGGATATATCTGCATTTATTTCTGCCACACTATAGGATATACTCTTACCCTTCATGAAACTATCCAAAATAGTGGAGGAAATTCCTGTGGGATGATTATTGAGCACAAGTTTATTACTAGATATCACAAAATTCTTTAGTATGTTTGTTACAACATTTGCAGGACTGTAACTTACTTATCTTTTGTCCATTCAACAAATTCATGTATTTGGGAAATTCATTACAATGTTGACAATTTTCTCCGAGAGTCAATTGACCTTCTTGGTGAAGTTCAGAGTCTCATATTTCTGAGTCACTAAAAATAGAATATTGAGAGAGGATAAATGAGCAGTCATATTCCAATGCAACAGCAGTTCCACCCATTTTGGTTATAGTGTTGTTGTTGCAAATTTGTGTATCTGAGATTGAGCCCTTTTTCCACCACAGAAAGACAGCTTAGGAACTTTTTTTAGAGTTTGCACAACAGGATACTCAGTCAAAATGTGGCGGTCGTCCCCTCCACTGTATTTAGGGTGCTATTGGTTATAATGAGCTGGTTATAAGGGCCGGGACATCAACCATATTTTTGATGGATGTTCATGTCTGCTAACCTCTTAATAAGGTTTGTGATGACAAGGTCCACCCACCTGAACCTTGGAGTTGCTGTGGGAGCGACATGAATCACACAACTCCCCCTCCACACTGCTCTCTCCAAATCAACAAGTATCGGTGATACTTACAGGCTGGAGGGGCAATAAGGGTTGATAGAGAAAGGAAAGATTGACAAGACAATATGTTGTATCTGTTCTTTAGATATGGCTTGGTCTGGTCCGTCTGCAGAAAATTTCTGTGTTGCCTTGAATACTTAGTACTCCTAACTTACAGAAAAAGCAATAACATCACAAACTTCATGCAGAGCAAATTCAATCAGTTTTCCCCTTGTGTCTCTTACAAGACAATCATATCTTAGCAGGTTAACAGTTCTTTTCCAGTTTGACTGCTCCTTTAACTTTCAGGATGAAATTGTCCATACCTGGGTGGTTACTTGTCTTTTGACTCAAACACCATGTTTACCATTATTGGATCACTGGAAATACCCAACAATTACTCAGCTCTTTGGATCCGAATTTACTACCAAATACTTTGTCTTTGTTAGCATTTGAGAAAGTTAGCCTTTATACGAATGTACACTGACAAAACCGTTATTACCTTTCTCCCTTCTATGTGTACAATAATTCTAGAATGTTCATCAGGAAACATGTTTTATTGTTACTATCAAAGTTTATTTTAACAGAATCAAGAAACAGAATCAGTGTTCTGACCTGACTCATTGAAATATTTTTCTGTGTAGGAATTCAGACTACAGAGTTGTCCAACAGGCGGGGCCGTACAGTGAGATGACCTGTACAGGTAAGTTAGGATTCTTTCAGTCGCAGATCGCAGACATACACAACAGCTTCAGCTCGCAACCAACGCACCCTACGACCGCACCAATGCCCCCCACCGCCACCCTCCGCGCCTGGACCCCAACCACCACCGAAGACACCATCCGCACGATGAACTCCATCCACTCCGGATCCCCAACTGACCCCTGCCCTCACCACGTCTTCAACAAAGCCGACGCTGTCATCGCACCCCACCTGCGGGACATCATCAACTCCTCCTTCGACACCGCTACCTTCCCGGAGAGCTGGAAGCACGCCGAAATCAGCGCTCTCCTGAAGAAACCATCAGCAGACCCCACCGAACTCAAAAACTACCCCCCCATCTCGCTCCTCCCGTTTCCGGCCAAAGTCACCGAGAAGACCGTCAACAAGGAGCTGCCCGCCTTCCTCGAGACGAACGGATCCCTCGACCTCTCGCAGTCTGGCTTCCGGGCCAACCACAGCACTGAGACCCCCCTCATCGCAGCCACCGATGACATCCGAGCCCTGCTGGACAACGGGGAAACCGCGGCCCTCATCCTCCTGGACCTCTCCGCGGCATTCGACACTGTCTGCCACAGCACCCTAGTGCAGCGCCTCAGCAACGTCGGAATCCAAGAGAAGGCACTAGAATGGATCATCTCCTTCCTCGCCGGTAGGACACAGAGAGTCCGCCTCCCCCGTTCAGATTCGAGGCCACCGAAGTCATCTGCGGAGTACCACAAGGATCATCACTCAGCCCCACCCTCTTCAACGTCTACATGAGCCCCCTCGCGGCCATCGCACGCCAACACAACCTCAACATCATCTCTTACGCCGACGACACCCAGCTGATCCTCTCCCTCACCAACGACCCCGCCACCGCCAGAACCAACCTACACGAAGGGATGAAAGACGTAGCCGAGTGGATGATGAACAGCCGCCTGAAACTGAACTCAGATAAGACAGAAGTCCTCATCCTGGGATCGTCACCCTCCGCCTGGGACGACTCCTGGTGGCCCCCGGCCCTGGGCAGCGCACCCAAACCCACAGACCACGCACGCAACCTGGGCTTCATCCTGGACTCCTCCCTCTCCATGACCAGACAAGTCAACGCCGTCTCCTCGTCGTGCTTCAACATCCTGCGCATGCTACGTAAGATCTTCCGGTGGATCCCCACCGAGACCAGAAAGACGGTCACCCAGGCCCTCGTCACCAGCCGACTGGACTACGGCAACTCCCTCTACGCCGGAACCACTGCCAAACTCCAGAAGAGTCTCCAGCGGATCCAGAACGCCTCAGCAAGACTCATCCTCGACATCCCCCGACACAGCCATATCTGGGGACACCTGAGAGACCTGCACTGGCTCCCGATCAACAAGAGAATCACCTTCCGTCTCCTCACCCACGCACACAAAGCCCTACACAACCGAGGCCCAAGATACCTCAACAGCCGCCTCAACTTCTACACTCCCACACGCCAACTTCGATCGACCAGCCACGCCCTCGCCACCGTCCCCCGCATCCGAAGAGCTACCACAGGAGGAAGGTCCTTCTCCTACCTGGCCGCCAAGACCTGGAACTCCCTCCCGACCCGCCTCCGCCTGACCCAAGACCACCTCACCTTCAGGAAGCAGCTCAAGACCTGACTGTTCGAGCAGTAGCGGACCCCCCCTCCCCAAGCGCCTTCAGACCCTCCGGGTGAGTAGTGCGCTATATAAATGCTTGATTGATTGATTGGTTCAGTGATTTGGGTGGAAAGACTTGTGCAAGTCTCCACTGTTGCTAGCTGCAAAAAGTCAAGCACTGTTAGTGTCTTTCGGTGTGGCATATATATATATATATATATATAATATATATACAAACATATATATATATATATTCACTGAAAAAACCATAGGTTTTACACACGTTATAGTTAGGAAGTAGCATTTACAAAACCTATGAAATTCACTGAAAAAACCATAGGTTTGACACCAGTTATAGTTAGCTGGAAATTTTACTGATATAAAACCAATGAAATTCCACGTTATAGTTAGTTGGACTCACTATAACTTGCGCGTGTAATGCACTGCTGATGACATCACATATTACATCACTCATGACATGGTCAGTGACATCACTCATGACATCACTGATGACACCACCCTTGTGACAGAGTAACAGATCTCCTTTCAGTGTAAAATGCTAATTCAGAAATATCTCGTGTATGCAACCTATACTTTTGTGAATAAAGTTCTGGCAATATTTTTTTCGGAAACAACCCGTTTTCTTCACTGTTCAAGTTGCATAGAGACTCCTTGTAAAGCGATACAGAATTAGAAAGTCTGTATCTTGCCTTTTTTTGAACGCATTAAAATTTGTCTGTAAATAAAAATAGCCTTTCTAAACTTTCGTGCGCGACCCGGTGTGCGCACTCTCGGCAACAGTTCTCAATAAAATGGATATCGCATTTCCAGGCTTTCGTGCGCGACCGATTGTGCGCACCCGCCTATATATTTCGGGAAAAATTTGCAATTTGAACTTATTGAATTTCTTCATAGACCCATCAAAGAACTTATAGTACGTCAAAGAGACTAAACCTAGGCTTCTTTTTTATTATTATGAACATTTTCATTAAATGGAGCCGAATGTCTTTTTAAACTTTCGTGCGTGACCGAATGTACACACCATCGTATTTTTAAAAAAAATATAAAAGGTTTTATAGTTTAACAATTCTATGCTTGAATCGACCTCAGAAGATATATAAAATCCGGATGTGTTTGGATTTACTCCTTTTCACGTTATGAAACTTCACTGAATTAGACCGCTACTTCCAAATGACGTACGTGACCAGATACTGTCACCGCGTACACGTCCTGAGACGCGCATGTGAAGTCATGTGACTTGAAAACAACACTTCCAATTGGTTCTTAGTAGTTTCTATTCTGCAATTTACACGGAGCACTCCACCCACTTCCCTCACTATCTTTTCTACTCTCAAAAGAGAACAACGTTCAACATCCTTCGGAAGACTTTGCTGAAATGGCTGCCGCCCCGCATTCATCTTCCGAATCTGAAGGAAATGAGCGACTACCTTTAAAAAGAAAAAAGGAATCTTTTATTTGGCAATTTTTCACTTATCCTGAAGAACAAAAGAAAGTGAATGCGCCAAAAGTTACCTGCACGATATGCAATTCGGTTCTCTCAAGAGGAAATCCAAGAAAAAAATATTCCTTTTCCATACATACCATGGTGCGGCATGTCAAACAAGTGCACCCTGTGGAATTTTCACAGGCATCGACAAAAGCCCTGGCCACGCTATTACCATCAGAGGTGGCCAGCACATCTTCTGGTGGACGACCTGTATCTCCATCGAGTGCTGTGATGGACTTGAGACCATATCTTGCAAAGGTGCACATGAAATGCAACGAGTGTGGAGAAATTCTTCTGTACGGAGAGCAGAGCCTCATTCTTACTAAACTAAAAATTGAGAGTCATAAATGCCCCGAGAAAAGATAAATTTCTTCATTTCATTTTGATCCTGTGTCACACTTCAAAATGTTGTTGCAAGTTTAAAAAATCAAAAACAACATAACAGTTGTTTAAAAAAAAAAAAAAAAAAAGTTATTTTCAGAACTAACTCATTGTACCAAAAACAGCTCCAGGAGCATATTATAAAGGGGGTTTATCTCCGCTTTTTTGGCTTTCGTTCGAGCGCGACCGTGTGCGCGCACCCGCCTATATATTTCGTGAAAACTTTGCAATTGCAACTTATTAAATTTCTTCATAGACCCATCAAAGAACTTATACTACGTCAAAGAGACTAAACCTAGGCTTCTTTTTTATTATTATTATGAAAATTTTCATTAAATGGAGCCGAATGTCTTTTTAAACTTTCGTGCGTGACCGAATGTACACACCATCGTATTTTTAAAAAAAATATAAAAGGTTTTATAGTTTAACAATTCTATGCTTGAATCGACCTCAGAAGATATATAAAATCCGGATGTGTTTGGATTTACTCCTTTTCACGTTATGAAACTTCGCTGAATTAGACCGCTACTTCCAAATGACGTACGTGACCAGATACTGTCACCGCGTACACGTCCTGACACGCGCATGTGAAGTCATGTGACTTGAAAACAACACTTCCAATTGGTTCTTAGTAGTTTCTATTCTGCAATTTACACGGAGCACTCCACCCACTTCCCTCACTATCTTTTGTACTCTCAAAAGAGAACAACGTTCAACATCCTTCGGAAGACTTTGCTGAAATGGCTGCCGCCCCGCATTCATCTTCCGAATCTGAAGGAAATGAGCGACTACCTTTAAAAAGAAAAAAGGAATCTTTTATTTGGCAATTTTTCACTTATCCTGAAGAACAAAAGAAAGTGAATGCGCCAAAAGTTACCTGCACAATATGCAATTCGGTTCTCTCAAGAGGAAAACCAAGAAAAAAATATTCCTTTTCCATACATACCATGGTGCGGCATGTCAAACAAGTGCACCCTGTGGAATTTGCACAGGCATCGACAAGAGCCCTGGCCACGCTATTACCATCAGAGGTGGCCAGCACATCTTCTGGTGGACGACCTGTATCTCCATCGAGTGCTGTGATGGACTTGAGACCATATCTTGCAAAGGTGCACATGAAATGCAACGAGTGTGGAGAAATTCTTCTGTACGGAGAGCAGAGCCTCATTCTTACTAAACTAAAAATTGAGACTCATAAATGCCCCGAGAAAAGATAAATTTCTTCATTTCATTTTGATCCTGTGTCACACTTGAAAATGTTGTTGCAAGTTTAAAAAATCAAAAACAACATAACAGTTGTTTAAAAAAAAAAAAAAAAAGTTTTTTTCAGAACTAACTCATTGTACCAAAAACAGCTCCAGGAGCATATTATAAAGGGGGTTTATCTCCGCTTTTTTGGCTTTCGTTCGTGCGCGACCGTGTGCGCGCACCCGCCTATATATTTCGTGAAAACTTTGCAATTGCAACTTATTAAATTTCTTCATAGGCCCATCAAAGAACTTATACTACGTCAAAGAGACTAAACCTAGGCTTCTTTTTTATTATTATGAACATTTTCATTAAATGGAGCCAAATGTCTTTTTAAACTTTCGTGCGTGACCGAATGTACACACCTTGGTATTTTTAAAAAAATTATAAAAGGTTTTATTCCTTTTCACGTTTTGAAACTTCGCTGAATTAGACCGCTACTTCCAAATGACGCACGTGACCAGATACTGTCACCGCGTACACGTCCTGAGACGCCCATGTGAAGTCATGTGACTTGAAAACAACACTTCCAATTGGTTCTTAGTAGTTTCTATTCTGCAATTTACACGGAGCACTCCACCCACTTCCCTCACTATCTTTTGTACTCTCAAAAGAGAACAACGTTCAACATCTTTCGGAAGACTTTCTTTTCACGCGATAATGTGAAATACTGAGATTGTTACAGGATTTTCTATCAGATATGTGTTCCCATTGATGTTGAAGCACTAACACCGTGGAAAATTCCACCGATAGCAGTGATATTTTTAACGCCGAGCACCGGCGATTTTTATCACTTAGAAGCCTTCTTATTATGAAGGTTTATCTCCTAAATCTCTGATTCTCCAACTGTGCAACGCGGCTCCCCTGTGTGCTGTAATGAGGTGCTAGGGGCGCCGCCCACACTCTAGTGTGACTAACCATCCATAAATTCCACAGACATCTGTACCCTGTTATCTGCAATTGTGAGCATCAAAAGGAGCTGCGCTACGCCCCTGTGAGAGGCCTCACTCCCACTGCTGCAACGGCTTGGCAGTCCTCCAGATGCACAGGAACAGCCCCTCCAATCCATTGAAGTTCTGTGTCGTGAGAGGCCTCACTCCCACTGCTGCAACGGCTTGGCAGTCCTCCAGATGCACAGGAACAGCCATGAAGTCCATTGAAGTTCTGTGTCGGTCTCAATACCACTTACGAAATGAAAATAAGCACTGAAGAATATTCAAGCATGTAGTACTCCTCCTGCTACAGCATACAGAATGCATTCTATTACCTATAAAAATGTGAAACACCCACGCTACAATCATATAGAATACTTCCTCTAAAGAAGCCTGTGAATAACTTTAAAACATCAGGTTAACCTTTTTTTACTCTCTCATCATTGTTAAAGATAAGTATTCACAATACTATATTAAACAATGCCATGGTTGTTGCTTTTTAATTTTAAAAATCTTGCAATCTTTCACAAACCCAATACTCATGGCTTCTTTTTCGTGACAAAAATCTTGCAATATTACATACCTACATAGAATAACAGAAAAAACATAAAACTACAAAGGCCGAACACTCTACTAAACGCGGATTTGCAACCTATGGGGCAGATTTATGTTAACTACTTCATACCCAGATATGCACCATTTAATGTGCACCACAGTATGCTAGTGCTCCGTTACCCATGGTGTGCCACATTTGAAATGTGGCGCACCATGGTACAAAAACACCATACATGCGTAACATATCTGTGCTGAAAAAGTAATACATTGCTAGAGTTGCATCGCAAGTGTGATGCAGCTCCAGCAAGGCTCACCAATGCACTATATTCACAATGCTGCGTCAATACCTACGCCTGCTTCAAGCACATGCACAGTTTTGAAACAGCATGGGCCTGAAAGTCATTGAGTGAAATATCATGCATTACAGTCAGCCACTTTCAAGACGCATTCCTTCAGAGGAACACTTACCGTTTATTAGAGGTAGATCGTCCGACTCCACCGGAGGACACCCCTAATAAAAAGGACATATATATAAAATGCGGACTAGCCGCTGTATCGTGCTAGCTAACTTTAACTTAAAAATCGTTAGAAAAAACAAAAGGAATCGAGCAAAATCAGTAGGCCACTGATAGGATCTCTTTTTGACCTCGCTAAAATAGAAACATTAGGAACAACCCCTCATGAGAAATATGAAACTAGTGAGAGAAACCGAGCTCGACGCCATGATGGCTGCAAGACAGCTCGGCTCCGCCGCCCACCCCGCCCAAAATAACGACAAACCCTATGCAAATATTATAAATATATACAACACACCAGCAAAGTAACAGGGTAAAACATTTTATTAAATAACTATTTACATGGCAGCCTGCTGCAACATGAAAACAACACTTCCAATTGGTTCTTACTAGTTTCTATTCTGGAATTTACACGCAGCACTCCACCCACTTCCCTCACTATCTTTTGTACTCTCAAGAGAGAACAACGTCCTACATTTTTCGGAAGACTTTGGTGAAATGGCTACCGTATCTCATTCATCTTCCGAATCTAAACAAAATGATCGACTACCTTTAAGAAGAAAAAAAGAATCTTTCATCTGGCAATTTTTCACTTATCCTGAAGATCAAAAGAAAGTAAATGCACCAAAGGTAACCTGCACGATATGTGACTCGTTTCTCTCAAGAGGAAATCCAACAAAAAAATATTCCTTTTCCATACATACCATGGTGCGGCATGTCAAACAAGTGCACCCTGTGCAATTTGCAGAGGCATCGACAAAAGCCCTGGCCACGCTATTACCATTAGAGGTGGCCAGCACATCTTCTGATCGATGACCTGTATCTCCATCGAGTGCAGAGATGGACTTTAGATATTAAACTATATATGGTCTATAACCTATGGTTTTTTCAGTGAATTTTCAAGGTTTTGTAAATGCTAATTCCTAACTATATATGGTTATTAACCTATGGTTTTTTCAGTGAATTTCAATGGTTTTTTAATAGAAAATATCAAAAGCTTTTTTGTGGAAAATGACTAAAATTAGGTATACATAAGCGGCGTTCATTTATGTTCACCACAGCCACTGTTGAAAGTAAAGTGAAAGTCGCGAAACAGTGGCCACGCCATCTAGTCCCTTTTAGGCCCCATCATGCACGTAAGTAACAGCCATTTTGTGTGTCATGCCCTCTCTGCCCACTGCCAATAGCCTATGATTGTTCGAAATTGGTTCTCTTTGGGTGATTCCCTATTCACAAATAAGCACAGAGTCGCAATACTCTGTTTAGTTTTTGCAGATAGTGAAGGATAGGTAGTGCAGACTTTTGTCCTCTTTGTAACCCGTGATGCCTATCTCTGCCCCGTTTGTTGGTAGTTGGTTCAACCCGGACCGTTTATTAGAGGTAGATCGTCCGACTCCACCGGAGGACACCCCTAATAAAAAGGACATATATATAAAATGCGGACTAGCCGCTGTATCGTGCTAGCAAACTATAACATAAAAATCGTTAGAAAAAACAAAAGGAATCGAGCAAAATTAGTAGGCCACCGATGGGATCTCTTTTTGACCTCGCTAAAATAGAAACATTAGGAACAACCCCTCATGAGAAATATGAAACTAGTGAGAGGAACCGAGCTCGACGCCATGATGGCTGCAAGACAGCTCGGCTCCGCCGCCCACCCCGCCCAAAATAACGACAAACCCTATGCACATATTATAAATATATACAACACACCAACAAAGTAACAGGGTAAAACGTTTCATTAAATAACTATTTACATGGCAGCCTGCTGCAACATCGATCCAAATGCATGACGCTGTTCCTGTCGAGGTAGCATAGCTGGCGGCCTAGGGGTGGAGGACCGTTGTGCAAATACCCCGGGGACGACACCATGCGCCAAGGCTCGTCCCCAGTACATCCAGAGGTGATGTCCGACAAGTTGTGTGGGGGATGCCTTGCTGATGCCGCCACCCCCACCACCTTCTTGTTGCCTGATCCGGCCAGCTCAATCGATCGAGCATGAGACTGATGCACTCTGATCTCCTGGTCCTCAGTCAAGCATCAATAGTAAGATTTTCATAGGTGAGTGTAGGTTCATAGTTTTCCATCCACAGACTAAAAACCTGGAGTGGGAGTGAAAAAAAACCATAACCAGGTAAGAAGGAACGCAGAGGCTGTAGGAAGGACTCTGGATATGCTTGGTCCCTGAGATGCTTCGATGTCACTGCCTTGCACAAATGGCATAAGTCCTGGATGTTGGGTGCCATAGTTGAGGGTTTGACCTAAAGACACGTCCTGCGGTTCCCTGGTCCAACCATCACATATACCTGCACCAGGAGACGGCGTGGGGTGCACTGGAAGGGAGAGGCGACGCGAACGAGCCTCCCCCACCTCCCCAGGTGGAGGTTTCTCAGCTACACCCCTAAAGACACGTCCTGCGGTGCCCTGGTCCAACCATCACAAATACCTGCGCCAGGAGACGGCGTGGGGTGCACTGGAAGGGAGAGGCGGCGCGAACGAGCCTCCCCCACCTCCCCAGGTGGAGGTTTCTCAGCTACACCCCTAAAGACACGTCCTGCGGCACCCTGGTCCAACCATCACATATACCTGCGCCAGGAGACGGCGTGGGGTGCACTGGAAGGGAGAGGCGGCGCGAACGAGCCTCCCCCACCTCCCCAGGTGGAGGTTTCTCAGCTACACCCCTAAAGACACGTCCTGCGGTGCCCTGGTCCAACCATCACATATACCTGCGCCAGGAGACGGCGTGGGGTGCACTGGAAGGGAGAGGCGGCGTGAACGAGCCTCCCCCACCTCCCCAGGTGGAGGTTTCTCAGCTACACCCCAGCGCTTCACTCGACAAGCTGAGTTGCGCCCGCTCCTGCGGCACATTGCCTCGCTCGGCCAGCTGAATTACGCCTGCTCTTGCTATTACAGCGTCTCACTCGCCATCCGGCTGAATTGCACCCACTCTTGCGATACAGCGACAGGCGGCTGCCACGGAGCTCAGGAAATGGCAGTCGGCTCCACAGACTTGGGCCTGGCCTGCAAGGATGGCTCTGGACAACCCTGGAACTCGGACGCTTGACTGCTAGGGCATGGGCCCCATTCCCAAAAGCGTCCCCTCAGCCTTGAAGATTCTACAAGAGTCACCGGGGCCCCCGACACCCGCAGACTTCCGGTGGGGAGCGACTGCCATGATTGCTCGCAGAATGGCCACGACGTAGCCACGGGGTGCTCTCATGCTGACGCCAGCTTCAGTCTGAAACATCCAGAAACACTGTAGACTACCAATTCGATCAGTTCCGGTGGAGCCCCAACAACGTATCGCGTTGTTGCATAATGCGTCATATGACACGCCGCGTTAGCGCACGCGGAAGTGCTCCGGTGCGCGAGGCGCGAAGCGCAGCTTCCCGGAAGCAATCCGGGGCGCGGCGCGGAGCGCGTAACGTAAGCATAACAGGTCATGTGACTTGTTAATAAAACTTTTCATTGGTTTAGAACTATTTTTTGTCCCAAATGATGAAAACCCCTTCTTGTTTCCTCTTGGCTCCTGCCCCCTCCCCAAGTCTTGCTCGGCCAGCTGAGTTTCGCCCACTCTTGCGGCCTACGACATGGATAGGCTGGGGCGTTATGGATCAGTATGGGCAAATATACCCTTGGGGATTCACAAGCAACAACAAGCCTTTGTATTTGGGGCTCTAAATCAACAACAGTGACAGAGAACAGAACCGAACTAAGCACTCAGGGGCTACGTTTAAACGTAACATCATCTCCCCAGAGGTACATCACCTTACACAGACATGCACTCTGATCTCCTTGGCCTCAGTCAAGCATCAATAGTAAGATTTTCATAGGTGAGTCTAGGTTCATGGTTTTCCATCCACAGACTAAAAGCCTGGAGTGGGAGTGAAAAAACCATAACTAGGTAAGAAGGAAGGCAGAAACAGAATCTTCCTCTGCAACATCAGGCTCTGCATCGCTACTTACTTATAAATGCAGAAAAAACTCAATTAACACAAGGGCTCTTTTCAGAGCCACCTTATATCAAAGCACTCAAACTTCTGATTTATCTCCATTTTCACACTCTTGTAAATAGATGTGCGCGCCCGAGTGCGCGCACCCCGCAACTTTAAAAAAAATATATATATATATATTTTCGCCTTTAAGGGCCTTATTGAACACCCTGAGAAAACCTACGCAGCAAAACAATCTCTACCTTCTCCCCTTTCCATGTTCCAACGCTTTGAAATGAACAATATATTTACTCGCAGTGACAAAATGGTGGTCAACACTTCCTAATTTCCTTCAAATCGAACGTTAACAGACGTCACGCAGCAACAAAAAAAATCCGCTCACGCGCAGCCGCTTGAGTGCGCGCACCCGTGCGCGCGTATAGATATATAATTGACTTTAACTTTAATTTTCTTAGCAACTACTGAACAGATTTACACCATTCCAAAAAAAGCATCATCTGCGAGCCGGACTCTACAGTTTTGCCAAATTTCTTATAAATCCATTCAGCCGTTCGACCTGTAGCCGTGTCTAAACGTCCTATGGAAAATAACATGGACAAAACATGTTTTGGGACCCCCCTTTTATCTCAGCCCCCACTTCACCAATCCCCCCCAAACTTTCAGGGAAGGAGCGCAGCGGACCGAGCTATCTTCTTTGAGAAATTCGCAAAGATTCATCCACCAGGGCCAAAGTTAATCCAAATAGAATGTTGAGGATTTCCTATGGAAACTAGGTCCTAACTATAACTACCTACTGGCGACCGCCAGTAGGTAATATATCTATCTATATATATATATATCTATATATATATATATATATATAGATATATATATATCAAAGTCACAAAAAGAATTCAAATGCGCACTCAGAAGGAGAGTAGATCAACGACAAGTTTATTCCTGGTTACCGCTACGCGTTTCGAGACCTGGCGGTCTCTTGATCACACGATACACATCATTTGCCACAATGTGACAGCATTGATACCTTTCATGAGGTAGTAACTAAAGAACTTACTAAGCATAAACACAAGGTTGCCAATAAGACTAAACATAACTTTAATTTGACAAAAAAACAAAAAGATTTTATTTTATCTCTAGCGAAAGACGAAAATGTCATTATCAGACCCTCAGATAAGGGGGGCAACATAGTCCTGTGGGGGCGTGACCTGTACACCACAGAAGCGTATCAACAACTCAATGATGCCAACTATTATTGTAAAAGCAACACTACTGAATATAACCAATGTATCACCAGTACGTGGAAAAACTTGGAAAATGGCAAAATGAAGGGCTGATTACATGGCATGAATACTGCTTTCTTATGAAAGATTACCCACAATTACCTCTCTAATACCATTTACCGAAGGTACACAAAGATCCAAGAAAACCACCGGGGAGACCCATAGTGTCCTCAATAGGTAGTGTTAACGAAAATATTTAAAGATATATAGACCACTTTCTGAGAGATTACGTTAATACACTCCCCTCACATATTGAGGACACAAAAGATTTTCTTAACAAGATCTCCAAAACGGTATGGGAGGAGGGGCTCACACTCATGACAATGGATGTGAGTTCCCTCTACACCATAATACATCACGAGCAGGGTATAGCAGCATGCCTTCACTTTATGCAAGTGAGAGATATAGCTTACCTGGAACACACGCACATGCTTGTGGAGATGTTGAGGACCTGCTTGAACAATAACATCTTTATGTTCAACGGGGACCTCTACAAGCAGGTGTGTGGAACTGCCATGGGTTCTAGGTTTGCGCCGAGCTAGGCAAATCTGTTTCTAGGAAAGTGGGAGGAGAGATCCGCAAAGATAACCAGCTCAGGGAAGAATTTAGAAAAGTTAGAACCTGGATCCGCTACATTGATGATCTGTTTGTAGTGTGGAGCGGGTCCCAACTAGAAGCCCAGAATTTTGTCAAGAAACTCAATGCTAATCCTTATAACATCAAACTAACCCTAAATACCAGCACACAAAGCATAGAGTTTTTAGACACTAAGGTAACTGTACGGGATGGTCGTCTTACGCACACACTTCACAGAAAAGAAACTGCCGGCAATACCCTATTACACGCCGAAAGTGCCCACCCTGAAACTCTTAAATGGAGTATACCTTACGGGGAGCTCCTGCGGGCTAAACGTAATTGTAGTGAGGAGAGTCTTTTTGAGCTAGAAAAAATAACTTTGCTTAATAGGTTCAGGGAGAGGGGGTACCCGGAATGGGTTCTATCGAAAGCAGTCAGAAAAGTGAGCGAAAGAACATGGGAGAGCACTTTAGAACCAAAAAATCCCACACCAGAATCTGATCCAATTACAAGAGTGATCACCACCTTTAATGAGGATTCCAGAAAAGTGAGCAAAGTGCTGGCTGACAACTGGAATTTACTTAAAAATGATAACATCATTGGCCCCAGCATGGGAGACCGACCTTTTGTTACATACAGGAAGGGTAGGAGTTTGAGGGACATTTAGGTAAAGGGAGACATTAGCCAGAGAGGTAGCGCCAATACACACAATCTGAAAGGATTCTATCCATGCGGGCACTGCCGGGCATGTAGATCCATCACCATGGTTAAAGAGATCGAAATACCAGGGGCAAACAGAAAGCACATCATAGGCCAATTTCTGACATGTAGCAGCAATTTCGTTGTCTATGTGTTAGAATGCCCGAGTAAACTCAAATACGTGGGAAGTACTGTGTGTATGGCAAAAAAGCGAGTACAGGAACATCTTCGGGCCATCAGCAATGGTGATACAAACTATCCCATAGCACGCCACTTTCAAATGAAACATCAGTCCAACAATGCCCTGCTCGAATACTTTGCCATAGAACAGGTAAATATAAGTAGAAGAGGGGGTAACAGATGATAGCCCTGAGAAAAAGAGAGTCCCATTGGATAATGGAGCTCGAGACAAGATCCCCGGGTGGGCACAACTGGGACGAGGAACTAGCAACCCACCTCCACGAAATATAAGAATCAAGAATAGAAGAAAATTACATGCTGCAAAATTGTTTGTTTAAAAAGTTTAAAAAGAGTTTAAAAAAGTTTAAAAATGTAATATGATAATTTGTATGTTGCAAGAATCTTGCACATGGTTTTTAACATTTGTTTTTAACATATATCCTTTTCTTTCTGTTTATGTTTTGCAGGAGGAAAAGGAAGGGACCTTTTTCACATTCACTTTTATAAGACGCACGGTTCCCTAAACTTTTTCTTCATAAGATCGGACTCTCAAAGGGTAAAAGACAAGGAAAAGTTAACGAGCACTTTTTGTCAAAAATAGAACTACCTGTTGGTGGTCATCAGGCAATATTTATAATTATAATTTTTTATTAATTTTTTTGTTATTAACCACTTATTATTATTATTATTAATTGTTGCACATAATGAACTCGGGGTTGTTGCCAATTCATAAAGAGGTTATGCTGTCCATAATCAATGGGTTGTGGTAAAAGACAGGCTGAAGATGGAATCGACCAGATAGGAGGATAGATACTTGACATGGATAATAGACCACATACGGGCACTAGTCCGAAAGAATACATGTACATTTCAATATATGTGGTCGAATAATTGGAGCATATTCGGTGGCGAATTGTTAAATGTTAAGAATTGAAAACCACAGCCACATAAGGGCACATACGGGCACATCAAGCCTTAATAGGCAGCAATGGGTGTGCCCGAGTTTACAATGACAAATATGCCTGCATGCAAGAAAATATTGTATAAATCGTAAATTGCAAAGTTTTAAATAAGCAGTATTATATGCAGAAATGAGTAGGCTCTTATATATAACTACATTCCAAGATGGCGGTTGTGGTTTCAGTTAAATCAGCATGAAATGCAGCACCTCTTTTATGTTTACTACTCCACGCTTGTTTGTTGAAAACTTTATTTATGCACATTGTGGCAAATGATGAGTATCGTGTGATCAAGAGACCACCAGGTCTCGAAACTCGTAGCGGTAACCAGGAATAAACTTGGTGATGATCTACTCTCCTTCTGAGTGCGCATTTGAAAAAAAAATTGTGACTTTGATGAAATCTTTACCGGCGCTGGGGTTTTGCCGGCACATGCGCCACCTGACAACGGGAGCAATTCAGGAAGGACCCTTTTTGCTTGAATAATACTTATGGATGAATCAGACGCCGGCCGCATTGTGAAATTTGTGGATTCTTACCGGGACTGTTGAAAAGACGTGTGGAGTTCAAGGCGCCCTGACAGCACTAAGGTAAGCTCAGTATCGGGTGCGGCTGCCGGGGTAGGTAACGCTTGGACTTTGCAGTCCTTGTGGAACCCTTCTGGGCAACTGCGCCGGGTGGCGGGGCAAACCTTGGAAAGTGCTAAGGGCTGTACAAGGATAGGAACTGGGGACGTGTGAAAGGCAATGTACTAAAGTCGCGGGAGTGGCCCGCTTAAAACATTTGAGTTCCCCGACAACATTACTCCACAAGCAATTGTTCCAAATAACCATCACATTCGACTGGGTGTGAGTGTTTGATCGGTTCAGATGCTCCGTCAATCACCACCCCCTTTTGTACCGCTTTGGCCGCCATAAGTGTGACAGGGTATGCTCAGACGTGAGTCCCTTGCTCACTTTGCCACTGGATTCAAGCAAGCCGGGCTGAAGAAGGCTGTAATGCCAGAAACTGGTCCTCGGAAGCTTGTTTCCGGTCCAGGGAAAGCATGGCTTGGCAGTTCGGGCTGGACTGTTCCCATGAGGCACAGCATCAGACTGATTTGCATATAGCCATGTCTGAACTGGGGTGGCAGAGTGGGCTAAAGAACGGTGATGGATTAAACCCAGATCTTTCGACTGGGTGTGAGTGTTTGATCGGTTCAGATGCTCCGTCCATCACCACCCCCTTTTGTACCGCTTTGGCCGCCATAAGTGTGGCAGGGTATGCTCAGACGTGAGTCCCTTGCTCACTTTGCCACTGGATTCAAGCAAGCCGGGCTGAAGAGGGCTGTAATGCCAGAAACCGGTCCTCGGAAGCTTGTTTCCGGTCCAGGGAAGGCATGGCTTGGCAGTCGGGCTGGACTGTTCCAATGAGGCACAGGGTCAGACTGATTTGCATATAGCCATGTCTGAACTGGGGTGGCAGAGTGGGCTAAAGAACTGTGATGGATTAAACCCAGATCTTTCGACTGGGTGTGAGTGTTTGATCGGTTCAGATGCTCCGTCCATCACCACCCCGTTTTGTACCGCATCTTTTAGCCCAGCACTGACCCTGAAAAGTAGATCTAAGCATACTTACCAGTAACTTGTATTTCCTTCCATAGGAATCCATTGTCTGGTCTTCACCAGAAAAGTTTCCAAGTGTCTATTTTCACAAACTAAAAATAATCCTAAAAAAATCCCTGTATGATTTAAATGCATTCTTTCAACTGTTTACAGGAGATGCACCAGTGCTGGATCCAGGAACAATCACTGAGTAAGTAAGAAAAAGTAACAATAGCACTACTTACCTGCTAAGTGAATTACCTCCCATAGGATAACATAGGTGATTCTATGTGAAAAAGTTTCTGTCAACTTTTAAAATAGAATAATATTCCTTAAAAATCACGAAAATGTCATTATCAGACCCTCAGATAAGGGGGGCAACATAGTCCTGTAGGGGCGTGACCTGTACACCACAGAAGCGTATCAACAACTCAATGATGCCAACTATTATTGTAAAAGCAACACTGCTGAATATAACCAATGTATCACCAGTACGTGGAAAAACTTGGAAAAATGGCAAAATGAAGGGCTGATTACATGGCATGAATACTGCTTTCTTATGAAAGATTACCCACAATTACCTATCTTATACCTTTTACCGAAGGTACACAAAGATCCAAGAAAACCACCGGGGAGACCCATAGTGTCCTCAATAGGTAGTGTTAACAAAAATATTTCAAGATATATAGACCACTTTCTGAGAGATTACGTTAATACACTCCCCTCACATATTGAGGACATAAAAGATTTTCTTAACAAGATCTCCAAAACGGTATGGGAGGAGGGGATCACACTCATGACAATGGATGTGAGTTCCCTCTACACCATAATACATCACGAGCAGGGTATAGCAGCATGCCTTCACTTTATGCAAGTGAGAGATATAGCTTACCTGGAACACACGCACATGCTTGTGGACATGTTGAGGACCTGCTTGAACAATAACATCTTTATGTTCAACAGGGACCTCTACAAGCAGGTGCGTGGAACTGCCATGGGTTCTAGCTTTGCGCCGAGCTTGGCGAATCTGTTTCTAGGAAAGTGGGAGGAGAGATCCGCAAAGATAACCAGCTCAGGGAAGAATTTAGAAAAGTTAGAACCTGGATCCGCTACATTGATGATCTGTTTGTAGTGTGGAGCGGGTCCCAACTAGAAGCCCAGAATTTTGTCAAGAAACTCAATGCTAATCCTTATAACATCAAACTAACCCTAAATACCAGCACACAAAGCATAGAGTTTTTAGACACTAAGGTAACTGTACGGGATGGTCGTCTTACGCACACACTTCACAGAAAAGAAACTGCCGGCAATAGCCTATTACACGCCTAAAGTGCCCACCCTGAAACTCTTAAATGGAGTATACCTTACGGGGAGCTCCTGCGAGCTAAACGTAATTGTAGTGAGGAGAGTCTTTTTGAGCTAGAAAAAATAACTATGCTTAATAGGTTCAGGGAGAGGGGGTACCCGGAATGGGTTCTATCGAAAGCAGTCAGAAAAGTGAGCGAAAGAACACCGGAGCGCACTTTAGAACCAAAAAATCCCACACCAGAATCTGATCCAATTACAAGAGTAATCACCACCTTTAGTGAGGATTCCAGAAAAGTGAGCAAAGTGCTGGCTGACAACTGGAATTTACTTAAAAGTGATAACATCATTGGCCCCAGCATGGGAGACCGACCTTTTGTTACATACAGGAAGGGTAGGAGTTTGAGGGACATTTAGGTAAAGGGAGACATTAGCCAGAGAGGTAGCGCCAATACACACAATCTGAAAGGATTCTATCCATGCGGGCACTGCCGGGCATGTAGATCCATCACCATGGTTAAAGAGATCGAAATACCAGGGGCAAACAGAAAGCACATCATAGGCCAATTTCTGACATGTAGCAGCAATTTCGTTGTCTATGTGTTAGAATGCCCGTGTAAACTCAAATACGTGGGAAGTACTGTGTGTATGGCAAAAAAGCGAGTACAGGAACATCTTCGGGCCATCAGCAATGGTGATACAAACTATCCCATAGCACGCCACTTTCAAATGAAACATCAGTCCAACAATGCCCTGCTCAAATACTTTGCCATAGAACAGGTAAATATAAGTAGAAGAGGGGTAACAGACGATAGCCCTGAGAAAAAGAGAGTCCCATTGGATAATGGAGCTCGAGACAAGATCCCCGGGTGGGCACAACTGGGACGAGGAACTAGCAACCCAACTCCATGAAATATAAGAATCAAGAATAGAAGAAAATTACATGCTGCAAAATTGTTTGTTTAAAAAGTTTAAAAAGAGTTTAAAAAAGTTTAAAAATGTAATATGATAATTTGTATGTTGCAAGAATCTTGCACATGGTTTTTAACATTTGTTTTTAACATATATCCTTTTCTTTCTGTTTATGTTTTGCAGGAGGAAAAGGAAGGGACCTTTTTCACATTCACTTTTATAAGACGCACAGTTCCCTAAACTTTTTCTTCATAAGATCGGACTCTCAAAGGGTAAAAGACAAGGAAAAGTTAACGAGCACTTTTTGTCAAAAATAGAACTACCTGTTGGTGGTCATGAGGCAATATTTGTAATTATAATTTTGTATACATTTTTTTGTTATTAACCACTTATTATTATTATTATTATTATTAATTGTTGCACATAATGAACTCGGGGTTGTTTCCAATTCATAAAGAGGTTATGCTGTCCATAATCAATGGGTTGTGGTAAAAGACAGGCTGAAGCTGGAATCGACCAGATAGGAGGAAGGGTACTTGACCTGGATAATAGACCACATACGGGCACTAGTCCGAAAGAATACATGTACATTTCAATATATGTGGTTGAATAATTGGAGCATATTCGGTGGCGAATTGTTAAAAGTTAAGAATTGAAAACCACAGCCACATAAGGGCACATCAAGCCTAAATAGGCAGCAATGGGTGTGCCCGAGTTTACAATGACAAATATGCCTGCATGCAAGAAAATATTGTATAAATCGTAAATTACAAAGTTTTAAATAAACAGTATTATATGCAGAAATGAGTAGGCTCTTATATATAACTACATTCCAAGATGGCGGTTGTGGTTTCAGTTACATCAGCATGAAATGCAGCACCTCTTTTATGTTTACTACTCCACACTTGTTTGTTGAAAACTTTATTTATGCACATTGTGGCAAATGATGAGTATCGTGTGATCAAGAGACCGCCAGGTCTCGAAACGCGTAGCGGTAACCAAGAATAAACTTGGTGATGATCTAGTCTCCTTCTGAGTGCGCATTTGAAAAAAAAATTGTGACTTTGATGAAATCTTTACCGGCGCTGGGGTTTTGCCGGCACATGCGCCACCTGACAACGGGAGCGATTCAGGAAGGACCCTTTTTGCTTGAATAATACTTATGGATGAATCAGATGCCGGCCGCATTGTGAAATTTGTGGATTCTTACCGGGACTGTTGAAAAGACGTGTGGAGTTCAAGGCGCCCTGACAGCACTAAGGTAAGCTCAGTATCGGGTGCGGCTGCCGGGGTAGGTAACGCTTGGACTTTGCAGTCCTTGTGGAACCCTTCTGGGCAACTGCGCCGGGTGGCGGGGCAAACCTTGGAAAGTGCTAAGGGCTGTACAAGGATAGGAACTTGGGACGTGTGAAAGGCAATGTACTAAAGTCGCGGGAGTGGCCCGCTTAAAACATTTGAGTTCCCCGACAACATTACTCCACAAGCAATTGTTCCAAATAACCATCACATTCGACTGGGTGTGAGTGTTTGATCGGTTCAGATGCTCCGTCAATCACCACCCCCTTTTGTACCGCTTTGGCCGCATAAGTGTGGCAGGGTATGCTCAGACGTGAGTCCCTTGCTCACTTTGCCACTGGATTCAAGCAAGCCGGGCTGAAGAAGGCTGTAATGCCAGACACCGGTCCTCGGAAGCTTGTTTCCGGTCCAGGGAAGGCATGGCTTGGCAGTCGGGCTGGACTGTTCCCATGAGGCACAGGGTCAGACTGATTTGCATATAGCCATGTCTGAACTGGGGTGGCAGAGTGGGCTAAAGAACGGTGATGGATTAAACCCAGGTCTTTCGACTGGGTGTGAGTGTTTGATCGGTTCAGATGCTCCGTCCATCACCAACCCCTTTTGTACCACATCTTTTAGCCCAGCACTGACCCTGAAAAGTAGATCTAAGCATACTTACCAGTAACTTGAATTTCCTTCCATAGGAATCCATTGTCTGGTCTTCACCAGAAAAGTTTCCAAGTGTCTATTGTCACAAACTAAAAATAATCCTAAAAAAATCCCTGTATGATTTAAACGCATTCTTTCAACTACTTAGAGGAGATGCACCAGTGCTGGATCCGGGAACAATCACTGAGTAAGATAAAGTAACAATAGCACTACTTACCTGCTAAGTGAATTACCTCCCATAGGATAACATAGGTGATTCTATGTGAAAAAGTTTCTGTCAACTTTTAAAATGGAATAATATTCCTTAAAAATCACTACTGTAACCAGAACGCTTTTACTCAACTATTTACAGGAGATGTCACAGGACTGAATGTAGGATCCAGTCCTGTGGTTAGAAAAGTAATCCATAAAGAAACTAATTGCATTTAACTAGGAATCCCCATTGAGCTCAATGTTGCGTTGTGTTTGAAATTGTGTTGCCCATTGCAACAACTGTAACTACTGTACTTAAAAGTCTATTGCCTATTTGCAAAGTATTTAAACTAAAGTAATTCATTCTGAGAAAATATATTTGGTAATGTAATGTATAATGTAATTACAATGTAATTTAAAAAAGAAATATCTAAAAATAAATAATTTAAAAATATAGTAAATCAGTATAAAAAAATCAGTATAACAATTAATACATAAAAAATTGTCATTTACAAAACCTTTGAAAATAACTGAATAAAACATAGGTTTGAGACATGTTATAGTTAGGAATTAGCATTTAAAAAACCTTTGAAATTCACTGACAAACCATAGGTTTCAGGCTTGATATAGTTAGGAATTAGCATTTTAAAAAACTTTGAAATTCACTGAAAAAAGCATAGGTTTCAGGCCTAATATAGTTAGGAATTAGCATTTAAAAAACCTTAAAAATTCACTGAAAAAACCATAGGTTTTCAGGGTGTTATAGTTAGGCCTCCGACCTTAGGGGGGTGACTATTTATTTCGTCAAGTGCGACCGGCAAGTCTGCTATAAACAGGTTAAAAAGAAGGGTGGCCAGCACGCAACCCTGTTTGACACCTCTAGTTGTTGCGATTTTCCGCGAGA
The DNA here is from genome assembly GCF_964261635.1 of Lissotriton helveticus. NCBI lineage: Eukaryota > Metazoa > Chordata > Amphibia > Caudata > Salamandridae > Lissotriton > Lissotriton helveticus. Next base: position 1,861,629,490 of record NC_136067.1, on the reverse strand, counting down.
GATGCGTGCCAGACCCCAACTTCACCTGGACCCATGTGTGTGAGTACAGTTGGATTATCGCCACCAGACGTTTTTCAGGGATCCCCCATTTTTTTAGTTTTTCCCATAGTGCTGCCCTTGGGACACGATCAAACGCAGCTTTAAAGTCAACAAAACAACAGTACACGGTCCTGAAAGATGAGAGCGTTTTGTCGATAATTATAGACAAAGTAAACAAATTAGTCATGGTTCCAGAGTTAGCAATAAAGCCGGTTTGGTTCATTGGGATCCGTTCGCGCAACTCGGCCCATGCCCTCAGCTCCTTCAGTAAAAGTCCTGCATAAAGCTTGGCCTCAATGTCTAGGAGGGCAATTAATCTGTAGTTACTTGGAGAGGCTTGGGAGCCTGATTTGTGGATTGGGTGGATTATTGCGCCACGCCAGGAGTCCGGAACAGTTGAAGTTCTTAGTGCGAAGTTGAAAAGGTTGGTTATGTGCCCCGACCAAAGTGTTATATTTGATTTAAACAGACTCTGCGGTATGCCATTTGGACCCGGGGCCCCGTCTGATCTTGCTTTTGACACAACCTTGGTGACCGTTTCTTGAGTGATCTGGATATCATTGTTGTTAAAGTCTACGCCATTTGTGTTCTTGCACACGCTGTTATTTGGGGAGCCTTCTGCCTCTGTGAGGGCGTGGCTTCCTGTTGGCGCTGTGCTCTCTGGGGACCTGAAATGGTCAGTCAGGAAGGTGACCCAATCTGATTCTTGTATATTTGCCGACCCATATATACCCGAGTTGGAGCGATTGATTAAGGCCCAGAATTTTCCTGTATTTCGTTTTTTGCTTTCCCATTGTAATTTGGCCCAGAATTGATTTTGATGTAATCGTTTGTCGTTTTGTACTGCCATTCTGAATGATTTTTGAGCTGATTTGTACACATACCTGAGCTCGTTGTTTCCTGGGGATTTTATAAGCGCCCGCAGGACGTTGTTCCGTTTTTTTTTTCAGTACCCTTGATTGAGTTGAAAGTGAAAACTGCCGGATGGTGGTGGCATTGTGCTGATGCTGTTTAATGGGAATAGGTGTGACCAATTGTGAGCAGAGCATCGTCCATGCCACGATAGGGGAAGTCATCTGGTCTATTCCGCCTTTAATGAGAGCCAGGCTTGCCTTCATTATGTGGGGCTTATATCTTCACTCCATCTTAAGCGCTTCAGGTTCTCAGTGTCGATTCCTGTGCAAGTGTTTAGAGCAGATATATGGTACTCTGGCTTTATACTAAGGGTGATAACCTGTGGCGGTGATCGCTTTCCAGTCGCGGTTGGATGCTAAAGCTGGCCAGATGATGAAGCAAGGCTGAGTTGCAAATAGTGTAATCCAGGTAGGATTGCTTGTTCCCGTTTGTCCAGGTCCATTTTGGGGGGGTGTCTTCCAATGATCTTCCGTTTATTACCAGGTATCCGGCACTGTAAAATTGAAGCACGCAGAGTTCTCCCAAGGCACAGTGAACTTGGTTTGGGGGTATGGTTTGTGCTTGCACCTCTGGTTGTGTGCATGGAGCAAGCCCCTCATATTCTGCAGGGTTGTCCTGGAAGAGGTTGGTGTTGAAGTCCCCTGAAACTATGCAGTCCGAGTCGGGGTGGTCCCCGGCAAGATCGCTCATGATTGTTGATAGACGTGCCAGATGACCCTTTTTTGTGCGTGTGCTTGGGTTGATGTAAACATTGAGGAATAGGAGCGAGCGTTGCTTGGACCATGAATTGATTTTAACGCCCAGTAATCACTCTTCCTTAAAGTTTAGTGGCACAATCGGACCTTTTAGGTTGTTTGCGACATAGATTGACAGGCCCCCTTTTGGGTGGCCATAGCGGCAGTCTCTGATTCCTGGTTTCCATAGTTCAATAAAACCAGTGACTGGACGAGTTTGAGTGGCCCACGTTTCTTGCAGGGCTATTAGTACGTGCCCATATATGAAGGAGTGTGTCTCTGGGTTGGGTAGCTTCTGCTGAAGGCTGCTGATGTTCCATGAACACATTGTGAGAGTGGAGTCTGCCTGGGTGCTTATAGCAATTGCCGATCGGGGTATTTGGGAGCTTGCTTTTCCCAGTGCTATTTGGGTTTGGTCCACTCGGAGAACTTCCTGTGGTCAGTCTATTTTTCCGCTAAATATATATATATATATATATATATATATATATATATATATATATATCTTCACAGTTGTCTCTCCAACTCTTACAAGACTTAGAAAAGTTGATCAACAGAAGGATTGCGAGTGGACCCATCCAGTCAAGGATGGGGCACATGAAGATGCTGCCACAGCACCTGTATATTTAAACAACAAGGGGACCCCAATTGGTATCAGCGAGGGACCTCGGGGAGTATATCATACAAAAACAACAATGGTCCCAAGCAAGGAGACAAAGAATGATCACAATAAATATAGACCCAGTCAGTTCTATATTGTTGAAGACATACCCAGCCGGGTAGAGGTCTTCAAGGTTTGTATTTGAATAAAGATTTTTGAAAGACAAAAATACACCTTCAACAGTTCACATGCGTGGGGCACAAGCCTGTACCCAACCACGACAATACATAAACACAGACAATATACACAAAAGGGCTTTGCAAGGCAAGATCAACAATCTCTAGAAAATTTCAAAATTGATCAGAGAGATTCTAGTTGGTACCATTACATAATTCAGTGTAGTCAATCATTGTATAAGTATATGGTACATAGAGTCGATGACGTTTCGGACCCCCTTATTAAGTGTTGGGGTCCATCATCAGGACAAAACAATGGTTGCCTTTTAAAATGTGAGCCTCTTTAGCCTAGGGGCTGAAGACTTAAGAGCTCTCATACGAGCTTAGGATAAACAGTGGAGCAGGACCGGGATTAAAGCAATTTATTTGGAAACAATAATTCAAGGACCGGGGGCGGAATGGATAAAATTACCACGTTTCCGCTTGGACCTAGTGTTCCCGGGATTATCGGGTGCGCCGAGGACGCTGGGGTCCTGGAACCAGGGGGTGGCCGGTTCAACCAGGGAATCCAGTGCTGCCGACTGAACCGGCCACCCCCTGGTTCCAGGACCCCAGCGCGACTCGGCGCACCCGGTTACTTCGGAACCCAAGGTACATGCGGATTGATGGTAATCCTCCCTTTTGCCGCCCGGACTATTGCTCCAGGACCCCAGCGCGCCTCGGCGCACCCGATAATCCCGGGAACACTAGGTCCAAGCGGAAACGTGGTAATTTTATCCATTCCGCCCCCGGTCCTTGAATTATTGTTTCCAAATAAATTGCTTTAATCCCGGTCCTGCTCCACTGTTTATCCTAAGCTCGTATGAGAGCTCTTAAGTCTTCAGCCCCTAGGCTAAAGAGGCTCACATTTTAAAAGGCAACCATTGTTTTGTCCTGATGATGGACCCCAACACTTAATAAGGGGGTCCGAAACGTCGTCGACTCTATGTACCATATACTTATACAATGATTGACTACACTGAATTATGTAATGGTACCAACTAGAATCTCTCTGATCAATTTTGAAATTTTCTAGAGATTGTTGATCTTGCCTTGCAAAGCCCTTTTGTGTATATTGTCTGTGTTTATGTATTGTCGTGGTTGGGTACAGGCTTGTGCCCCACGCATGTGAACTGTTGAAGGTGTATTTTTGTCTTTCAAAAATCTTTATTCAAATACAAACCTTGAAGACCTCTACCCGGCTGGGTATGTCTTCAACAATATAGAACTGACTGGGTCTATATTTATTGTGATCATTCTTTGTCTCCTTGCTTGGGACCATTGTTGTTTTTGTATGCCACAGCACCTGTAAACACAAATGAGGAAGCATGGGACACACTTCACATATGCAGGCAGAAGTGAAAGGGCACATTGAGTGCATGTTTAAACCTTTTTTATGGCTGCAGAGTTCTCCACCACAACAATGGAGACCTCTACACTCATAAATCCCACTCAAGGAGTGGAAGTGAGGATGCGCCTGGGTGTTCTAAAGCACGCTTAGATTTTTTTTGGTTTACATTTTTTTATTAACTTTTAACACTTTAGTTACATTGAAGCATAGAAAAGCGTTCCAATTTCAAGTTACATGCATAGGTAGACAGAGACAATTTAGGCACTTGAGTGTACATTTGTAACTGCTATCCTTCTTAGCTGCCATTATGTGTTATCACAATCCCGGTATTGCACATGTGTTGAGGCTATCGGTGGTAGACTTATGTGTCCTGGGATGTGTCTATATGTCTAAAGTTTGGTTATGGCGCTACGCCTACACATGGTTCTTGTGGGAATTTTAGCATTCCGCTCAAGTGAGTGGGCGATGGTCCCTGTCCCCTGTTGAGGATATCTGAACTGCTTGTTTGTATCCTGAACTGAAAAAAACTGGGTGTTGAACTGGGGTACTCTTTTGGGATCCGCGGAGAAGGAGTGTGTGTGTGCAGATGGGAGGGGAGTAAATAGGTAATCTGTGTAGGAGTATGGGGCTAATCTGGAGGCTGGAGACTGCTTTGATTTGAAAGTTTGGAACATGCTTAATGAAGGATGCTTGTGGGCATTAACAAACTGCTATCATTCCCTTTTCAGACTGGAAAGGTTCATATTTACACTTCAGCAATATATTGGCATTCATAGTTGCCTTTCCAAGGATGGACAGGAAATGGATCACCCCAAAACTTGGTGGGAGGGTGGGGAAGGAGCTTCTCCAAAGGGAAAAAATTAAACAAAAAAGTTAGTTTGCAGGGGTAAGTCCATTCCCCCATTATGGACGTCTCACCCACAGAGAATTCCATACAGAGGAAATGTCTTGGCAAAAAAGACAATCATATGATTTCCTAAAGAATCCACATACACTAGGCACAGCTCTCCGTATCTCAAGGAGTTTGTGAACTCCCAAAATTCGAATGTAGACTTCCAATTTTTGTTTTGAGGCTCATATTTGATAGGTCTGGGGTAACAAGCCATGCGGATGGGCTCAACCCAACCTCTGACAGGATGTAAAGGGCCCGTCCTTAGGTCAGACATTGCTCGGGTATGGCCTGTATGCATCCTGTTCCTCAGGGATCAGAGGCCTCCTTTGGTGTGTTGCAAACAGCAGTTTGCTTGGCATGGTCTTCATGGGGCTGACAATTGCAGGAGGATTTGAAAGTTCAATTTCCCCAGAGTGGCAATGTGTCCTGCCTCTCACTTCTGCCGAAAATAGCTATGTTGGCGTCAACCAATGTGTACTGAACAGCACACCGTTTGGAGAAACAATTAATCCCCTTCTTCAGAAGTAATGTTAGCACACTCTCAGGGCAGGACAATATATATATATATATATTCACTGAAAAAACCATAGGTTATAGACCATATATAGTTAGGAATTAGCATTTACAAAACCTTGAAAATTCACTGAAAAAACCATAGGTTATAGACCATATATAGTTAGGAATTAGCATTTAAAAAACCTTATTTTACTCACACAAAACCATTGAAATTCCATATATAGTTAGTTGCACTAACTATATATTGCGCACCCGCAATCCACTGCTGATGATGTCACATATTACATCATTCATGACATGGTCAGTGACATCACTGATGACAACATCCAGTGACTATGTTTCTGTAAAGTTAAAATATGTCTTACATATTGAAGAATGAGTGGATGTATAAGTGTCTGGACGAAGGATTTAGTAGGTGCATGACTGAATGTATGAGTGAGTGATTAAATGTGTCTCACTGAGTGCATGGGTTAGTGACTAAACTGTCTTAATTTGTGCATCATTATGTCTGTTGTTCTGTAAACTGCTGCATGTGTTGATCAGTAGCTATATGAGTAACTATATGGGTTATTGATTGATTGCCCAAGTATTTGCATGGGAGACTGAGTGTGTGTGTGGCTGGATGGGAGGTGTGTGACTCTGTACAGATCAATGTGTACTTGTATCAATGATTGTATAAGAGAGTAAGTATGTGTTAGTATATGGTTGAAAACGTAAGGTGCTCTATGTTTAACTGTATAGAGTAGAAAATGGAAGTGTGATTGATTCTTTACAGGACTGACTAGGTGTGTGAGTAACTCCATGGATGAGTGGCAGAGTGTGAGTGTCTGTATAGGTGTATGAGTGCATATGATTGTGTTGTAAACATGAGTGATTGTATGTATGAATGATTGTATGGGTGAATGAGTGAATGTGTGTGTAGACGTAGGAATCAGTGAGTACGTATGTAGTAACTAGTATTGGTGTGTCAATGGTTTCAAAAATTATACTCTGTTTTTAACACTGGGTGAAACAGAGGTTATATTAAAATGTGAGGAGATGCATTGTATTGTCACATGAATGATATCATCAGTGATGTGGTCATTGATGTCAAATGAGATGTCATCAGTGATGTCATTTGAGATGTCATCAGTGATGTCATCAGTGATGTCACTGACCATGTCATGAATGATGTAATATGTGACATCATCAGCAGTGGATTGCGGGTGCGCAATATATAGTTAGTGCAACTAACTATATATGGAATTTCAATGGTTTTGTGTGAGTAAAATAAGGTTTTTTAAATGCTAATTCCTAACTATATATGGTCTATAACCTATGGTTTTTTCAGTGAATTTTCAAGGTTTTGTAAATGCTAATTCCTAACTATATATGGTCTATAACCTATGGTTTTTTCAGTGAATTTCAATGGTTTTTTAATAGCAAATATCATAAGCTGTCGAATGTCAAGTACGTGGTAAGAATTTTTTTTTTCGTGTTTATGCACACTGATCTGCTTTGATTGCTGCCCCCCACCCCTCATTTCTATTAGGAGTACTCTCTCTTTGCAGATAGTGAAGGGTAGTTAACGCAGCCCTTTCCCCCTTTGTAATCCGTCGTGCCTGCTTCTCTCTCCATTTGATTGATTGTTCTCTTTGGTTCATTCTCTATTTACAAACAAGCACAGAGTCGCAATACTCTGTTTAGTCTTTGCAGATAGCGAAAAATCGTGTAAAAAAACAAAAGGAATCGAGCAAAATCAGTAGGCCACTAATGGGATCTCTTTTGACCTCGCTAAAATAGAAACATTAGGAACAACCTGTTGAAAATAGCAATGCGTATGTATATAAGCGGCGTTCATTTGTGTTCACAGTACCCCTTGTTGATTGTTTCAATCGAGCATTGAATTGTTCGAAGTTAATTCTCTTAACGATCTTCTCTACCTGCAAACGAGGAAGAATAGGAATATTCTATCTCCCTTTGCAGATAGTGAAGGGTAGGTAACGCAAGCCTTTAACACGTCGTACCTATTTCATTCCTCATTGATTGATTGATTGTCCGAACATTGACTGTTTGGGAATTAGTTCTTTTTGGAGGTATTCCCTGTTTGCAAATAAACGTAGGAAAATCTTTGCAAGTAGTGAAAGGGTACGTAATGCGGACCGTTCTCCCCCGTTGTAATCTGTCATGCCTATCTACTCCCCACTGATTGATGCACCTTTTTCACCCGGACCATTTACTAGAGATACGTCATCTGGCCCGACCAGAGAGCACCCCTAGTGAAAAGGACATATGCAATAATAACGAAGTGATCACTGTATCCTGTTAACAGAAACTTTACCATGAAACAACCTGGAAAGAAAAAAATAGGAAAACGAAAATCAGTAGGCCACTGATGAACATGAACTTTTATTAAACAACGAACAAAGAAACGATAACATAACGTAATGATAAAACCTATTAATGTCCTAGAAACAAGAAAACGTTAAAATATGCCAGTGGTGAGAGACCAGAAAAACAGTAAGAGAAACCAAATCACCCCTCGCTGTCCCACCGCCTGCCACGCCAAAAAAATCGATAGACTAGGGAAAATGCAAGTCAGTAGAACATCCACCCCCACTCTGGAAACTTCCAAGGTGGGGCAGGGTTCCGGCTACGCCCAGCCGGGAGCAGCCCATATAAGGCAGGTCCTGCTGCCACGCCTCGGCCAGGAGATCCTAACGTAGGGTGTAGCCGGAGGAGAGGCCGAGACCAGCGGGACCCGGCCAGGGGATTGCCTTTACAACGCTGAACAGTTGCAGGGGGGGGGAATGTCTCCTCGACCCTCCCCTCTCTCTCCCAGTCCGGCCGCGGTGGCCCTTGAGAGTTGCAGGTAGTCCCGCCACATGCTCTTCCGGTCCGACCACCAACGGTCGGGGGGCCGAGGCCGACGGGATCCGGCTGCAGCCGATAAACCAAGAAACCCGTTCATGGGGCCAGAGCCAGGGGCGTCGGGCCGACATCCACCGGAAGCCCGGCCCGAAGACGGACGGGACACTTCTTTCTTTTATAATGGCTGCGACAACACTGGAGGGGGATGTCTTGCACATGCCTCCGACCCCCCCCTCGTCCTCATCGCCTGGTCCGGCCATAACAAATCTCAAGCGAGACGCCGTGGGGTGCACTGGGAGGGAGAGACGGTGCGAACAGGCCTCTCCCGCCTCCCCAGGTGGAGGCTTCCCAGCTGCACCCTCAGCGCTCCAGGCGGTGGCATCCTAACAACTACAGTGCTGCACAGTTTCGGAACGACCTAGATAACGGTTCTTCCACTGTGGCCATGCTGCAACGTCTCGCCCGGCAGGGTGGAGCCCGTCCGCTCATGTGACCCCGCGATCGCCGGTAGCTGCCGAACTCTCAAAATGGCTGTCGACCTGGCAAGAGCGGGCCCAACATAAAGAAATGGCCCGGTCACTGGTTGACTCCACCACCGTAGTCCTCCACGACCTTGAAGATTCTAGAGGAGCCGCGGGAGTCTCCGACCCCCGATGGGGAATGACTGCCATGATCGCCCGTGGAGTGACGAAACTGTATCCGCGGGACGTCGGCGCTCCCATGCTGGCGCCAGCCTCACTTTGAATTACTACAATCCTGCAGACCTCACTTCCGGTGAAAGCACAGTGTGACCCGGTAGGAAAAATTATTGCACCCCCTCCCCTTTTTGACTGATAGTTCAAACCACCGATCCTTTCCTTTGCCCTTTTAACGGAACTTTGGACTGCCTCCCCCTCTTTTACATTTTCTAGAGAAAACAAAACATTAACCACTACATTAGCATAGCAGTTGACACCAGAACTGTTTTCAAATTGAAACCAACAACATCTTCAACAGAATCCTTTTTGTTTCTGCTGTGACCCTGCTACAGCACAGGCATTGTCCCCAGCAGTAATTCTGCAATGCCGGTAAGAATAGCTGTGGTGCCTACTGGACTCACTCACCCCCGCGGCGCCCCACGCCGTTTTTTGCTGGGCGGCAACTTACTAGACATCACTTTCGTGCCATCTAGATTTCAGCGCGTTCTGCTGCCTTGGAACTATTCGCACAACAGACCGCTACTGACAAGAATATTTCATTATTGGTGCTGTCAATTTCAATAAATCTATTGGATAATTAAAAAGAAATTGCCACGGTCTCTTCGTTGTTTAAATGTTTTTACTGTTTTTGTTTTGTTGTATATATTTATATGTTATTAAAGTTTTATATTCCTACTACTTTGTTGGAGTGCTATATATTTTTAATGTGACACATAATTGTAAAAACTTTGATGTACAAAGAGTCATTCCTGGAATCTTCCGCTTCAGGCTCGGTCCCCTCCCCAATCACAATACAGGATGGTTTTCAGATAGTAGGAACGCGTGTGCTGTGACGGATCACATCGGGTGTGGGCCTTGATCTACTATAACTCCTTTGAAGAGGGGTGATTCTTTACAGCTGGGGCCATAAACTACATCTGCAGGGCTAGCTGATAGCCTAGGACCGGCCTGGACATTCGGACACAGAGGAAGAGGAGTGTCAGAGGGTGCGGTAGTGAATAGGGCGAAAGGGAGGTGTCGGGCGGGCACAGAGTGTGATTCTCAGGGAAGAGCAGCGCAGATGGGGGAAGGTTTATTGCCCATGCATAAGACAGAGAGCGGTGGTGACCAGTGCCTGGGGGAGATGCTTACGAGGGTGAGGAGCCATGCTACGAATCGACAGCGTGCAGAGAGTGGGTCTGGTCATGACATCTAAAATGGCTGCCGTGCACGACAAAAGTGTGGCATTTCAAAAAAGGCAAGATGGCGCAGACAATGTTTTTCAACACTTCCTCATTTCCTTCGAATCGAACGTTAACAGACGTTGGGGCATATTACCAAAGTTAAGCGATATTTATCGCTAACGATGCTTACCAACCAATTTTTTACCACTAAGCATCGTCAGAAATTATCGAAGATAAACCTTACTATTATCAAGGTTTATCGCAAATGCGATAATAAACGGCCGCAATGCATGAATATCGCTAAAAACTCAGCGATATTCATGCATTACCGAGCTAATACTCTTAGCCATGTTATCCACCTCCCATTGGATAACATGGCTAAGAACTGCTCAGGGCAGGTGTTACTTTTTGGAGATATTCGCGCTTAGCGCGAATATCTCCAAAAGTTGGTAATAGGAGATAGATATCTTGCATGTTGTAATGCAAGTTATTGTGGTATATGGAACTCATACCATAATCTCTCAGGAAAGCAGAAACTGATCCTTTTGGGACCGCCTAAAAAGGCCTAGGGGGTGAGGAGAACTCTACTTTGCCCCCTTTTCACGTTCCGAACTATTTTATTTTACTCTCTTCTGTAATTACACAAAATACCAGCGATAAGATGCATCGGAGACACACAGTGAGAGAAAGGAGGCCGGAGATGAAGAAGACATGTCAAATACACATTGGAGATAATATAGTGGCAGAAGGGAAGTAAATATGAGTAAACTTACCATGTAACATAAAAATGTTGCACTCTATACTATAAGTCTCATTTTATACTACAATCACTTCGCTACAACCTCATAAATTAAAAATAAAAATAAATAATGTCTCAAACAATTTTTGATTTCTAAATATAAATTTATTCTTCAGAATTTTCTAAATTTGAAACAACTAGTAACATGTCCTCATCAGTAATTTCCTCTTCAATCATCTCATCTGGAATCTCCTCATTAAAAGTCTGCAATGATGATTCTTGTAACTCTATGGTCTCCAAACACTCGATAAATTCGCCATCAAGAGATTGATCAAAAAAATCATTCAAGTCATCTCCTCCTTCTGACAATATTTCATTATTGGTGCTGTCCATTTCAATCAATGTAGTGGAATCATTCAAGTCATCTCCTCGTGACAATATTTCATTATTGGTGCTCTCAATTTCAATCAATGTAGTGGAATCATTCAAGTCATCTCCTCCTTGTGACAATATTTCATTATTGGTGCTGTCCATTTCAATCAATCTAATGGAATCATACAAGCCATCTCCTCCTTGTGACAATATTTCATTATTGGTGCTCTCAATTTCAATCAATGTAGTGGAATCATTCAAGTCATCTCCTTGTGACAATATTTCATTCTTGGTGCTGTCCATTTCAATCAATCTAATGGAATCATACAAGTCATGTCCTCCTTGTGACAATATTTCATTATTGGTGCTCTCAATTTCAATCAATGTAGTGGACAATTCAAAAGAAATTGCCACGGTCTCTTCATTGTGAGCCATTTTATTTTGAAATTGCTTGCTGTAAATTGCAGAAAAAAATAATCACTTTCATTTATCGTTTTTAGTAATACATAATATAAAACTAACTTCATCAAGTATTTAGTATAACAGAAGGACTGCAAATAAATAACAGAAAACATTTTTCAAATTATCTTCAAGTGTACAACATAGTTCCCCTTACAAATTAACAACTCACCTTTTTAAAAGTAGCAGAAGTGTTAGTACTGTGTAAATCAAACACCAGAAATTCACCACCAAAAATTCCTCACAAATGTACCTCAGACAGTAGTATCACAAAATGGCTGTGGTTTCCTCTCATTTGACATATATACATAACCAATTAACTTTCATCACACACAAATACAAAACCAAAGTAACATTTTACTTGGTTCTAAATTTCAACACTTTCAAATGTGTTTTCCCCATGCAATTTTCCATAGGACATTTACATACGTCTACAGCCTGAATGGCTGAACGGAATTACACCAAACTTGGCAAAATGGTACATCAAACCTAAGAGGTCAGGAAGGATCTACTATGCCCCCTTATGGTCATTTCCCCCTTCGCTTTGGCCTCCTCTTGTCTCTCAATCCTACCGAGGGACAAGATGGCGGCCGCTACGGACTGTTTGGAATGTTGACAGACGCCGGAGAACCAATCAGCTTCGCAAAGCTCCGTAACGCGAAAAGTACGCGAAGCGGAGCGCTGTTACAGATATATATCTTTTTTTCAACGTTAATTTCTCAAAATCCACTGGAGCACATATATTGAGACCTAGCAAAGGCACATCGGGCTACCAGTCCCTAATATTTTGCCAAGTTTCGTGCAAATCCATTCAGCCATTCGATTATTATTATTTTGTTTTTTTTTTGCCCCGCGGGGCCCTTTTAAAACCTCCACATCAAACCTAGGGGGTCAGCGAGGATCTACTATGCCCCCTTATAGTTATTTCCCCCTTTGTTTTGACCTCCTCTTGTCTCTCGATCCTACCGAGAGACAAGATGGCGGCCGCTACGGACTGTTTGGAATGTTGACAGACGCCGGAGAACCAATCAGCTTCGCTTCACAAAGCTCCGTTGCGCGAAAAGTCCGCGAACCAGAGCGCTAACCGGTCCGCTGTTACAGATATATATCTTTTTTTAAACGTTAATTTCTCAAAATCCACTGGAGCACATATATTGAGACCTACAAAAGGCACATCGGGCTACCAGTCCCTACAATTTTGCCAAGTTTCGTGCAAATCCATTCAGCCGTTCGGGCTAAAAGTGAGGCCAACCGCCCTATGGAAAACTCAATGTTAAAAACACGTTTTGGGACCCCCCTTTTTTCTCGGCCCCCACTGGACGAACCCCCCCCAAATTTTCAAGGGCTGCTCAGAAACAAAATGTGCCATTTTCCTGAAAATTTCAGCCGATTCCGTCCACAAACGCCAAAGTTATTAGACATAGAATTTTCAAAAAACCCATAGAGAAAAAATCCTAACTATATATACCTACTGGCGACCGCCAGTAGGTAATATATATACATATATATACATATATATATATATATATATATATATATATATATATATATATATATATATATATATATATATATGTATATATATATATATATATATATACATATATATATACTATGTGAAAAAAATATATTTTTCCTGTTTTGAAGACATTTTAATTGTACAGTGATTCTAGTGTTATTGCATTTAGCATTTATTTCACTTTGTACATAGTATATGGATGATTTACTTTCTTCACTGAACGATATTACTTTTATGTCTACTCATATGTGGGAGGAGTCTCGTTTTCCACCAGTATTTAACCACTTATGTCTCTGGGTCTTGTCATGTGATCAAGTCCGGTTTTCCGGACGAAACGCGTCATGCCGCCATCCCCATTGATGGAATAAAGCACACTATTTTTTTGTAAATCCTTGGTTTGTGGTCTGTACCTGGCTGCGTCCGTTGCTGTTGGTGTTCGGCGCTTCAGGATTGTGGATTTCTATTCATTTGGCGAGTTGGCCGAATTCGTCGCTTACAGACCCTCTCGTCTTTTTCTTGCTGTGGCTGTCTTGCAGTTTTGGCCGCCCTCGCCTTTGGCGATTGTTTCTACCCGGAAGGAGTACAGCGTTGCCAGCCCCCCACGACCCGGAAGTCTACGGAAGTGCTTCGCGCTGCAGCTCGCTGAGGGTTTGCTGTTCTTCGTGAGGAATCGTTTGGCTCGGAGGACCTGAATCTTTCCTCGCTGGCAGCGAATTAAGGTGAGCTTGCAGCGTTTGAGGCAGCCGCTGGGAGACTCGTGGGTTTGTGACGAGATACAAGGACAGAGTTGTTCGTTTTTCTTTTAAAACGTGGTGAACATTACACGTGCAAAAGAATTTTTGAACTTGTGCTAATTACCATATTCCCCGCAACCATAATGGCGATGGCGGCTGACATTTTCCGAGACAGGCAGCAAGCAGCAGATGCTTTGTTTTTAAATCTGCCGGCAGTTGCTAATACAGGGGAGAAACGAAAAGAACATGTTACTGAAGGAGATGATGTCAAAACGAAATTGAAAAAATTGGAAAAGTTGCTCCGGACGGAGCTTACTAAATGGTGGGAACAAAAGAGCCTGGAAAAATACAAGGAAGCTGAAAGGGTTCCACGAGGCTTAAGGATTCTAACAGCCCCATCCTTTGAAAATCCTAATCCCTTGATGTTGAAAAAATGGGCACAACATAACCTTGATGCATCCATGGGGATGGTATGCATATTAATTGAATACGCCGAGATCGATAGAGTCGAACTAATGACTCAGATTGAGAAGCTTAACCTTGAGTTGAATGCTATGGAACAACAAGAGGCAATTACCAAAGGGCGAGAAGACATTAAAAAACGTCTTGATAAGTATGAAGAGTCTATAAAAATCCGTAAAGCTTTTAAATTTGCTAGAGACAAAGCTGACTATGAGAATGGCAGAGTTTTCACCTTCTCAAGGAAATTTGATTCTGTAAAAAGACAAGCTTTAACTTCATCTGTAGCAGTGCCAGCCACGACATCGCAGACTGCTCAGAACCAGCAAGTTGTAGTCCTTGAGGGATCAGACACCGATACTATTTCCATCTATAGTAGTGGGGGGTCTGATGATGAAATGATTGCCCAGCACCCAGGTACTAGTAGCTTCACCCCTTCTGAGGAATTGGTTTTTATGGTGGAAGATCGGCGGAACACTCTAAGGTCGAGAGGGACACAGCCAGCAAGAGGAAGAGGCGAAACAAATCCCGTAAAGAGAGGAGGAAACGCCAACAGCTACGGGAAAAAGAAAAAAGGAAGGGGGAATGCCCAAATGAAGTAATAAACAATCTGTTGAAATTACCCACCATAAGGAACTCCAATGAAAAGGAAAAAGAAGATAAAAATACAAATAAAGAAGAAAAAAATAACACAGAAGTAAAAAATAAAATTAATAACTCAAAAGAAAAAATAAATTCACAAGAAAATGATAAAAATCCTATGAGTACTATCTGTTTTGACAACTCTGATGTAAAAAACACGGTGATCAATCTAACAGAAATTGATTTAAATGCAGCAGAAACTCAACTTCTTTCTTTGGGTCTCTCTTACTGCCCAAATAATGGATTCAAGTACGTACAAGCCAGAATAGACACTTTTAAATTCATAAGGAAACTTAAACTTTTGAAATTCCACACCACAAATAAAAAAAGTGAAAAAGCGAAAGCAATTGTAAATGAATCACAAACTTTTAAGAACTTTACTATTGCTGACACATTGGCTCTCAAGACCGTTCATTCGCTTGCCATTGATGATGATGCACCAAATAACACCCAGGAGATATTAGGTACTATGGGTATCAGCAGTGGCAGTGCTGGCAATAGTCCCTTTTGTCCTAAATCCACATTTATCCCAATGATGCCTCGGGACGCTATTGACATTTTTAATGATAGAGTTGTGGATGATTTAAAGGAGCTCAATAAAACTGTGGCTAAGAATAAAAAAAGAAGAAGTTTCAGAGACAAACAATATTCTCTACTAATGCGCAAAATTAAATCTAAGGGAGACATTATTGTCAACAAAGCGGACAAAGGTGGTAATGTTGTTTTATGGCCACGTACTTTGTATCTAGAAGAAGCGGAAAGACAATTAAACGACCCACTGTGTTACAGGAAAGCCTCCTTTAATGAACTTAACAAAGTAAAAACTCTTGTACATTCTAATCTTGCATCTTGGAAGAGGGTAGGATTAATCAGCAAAAAGGAATTTGACTTTTTGAAAAAAGATTTTCCTATTACTCCGACGTTGTATCTTCTACCGAAGATTCATAAAGGTATTACACCGATACCAGGGCGGCCAATCATTTCTGCCCAAAATAGCCTGTTGGAACCCCTCTCCAAATATGTTGATTTTTATTTACATGAATATATGGAGGCACTTCCTAGTTACCTAAAAGACACTGGTGACTTTTTGATGAAACTTAAAGAAGTTGTTTGGAATCCTAGCTATCTTTTTTTAGTCATGGACATAACATCTTTGTACACCTCCATTAATCATGCTGATGGTTTGAATGCTATTGAATATTTTTTATCTACTAGAGATATTAAGTTCTATGAACATAGTAAAATGCTCATCAGTATGATTGATTTATGCCTTAAGAACAATTTTTTCCTTTTCAATAATGAAGTTTATCAGCAACTGCGTGGTGTAGCCATGGGTGCGTGCTTCTCCCCCAGCTACGCGTGTTTACACGTGGGCTGGTGGGAGAGGCACGTCCTGGGTGGCATCCGGAGTCTGGAGGAGGATGAAACTGGCATAGTTAAGATGTGGCGCTTCATCGATGATGTTTTTATAATTTGGCAAGGGTGCAGTTCATCAGCAAAAGAATTTGTTAGTAATATCAATAACAATTCTCTAAACCTAGAGTTTAGTGCCAATATTAGCGATGTTAGTGTCAACTTTTTAGATGTGGAGGTCTACATTAAGAATAATGAAATCATGACTAGGATGTATAGAAAATCCACAGCTGGGAACTCAATCCTACATGCCCAGAGTAACCATCCCCACCATCTTATTAAGAGCATCCCGTATGGGGAGTTTTTAAGAATTAAACGGATATGCAACAATGAGATTGACCTCATGAACTGTTTGAATGGATCCTATCAAAGATTTTTACAAAGAGGCTATGAAGTCTCTAACCTCACTAATTCTCTCAAAAGGGCTTTATCAGCTCAAACAAGTGTCATGTTACAACAACCTGCTTCAGACACCTCTGAGGAGGCAGTTGTTACAGCGAAAGAATCTTCCATTCGGTTAATTACCACTTTTAACAACCAACACAAAAAGATGAGGCAAATAATTAAATCTAATTGGCCCATCTTAAAAACAGATATTGTGGTGGGACCATTGGTGGGAGACGTTCCTAATATCACTTTTCGACGAGCACCCTCCATGAGGGATGCTCTAGTCAAAACTAGCCCTGAAACGATTATTAAACCTAATTGGTACTCCAGCAAAACAGGCTTTCGGAAGTGCAGTTCATGCCGGGCATGTAAATTCGGTGTGAACACCAGCGAGTTTGTTGAGGCTTTTACGGATGCAGTAATTCCCATAAAGAATGTATATACTTGCAAAACAGACCATGCGGTCTATGTTTTAAGATGCACGTGCAAGCTATACTATGTTGGGAGCACTAAGTTGCAAGTATTCAATCGAATATTACAGCATCTACGTGCCATTGTGAACTCCGACCCTAATTATCCAGTGGCACGCCACTTTAAGCTGGTACACAATAACAACCTGAATGACCTGCAATACTTTGTTATTGATGCAGTCCCCGTGAACAAGAGGGGTGGAGATAGAGAAAAGAGACTTAGACAACTAGAAAGCCAATATATTCTGAGGTTAAATAGTAAGATCCCAAATGGGCTTAACATGGGAGAAGATCTGAACAATTTTTTGTAAATATTTTATTTCACCATACGCATAACCTGTTTATAATGGATTTTATACCTTTTGTATATGGTTTTAATCTATTTTGATTTCGTTATGGATGATTTATGGATGAATTTACATTGTTACTCTGACCATCGCATTGTTTTTTGCATTGATGTTTGATTTTCTACATACAGAGCTGGATTAACTTGTAGTTTATAGGCATGTCCTAATGTCTGCTATCAAACGAATTCCAAAAGATGTGATTGCCCTAGTTCCCCATCCCTTTATTAACTATAGATATGCACTGCCGACTTTTTGCACTTTATTAGCACTTTGCACTTTATTAGGTTTTTTTAAATCTGCTCCGGATTTTTATCTGGATATAAAATGTTTGCTGCTGAATTTTTGGGATTCTGCACCTTGCACTTTTCTTCTATGCACTTTAAAAACTTTATGTGGTTATGAATTGCATTACTGGTTTTAGAACATACCCCACTGAGATTGACTTTTATGGTTCAGTTTTAATGCGCTAATAAGGTATTATGATTATCCATTGGGCACTTGCCCTTTATGTCTACTATGTGAAAAAAATATATTTTTCCTGTTTTGAAGACATTTTAATTGTACAGTGATTCTAGTGTTATTGCATTTAGCATTTATTTCACTTTGTACATAGTATATGGATGATTTACTTTCTTCACTGAACGATATTACTTTTATGTCTACTCATATGTGGGAGGAGTCTCGTTTTCCACCAGTATTTAACCACTTATGTCTCTGGGTCTTGTCATGTGATCAAGTCCGGTTTTCCGGACGAAACGCGTCATGCCGCCATCCCCATTGATGGAATAAAGCACACTATTTTTTTGTAAATCCTTGGTTTGTGGTCTGTACCTGGCTGCGTCCGTTGCTGTTGGTGTTCGGCGCTTCAGGATTGTGGATTTCTATATATATATATATATATATATATATATGTATATATATATATATATATATATTACCTACTGGCGGTCACCAGTAGGTAGTTATAGTTAGGACCTAGCTACCATAGGAAATACGCAACATTCTATTGGGAATAACTTTGGTGCCGGTTGAGGAATTTGCGTGTAAATTTCCAAAATTTCGGCCAGCTCCGCTCCGCTCCTTCCCTGCAAGTTTTGGGGGGATTCGTGAAGTGGGGGCCGAGAAAAAAGGGGGGTCCCAAATCACCTTGGAACTGAAAAAACTTTTTTCAAAACAAATAAAAGAAGTTAGCAAGAAACACTATCGAGACGCAGCATACCACCAACTGATTAAAAAACTTCAGAGTAATACTAACATTATCATCCGCCAATCGGATAAGGGCGGCAACATGGTGCTGTGGCCCAGGAAACTCTACAAGGAAGAAGCTTTGGGCCAACTACAAGATAGGGACTGCTATAAGAGAGTCAACATGGTTAAAGTAAAACAGGCATGGAATGTGATTTATGGTAAACTAATGTCATGGCGCAGCCTGGGTCTCCTATCTATGGATGAATACAAGTTCCTTAGAACGTTGAACCTTGTCATGCCGGTGGCATACTTCATCCCCAAGGTACACAAGAACAGCAGCAAGCCACCAGGGCGGACCATTATATCGGCACGCAATGCCATTCTGGAACGTGAGTAGATATGTGGACTTCTTTCTCCAAGACTTTGTTAAACAACTGCCATCTTTCATATTGGACACTGGTGATCTCTTGCATAAATTGAGGGATGTTGTTTGGAAACCAGGATATATGTTGATCACATTGGATGTTTCCTCCCTGTATACATCAATCCCCCACAGGGATGGACTTAATGCAGTAGCACACTTTTTGGGCAATAGACCATCTTTTCTGAATGACCATACTACAATGGTACTAGAAATGATTGAGCTTTGTCTAAGCAACAATTTCTTCTTGTTTTCTACACAGGTCTTCCAACAAATGAGAGGGGTGGCTATGGAGGCCTGCTTTTCTCCCAGTTATGCCTGCCTCCATATGGGCTACTGGGAGGGGCAGGTCCTACCAACTCTCTGTACACAAATACTGGCTACCAAAGTCGTCAAGTGGCTCAGCTATATTGACGACTTGCTTATAATCTGGAATGGTAGTGAGGAGGAGGCTCTAGTATTTGTCAATGACCTCAACAATAATTCTCTCAATCTGGGCTTCACTAGCCACATGAGTTGTTCCTCCATTTGTTTCTTGGATGTGGAGATTTACATTCACAACTTAGAATTGCGCACCAGACTTTTTAGAAAGCCAATTGCGGGGCATGCTGTGCTCCATACGTCCAGTCATCACCCAGCACCTCTAATATGCAGCATCCCATATGGTGAGATGCTGCGCATTAGAAGGATCTGTAGCTCAGACTTGGATTGCAGATTGGCCCAGAATGATTGTAAAGCCAGATTTCTTAGGCGTGGTTACCGGTTGGAGGTCTTAGACAGCGCCATGTGCCGAGCCAACGCTATGGGAGCTGGTTCTCCAACAACTCCTCCAGCACTCACATCCCCCTTGTTGCTGGACGAAACCAGGCTGATCCTGACCTATAGCAAACAACATCAGGCTATTAGGAGAATAGTGCGCAGTAATTAGTCGCTGATAGCAAGTGATCAAATTCTAGGAGAACAACTACGCACCCCTACTAACATCACATTCAGGAAGGCAAGATCCATGCACGACAGCTTGGTATGTAGCAGCCCTGATATCAGAATATCAGGTGATTGGCTAGCTGGCAGCAAGGGTTTCATCAAGTGCGCTACATGTAAGGCATGTAAGAATGGTATCAGCAGAAGTGAATACTTGATCCGATTTAATGATCAACCGGAGCAAATTAAAACCAAGCTAACTTGCAAAACAGACTACGCAGTGTATGTGCTGGAGTGTCCTTGTGGTCTCCGATATGTAGGTAGCACAAAGCTGCCTGTACACAAAAGGATACTCCAGCACCTTAGAGCCATCAACAACGGCGACACTGCGTACCCTGTAGCAAGACATTTCGAGGAGGCTCCCAACAAAAACCCAGAGGGGTTAAAATATTTTGTAATCGATACAGTTCCTCCTTTAAGGAGAGGGGGTGACCGTGAGGCACTTCTGTGCAAGCTAGAAACTAGACATATATTACTGTTCGATTGTAAGATCCCTAATGGCATGAATGCTAGTGAAGATATGTACACCTATTTATAAATATTTTCCTGCTGCTGCTAACTGTATTTAAGTATATTTTCTGCATTCATGTCAAGCTGCTACTCTTCCAATCAATGCATTGATCTTTTATCAATCTTTTCTAATCAGTATATAATGTAATCAATTGTGACACTTTTTTAAGTATTTTTTAACACTGGGTTTTTTTCTAACGTGACTAAGGTTTTTTTTTGCATGCATGTTATTTGACATGTTTTGCTATTTTGCACATAGGATGTTAGCCTAGATGGGCTTTGATGACCCCCATGTGATAATAATTTTTTGGTCAACATGGGCAAAGGGTTCAGTGGGATTATTAACAGTGATTGTAAACAGTTTAAATATGTAATTCATCTTTTACATGGTTTTAGCTGTTTTTACCTGTTTATTCAGAAATTGTTTTTACATGTTTTTACATGTTTTTACATTCTGTTACTTCCGTATTCTACCGTGATACAGTTATACAGCAACTGAACTGCCCTATTACTGTGATGCGTCTGAGTAGGCAATTTACACTAAAAGTATTTTACAGTTATTTTTGTGTACCCACAGTCGCATGCTATGTTGTATCCAATGCATATGTTGGGGTTTGTGCAATAATATGGAGGGAACGACATGTAGTCTATCCTCTATGTCCATGCAAAATTACTAGCACGCTAGCACTTTAAAAGGGTCACCTTACCTGCTCAGCGCTTGTCATGTGATCAAGGCCCTTCGTGGGCTGAAACGCGTTATGGTCGGTGTGGTGTTTGGGCTACAATAAAGAATATTGCACAAGCATTGGGTTTGTCTCGTCTGTTGCCAAAACTGCTGTCAAGACGTTTTCTGCCTCATATATATATATATTCACTGAAAAAACCATAGGTTTCACACCAGTTACAGTTAGCTGGAAGTTTTACTCGCATAAAACCATTGAAATTCCCACGTTATAGTTAGTTGGACTCACTATAACTTGCGCGTGCAATGCACTGCTGATGACGTCACATATTACATCACTCATGACATGGTCAGTGACATCACTCATGACATCACTGATGACACCATCCAGTGAATGTGTGTCTTTGTGAAAAATAAATATTAGTGAGTAATGTTTAAATATTTAAATATATGTATTAGTGTTTCACTTTGTGTATAAGTGGCTGCATGGGTTGGTGAGTAGCTACATGTGTATGTATATGGGTTATTAGATGTTTTTCTTGGTATCAGTATGAGTGTTTGTATGGTTTAGTGGGGGTATTACTTAGCACATAGATGCATGAATGACTGACTCTCTCTTTGTATGTGTTTTGAAGACAGCATATGTGCAGGACTGTATGGGTGGATGAGTGTGTATATGTGTGTGTTAGTGAGTGAATGACTGTCTCACTAGTGTCTTTATCAGTAACTAGATATGTTTTATTGTAGTATATGTGAATATTGATGTATATAAGTGAGTATATGTGAGAGTGAGGGATTGTAAGAGTTCCTGTTTAAATAATTATGTGTTTCTATAAGTGATTGTTTAAGAGAATAAATATGTGTAAATTTCCTTAGAAGTAATGTGGTAGTGTGTGTATAGCTCTATATGCAAATAAATGGCTGTTCAATAGTTTATTTGCATGTGTGAGTTTGTGTGAGAGTATCTTTTGGATGACTATCGGTGTGTAACAGGATGTATAGGTGTATCACTACATATGATGAGTGAGTATATGTATGAGTGACTATATAGAACTTTTGGTGAATGAGTGGATGTGTATATAGATGGTGGAATTACTGAATTGGTTGTTGTAACTGATATCGGTATCTCAATTTTTTTGAAAATTTTAGTTTCTATTTTTGATTATGTGTTTCAAGGGTTACATTACAGTGAAAGGAGGTCTGTCACTCTGTCACAAGGAAGGTGTCATCAGTGATGTCATGAGTGATGTCACTGACCATGTCATGAGTGATGTAATATGTGACGTCATCAGCAGTGCATTGCACGCGCAAGTTATAGTGAGTCCAACTAACTAAAACGTGGGAATTTCAATGGTTTTATGCGAGTAAAACTTCCAGCTAACTATAACTGGTGTGAAACCTATGGTTTTTTTCAGTGAATTTAATAGGTTTTTTAAATGCTAATTCCTAACTATAACTGGTGTGAAACCTATGGTTTTTTCAGTGAATTTCATAGGTGTTTTAATGCTAATTCCTAACTATAACTGGTGTGAAACCTATGGTTTTTTCAGTGAATATAATAGGTTTTTTAATAGCAAATCTTTATAGGTATAGAAAGTGAAGAATTTTAAAACGAATTTTATATTGTATAAATATGTAAATTTTTTATTTTTTTTTATTTTTTTTTTAACCCCGGGGCGCTCCCGGGGCGCGTACCGGTGAACGCACGGGTAAGCACAATATTACGGCGCGCCCCGGGGCGCGTACCGGGGAGCGTCCCGGGAGCGCTATTTTCACGAACGAAAACAACATCGTGACGTATCGCGTAGACGTGTGATGCGTCATATGACACACAGCGTAAGCGCACCCGGAAGCAAGCGTGCGCATACGATCGCGGAACGTCTCGACGTGCTTACGCTATGCACCCGCGGGCGCACCCCGGAGCTCGACTACGGGCGCGCCCCGGGGCGCGTAGCGTAAGCGCGTCGGGTCATGTGACCAGAAAATAACACTTTCTATTGGTGCAGAACAGTTTTGGTTTCCAAATGAATAAAGCCTCGGTCTTGTGCTCTGAAAATAACACTTCTGATTGGTTCAGGACAGTTGTTTTTCCCAAATGAGTAAAGCCTAGGTCTTGTGACCTGAAAATAACACTTCTGATTGGTTGAGGGCAGTTTTTTTCCCAAATGATGAAAAACTCCACCTTTCTTCCTTATTCTGACTTTGTCCTTTGACTGAGGAAGACCTGTTTCATCTATAGAGACAATTCTTTTGCACTTTGAAATGGCTACTGTAGCAGCAACAGCTGGAGTATCTGCACCACCACCACCATCACCAAGAGGACCACCACAACAATACATTGGTGGTGAAGAAGAGGAGGAGGAGGAAGATGAGGAGGAGGAGGGGAGAAGATGGCTGCCTGAACAAAATACCCCATACAAGCCAAAAGAACACATTGTATGGGAGTTTTTTTCACTTCCAGAGGGTAAGAAAAAAGTTAATGCGGCCAAGGTAACTTGTCGAATCTGTGGCGCAGAATTCTCAAGGGGCAATCCAGACAAAAAATATTCATTTGGTAATAATACCATGATTCGACATATGACCCAGAAGCATCCTAACAACTATTCTCGTGCAGAGATCAGGGAACTGGCCAGTCACCTCCCCCAGTGTTCAAGGACCAGCTCCAAAAGAAAGCAACCCACTCAATCGGGACCAGAAACAACTGAGATGATGCCTTGTATTCAGCAACGATTTGCTGATTTTAGAATCACCTGTATTGCATGTGGCAAGCTCATCGCCTATGGTGAAAAGAGCATGAAGCTCGTCGTCCTTGCTGGTGACAATCACAAATGCCCCAAAAAACAGTAATTTTTTCAGTTTTTTGCTTTTTGCTCCTGTTGAGCCATTTACAATTCCCTGTTTTTTGTTTCTCCCCATAAAAAATACAAAAAAAATAAAAGCCAAAAAAAGTACAAAATGTTCAAAAAAACATTAAAAAAAATATAAAACAACAAAAAGAAGAAAAAAAACAGTTCTTTTTAGAACTACCTTTCATTTATAAAAATAACCCTATATTTTTAATGACTCTCTGTCAATTTTTTTTCTTAGGGTACGCGTACCGGGGCGCGCCCCCCCAAAAAATAGAAAAAAAAATTAATGAAGGAGTTAGCATTAGGGAAGAACACAAAGAGAGTAATGTTAAGAGAAAGAGAGCTACAGGATGAACTGAGAGGGATTGTTTATTACATAGTAAAAAACAGAGAAGGTGTAATAGGGTGAAAGTGAGAAAAGTAAAATGACTAAAGGAGCTAAAGAAGGGAAGAGAGAGGAAGAAGACTAAAGTAGAGATAGTGGGAGAATGTGAGTGGGTGTTGAAAGAAAAAGAAAGGACAGTAAAAAATTGAGAATGAAGGGTAGTGGCGTAACCGGGATAAATGAAGAACGGTGAGTGAGGGTAAGAAAAGACCAGTTAGTGTAAGTGAAGAGGGGTGAAAGAGGGTGAAAAATTGAATTAGGATAACACATGGGGAGTGACAAAGAGAAAAAACAAAGAGAGTAAAGAAAACAGTACCTGAATGGATTTGAGTGAAACAGCAAAGAAAGATAAGTAATACAGGGTGTGTGACTTATAGGGAGTCAGTGGCTGTAGGTCGGGGTGTGGGTGTGTAAGGTGTGTCTGTGGGTGTGGCTCTGTGGGGTGTTTTGGTGTGGGTGGAGTTGAGGGTGTGTGAAGTATGTGTGAGGAGTGTATGGGTGTGGGATGTATATGTGTGCGATGTATGTGTGTGTATGGAATGTGTGTGTGTATGTGAAGAGTGTGTGTGGGGGGATTTTTTGTGTGTATGAGGTGTGTGCGTGGTGTGTGTGTGGGGTGTATGTTAGAGGTGTGTGTATGTGTTGAGAGGGGTATGAGGTGTGTGTGTAGGAGTAAGATAAATAATTAAGAAAAACAAAATGAGTGAAGAAGCAAAGGAAGGGAACAGAGGGTAAGTGAAGTAAAGAATAGGGATTGAAAGAAGTTGAATATGAGAGGGGAAATAGGGAAATTGGAGTAAACATAGAGAATAAGAATAAGTGAGGGAAGCAGAATAAAGACACAGGAGTGAGGTTGGTTGAGAAAATATTAGTAAGCTTAAAGCAAAGGTTGATGACAAACTAAATTTTTTTAGTCATACTTACCATATAATAAATGAAACTTGGAAGCGGTAGATTCGCTAATTCAAAATGAGGACATTTCCGACAATCTGTTAATAGAAGTTATGTTACATTTGGAAAAATAATCTGAAAAATTAATTTATATTTAATAATTCTAAACTTGTTTCAGACATTATTCATTTTTATATGTAATTCATAAACTAGTACCAAATTGATTATAATGTAAAGTCAGATTTATAGTATACTGTGCACATTTTTTATGTTACATAGTAATTTTGCTCATAGATACTTCCTTTCTCCCAATATAGTATCTCCAATGTCTATTTGACATCTCTTTTTCATCTCCTGCTTCCATGTTGTTTCTGCTTTCCTGACAGACTATGATGTGGATTCCATATAGCACAATAACTTCTGTAACAACATGCAAGATATCTACAGAGGAAACGGTGTACATTAAATTTAAGACTCAGCATTGGTACCTACATGTTGGTACTTAAAACACCCAAACAACACAACAACTCTATGCAGAGCTACCCTACCTCTAATCACTTTAAAATATTATTTTCCTGTTTCACTGGGTTTTCCCATTATACGCTCCCCGGTGCGCGTACCGGGCGCTCCCCCCGCGAAAACCGAAAAAAATATATATATTTTTTTTACCCGAGGGACCCTTTTATGGCCCCCACATTAAACCTAGGGGGTCAGGGGGGTCTACCCTGCCCCCTTTTGGTTATTTCCCCCTTTGTTTTTACCACCTCTTGTGTCTCGATCCTACCGAGACACAAGATGGCGGCCGCTCCGGACTGTTTCAAATGTTTACAGACACCCGAGAGCCAATCAGCTTTCCGTGCGCAAGTCGCGTGGCGTGCCCGGAGCGCTCCCCGGTGCGCGTACCGGGGTGCGGCTATAGATATATAAATTTTTTTGAACCTAAATTACTCTAAATTCTCTGGAGCACATATCTTGAGACATAGCAAAGGCACATCGGGCTACCAGTCCCTACAATTTTGCCAAGTTTGGTGAAAATCCATTCAGCCGTTCGAGCTAAAAGTGCGACCGACCACCCTAGGGAAATTAACATGGGGAAAACACGTTTTGGGACCCCCCTTTTATCTCGGCCCCCGCTTGACGAATCCCCCCCAAACTTTCAGGGAAGGACCGGAGCGCAGCGAGGCAACGTTGAGGAAAATTTCAGGCAGATTCCTCAACCGGCGCCAAAGTTATTCCCAATAGAATGTTGCGATTTCCCTATGGAAATCAATCCTAACTATAACTACCTATATATATATATATATATTACCTACTGGCGGTTGCCAGTAGGTAGTTATAGTTAGGACCTAGCTACCATAGGAAATACGCAACATTCTATTGGGAATAACTTTGGCGCCGGTTGAGGAATTTGTGTGTAATTTTCCAAAATTTTGGCCAGCTTCGCTCTGCTCCTTCCCTGCAAGTTTCGGGGGGATTCGTGAAGTGGGGGCCGAGAAAAAAGGGGGTTCCCAAAACGTGTTTTCCCCATGTTAATTTCCATAGGACGATCTGACAAGGCTACAGCCCGAACCGCTGAACGGAATTACGCCAAACTTTGCAAAATTGTAGGGACTGGTACGCAGAAGTGCCTTTGCTATATTTGGTGAAAATTGCTCCAGTGCTTTTTTCAAAAATGAACTTCAAAAACACATATATATCTATAGGCGCGCTCCGAGCGCTCTCCTGTACGCGTACCGGGGAGCGCACCCGGCGCGCTACGGGAGTGCGCGAGCGGAAAGCTGATTGGCTGTCGGATGTCTGTCAACATTCTAAACAGTCTGGAGAGTCCGCCATCTTGTGTCTCGGTAGAATCGAGACACAAGAGGTGAAAATAAAAAGGGGGAAATGATTAAAAAGGGGCAGGGTAGACACCCCCTGACCCCTTAGGTTTTCTGAGGGGGGCCTAGAAGGACCCTGAAGGGTAAAAAAACTTTTTTTAAAAATTATTTTCACGGGGTAAGCGCTGGGTGCGTTCCCATGTACGCTCACCAGTACGCACACCCTGAGCGCACCACGGGGAAAAACAGTGTAAAAAATTAGAGTAAAAAAATAATTTTGAGTGCTTAGAGGTAGGGTAGCTCTGAAAAGAGCTGTTGTGTTATGTGGGTGTTTTTTGTACCTACAAGTAGGTACCAATGCAGAGTCTCAAATTCAAGAGGAAGACTCTATTCCCCTCATCTGTAAAATGTACACCATCTCTCCTATAGATGCCTTGCATGTTGTAACGCAAGTTGTTGTGGTATATGGAACCCATACCATAGTCTCTGAGGAAAGCAGAACCAGTTTTATTCACATGTTTCCTTGCTTTCTCAATCTGTGGACAAAATTGGTTGGACCAGTTCCATTTTTGCCTTTGGCATATATTAGAAAATACCAAGGCAGTTTTTGGAAAAAGTGACATCAATTGCCCAAAGATGTGCTTTAAAAGCATTTCCAGACCAACCCCAGTCAAAGTGCCCAAGTCATTGCCACCACAGTGCACAATTATGAGGTCAGGGTGTGGTAGATGCATAAAGGATTTTATCAATGGTATCAATTGGTGACTTCTTAATCCTCTCTGTCCAATCCACACAATGTCCACATTTGGTAAATCAAGGTTGTAAATACCTCTGTTACTTGCAAATTTTTCACTCCAGTAGACAAAGCTATGACCCACAAACCAGACTTTTGGCATCTTGAAGGTAGATGTGCTTCAATTTAGATGAGTTGTGGAAATGAAATGGCAGTTTGAAAGTAGGAATTATGAAAAAAAGTGGTTGAGATTCAGTGCACTTGAAAAACAAGAAATGATTGGTGCTTTCTGAAAATTCACTACTGAAAATTAGGGTGCATGCTTTTTTTTTTTTAAAGAAGTCATTTTAATGGTTGAGAAAAGGTCATTTAAAGAAACATTGCACATGATTAGCTAGTACATTGAGAGGTCAAACACCCTTGCTGGATTATTTTGCAACATACTATGATGAACTTTTGAACTGTGTGCTGGGTTAAGTGGGAGTTACCATGGTAACAGGGTGAATGAGCACTGGGGGGATGGGTGAATATTATGTGAGTTTCAAAGTGTTGAAATGTACAACCAATTAAAATGTGCAGTTTGGTTTTGAATTTGTGTGGGAAGAATTTTGATTGGGTATGTACAAGAATATGGGTCTGAAATGAGAGGGAATCTGTGCCATTATTCTAAGGCAGCAGTGACAGAAGCATTATTCAGAGATTCTGCTAAAGAAAATCTGGTGTGTGTGACTGACACTGTTCTACATCTTCCAAAGCATTTTTAAAGGTGAGTAATGATTCTTTTAATAAAGATAGACTGCTGTATGTACTATGGGGAAGATTAAGAAGCATATTGTGCTTCTTTATTCTTGCATTGTGTGTCATGTTTTTTTGTAATGCTGTTTAAAAATTGAATGGTGCATATTGGAAATGTATTTTGGAAATGAGTTAGGTTTCTGCTTTGTTTTTGTAGTGGTCATTTAAATGGGCTCTGCTTTGTGTCAAAAACGATTTACTAAGGAAAATGTTTTCTGGTAAAATGTCTGGCTTTTAAATTTTGGTCAAGGTTCACACTAAGGGGTCCATTATGATGACGGGCGGACTTAGTCTGCCCGCCATCACATCGGGACCCGGGACCGCCCGCCTTAAGGGCGGGGGTCCCGAATAGGGCATTAGGATGCGCCCGCCACACAGGCGGGCGCATCCTGTATGGGTGCGATTGCGGCGGGCGGAGCAGAAATCTCCGCCCGCTGCCATGTGAAAAGTGCACGTTTAGCTTTTCAAAGTGCAACATGACAGGCACCGCGCGGTGCCTGCCATGATGCACTTTGAAATGCGGGGGGGTACCATAGGTACCCCCCATGTGCAACCCCCCAAGCCACAGACTCCCAGGGGGCCCGCAACGGGCCCCCACAGGGAGTCTCCGCATGCCTTTCCGTGGCCACGGAAATGCAAATTGAAATGCACATTGTAATATGGCGGGCGGTGTCTACAAGACACCGCCACCATGTTACAGGTTTTCCGCCCTGGCCGCTAGGCGACCGGGGCGGAAAACAGGCGGGCGGTTTTTCTCACCGCCACGGTCCCCTCCGCCTTCCTAATATGGCGGAGGGGAATTGTACTGATGATGTCTGGCGGATTTCCTCCGCCAGGCTGGCGGTAGCCACCGCCAGCCTGGCGGTGGAAATCCGCCCGACATCATAATGGACCCCTGAGTGTCTGTTTGAAATAAGGAATTACATTTTTACATTTTTCAATAATGTCACCTGTGCCTTCTAACAGTTTGCCTCTCTTAGCTTAAAGGGTACTCTGTGTCTGTGTCTCATGTCACTTTGCACGTCCATAATCTCTCTTTTTCTGTGTGTCATTTCTCTCTTTGTGTGTGTGTCATGACATGTGTCTCATGTGCCTAAAATCACACTGTGAGTCAAGCTTGATTTTAAATGGATCTGGGTGAATAATATGCTTAGTTGATGTGTTTAAAAATATGGAAGTATATGTTTTTTTAAAGTCAGTTAGGCTATAGTATATGTACTAGTAGGGAATCTTAGGCAGCATGTCTGTTAGGCCTCTTACTTCAGAAATAGGCTCTAAGCTGTGCAATCAAGATCCAGGGTGTGCCTTTGAAATGAAAAAGGAATGTTATGTCTTGCTTATATATATGTGGTCTGTTTATTGCCAGTAGAGACAGTGAGATAGTATTAGCACAAACACACATATTGCATGCAGAGACAGACATGGTAGATTACATGTAACATCCTGGTCATGTGCCTAAGATCACACTGTGACTCAAGCTTGATTTTAAATGAATCTGGATGAATAATTTGCTTAGTTGATGTGTTTAAAAATATGGGAATACATGTATTCTTGAAGTCAGTTAGGCTTTAGGATATGTACTAGTAGAGAAGGCAGCATGTCTGTCTGGTCTCTCACTCCTCTTCTGTCACGCTCACTCCCTATAACTCAGCCACACTCCCTCACTTATCTTTCTTTGCTCCCTCACTCAGTCCTCTTCTCTCACTCTTTCCTTCACTTCCTCTGTCTCGTCACTCCCTCACTCCCCTTGTCTCACGCTCACTTGCCTTTATCCACTCTCTATCACCACTCTTTCCTCAACCTCACTGCTCTTCTCTTACCCTTCCTCACACCCGTTCCCTTACTCAGCTTTCCTCACTTATCCTCATTCCCCCTGTTCACTCCCCCTTCCCCTCACTCACCTCCCACACTCACCTTCTTTCAATCCCCCTACTTCACTTCCCTTCCCCTCTCGTCCCTTTCTTTGCTCCCTCACTCATTTTCCTTTCCTCTCTCACTGCACTCCACTTCACTCACTCCTTTTGAATTTGTAAAGAATACAGCTCTTTTTGCAGAATTGGAGGTAGTTCTAAAAAGAACTGTTTTTTTATTCTTTTTTAGGTTTTATTTTTTTTTTACTTTTTCCGAACGTTTTTAAATTTTTTGGGTATTTTTTTCAGAACAAAAACAAAAATAGGGAATGCCAAACTGCTCAACAGGAGCAAAAAAAAGGGGAAAAATTAGGGCTGAGGAGGGCAGCGATGTTCTTCCCTTTTACGTACAATTAGCAGAATACTCTGCTCTCCGTAACAAAGCAGTGCATCACACTGCTTACACTTAATTGTAATGTCCGTAAAAACAGGTTGAACATTTGGAATTAATTCAACTGGTCCTCCTCTCACGGATGTTGTTGGTCCTCCGGTGGAAGTTGAAGCACCATCTCTCGGAGGATTACGTGCCAGGTCCCTGACACTCTCCCGGGCATAGTTCTGGGGGTGCCTCCTTTGTACATGCCTCATCGTGGAGTTTCCAAAACTATATTTTCTTCTGGGATCACCCCGTGAAAGAACAGTATGACAAATTTTGCACTCCACCTTTGGAGCATTTACCTTTTTCTCTTGGTCTCTCCTGGTGGAATGGTAAAAAATTTCCAAATGAAGTGCTCCTTCACTTTTGGCTGAGGAGGGTCCTCTTGAAGAAACTCATCAGAGTCCTCACTGCTGCTTGGTGGTCTTGCAGCCATTCTTTCTAAAGAATTGAAGAGCAGAAGGGAGTAGGTCTTGCTGTCTCCAAAGTGAAAGAGGTAGTGAAGGAAATGGGTGGGGTTTTCATTAGTTGTAAAAAAAACTGTTAACAACCAATGAAAAGTGTTATTTTAAGGTCACATGACTTGACCCGCTTACGCTGCGCGCACCGGAGCGCTTCCGGGGGCGCTTACGCGGCATGCCTGAATGACGTTTTGCTAGCTTTTCGGAAATGCGTTTAAAGTTAAAATATTAAAAATCAAAAATACTACTTTTATAAGTATGCCACTGAATGTCTTGCATTATTTTTTACTTTAAATACATACTTTTTTTTCCGCATTCGGGAATAGCGCTCGCGCTGCGCTCTCGGGTGAGCTTACCTGTGCGCGCACCCTGAGCGCTCCGAGTCAAAATGATAAAAAAAAACACATGAAAAATACATTGAAAAATTAATTTGAGAAAAAAAAAAATCATAGTTATAAAAAACAGCTGCTAAAAAAACTTAATAATTCACTTTAAAAATCATAGGTTACAAACTCGATATAGCAAGAAATTTGCTTTTAAAAAACCTTTGAAATTCACAGAAAAAACCATAGGTTTCACAATCATTATAGTTAGGAATTAGCATTTGAAAAACCTTTGAAATTCACAAAAAAACCATAGGTTTCACAATCGTTATAGTTAGGAATTAGCATTTAAAAAACCTTTGAAATTCACTGGAAAAACCATAGGTTTTTTGAGATGTCATCAGTGATGTCATCAGTGATGTCATTTGAGATGTCATCAGTGATGTCATCAGTGATGTCACTGACCATGTCATGAATGATGTATTATGTAACATCATCAGCAGTGGATTGCGGGCGTGCGAGTTATAGTGAGTCCAACTAACTATAACGTGGGAATTTCAATGGTTTTGTATGAGTAAAATGTTTAGCTAACTATAACTGGTGTGAAACCTATGGTTTTTTCAGTCTGTGAATATATTATTTTATATATATATATATATATATATATATATATATATATATATATATATATATATATATATATATATACATATATATATATATATGGAACAAAGCCTATTTGAATGTGGTTGGTAGGTTACAGCAAAGGCAGAGACATTAGGTCTGACCTTGGCAAACTGTGGTGATGGGTATTTTTCTATAGATTATTAACTTAAAGAATAACGAATGGACGAAGACAGAACTGGCTCACTACCTGCCTGGTAATGGAGTGTGCTTCTCTTTAGGTGAAAGCAATTACGTGATCAGGCAGAAGGCAATCAGTCACAGTAAAAGAGAGTGAATGGCTGAAGTGGGGTGACCCATTTCCCAATGCTTTGTGATGTGATGGGTAGAAGCAAAATGTGAATGACAGTTGAAATTACTAGTAAATGAAGGGCCCCTACATGTGTAGGTATATGAATTGAGTTTTTTTAAATTTTCTTTTTGCTTGCTGCTTGTGAGACCTGCAAAAAACAGAAATTGGTCAGGAGGGATCGATCTTCCAATCTTTACAAGATAAGGGACTAAGAGTTTCCTTATACTGGGAACAAAAATTGTCAGCATTAGTTTATTATTTACAAAAATGATCGCATGCCTAATCGTAAACACGATTACCAATTTTATTTATAGTAATCCTTAATG
This sequence comes from Lissotriton helveticus, assembly GCF_964261635.1. NCBI lineage: Eukaryota > Metazoa > Chordata > Amphibia > Caudata > Salamandridae > Lissotriton > Lissotriton helveticus. The sequence continues at coordinate 1,861,596,351 of NC_136067.1, read as the reverse complement.
CAAACAAATGCTTTTATGTAGTCCTATCAGTAAACATACAAAATACACATATATATACACATATATCTACAACAAATATGTACAACTGACATAAAAAAACTAAAAATATTCATATACAAAATCAACCTTTTCACCCAGAAGGTCACACTAAGTAAATCAAGTGTCCCCCTATTTATTCAGGGGGTACACTAAGAGGTAGTCCTGTATGCACACAATCGGTTCAAGTAGATCCAGAACCTAAATTCTAAGATTGTGCTTAATTAAAATTAAATATGATTTTAACAAATATCCTTAGACTCCTCTTGTCAAATATGGAATGTCGACGTGGTCGCGTTTCGGCCTCCAGATATCTTGGCCTCCTCAGGACAAGGGTGAATGAAAGTCTAATGCCACACTATTCAACGTGCGTGCATTTGCACCAGAGAGATTCGAACAGTAGGTATCTCTAAGACAGAAAAAAAATCATCTCCTTCCACGGGCCCCCCACCGGAGAGGTCAACCCATGCCTCTTCCCTTTGCGCACCTGTGAGACAGCTAAAACTGTCTCACGGCCAGAACTTACAATGTGATGGAATTCTGGTTATGGTATTTCCTAGTGATCTCAAAATCAAATCGAACATTTCCATTATTCACTATCAATTTGAGGATAGGCACCCTTGGGAACCCTCTGCTTTCTTGGCACCTGCTTCACAGACCTGCACAAGAATTTTCATGAATATCCCAAAGGGGATGTATCTCTTTTTTTAAGATTTGTGCACGTTTGTCAAAAGGCAACAAAGGGCCAGATGTACGTAGGAAATGGTTGGCGATATCCAATTCGCTATTAGATAATTTCAAACACAAATGTAGAAATGCGTCTTTGACACATTTCAGGATTCACATTGGGTCACAAATAGGCATAGATTATTAATATTCATGAGGTAGGTTTCGGTTTGTGACGCACTGGGAATCGCAGAAATCGCAGAGATGGTGGTATGCTGGGGTCAGCAGACCACTATGTCTGTGATTGCTTTTCAATAAGGCATTTTTTTGAAATACAGCACGTTTTCCTTAAAGGAAAGTAGGATGCGTTTCAAAAAGAAAAATTAAAAGTTTTTGTTTAATTATTTAAGAGTAGGCAGTGGTTCGTGGGACCACTGCCTGCTCTAAAAAAGGTGGTGAAATGTGAATTTTCTGTAACAGTATTTCAGTCATGAAACATTCACACATACCACGGCAATTCAGTATTAGGACGGGATGCCCTAAACACTCCCCTTCCTAATACCGAATTGCAAACCCAATTTCCAATTCAGTAATAGGCTACCAAATCGTAAATTGGCCCTCTGTACATTGAAAAATGTCTTTTTTCATTCAGGCCCTTTGCGAACAAACAAAAAAACAGTTTGTACATCTGACCCAAAGTTATTAAAAATGAAAAAATTACTCTTCAATGTAAAATCTGGTTCTAACCTTCACTAAAAAGACACTTTCAGGGCTTCTGTTATAAATGAATACATATGTAAATCTGCTCTTATATACATATGTATTCAAATATACATATTACAGAGTGGCGGAACGTTTCCTGAAATACAGCTTTTTCTACATTGGCGATGAAAGTTTTGCTGTCATTGGTCAAGTGGGTACATAGACTTTTGTATCGGACATAGCACAGAAACGACTGAACAGATTTGGCAGGAATATTCATTATGAGATGCAGATGATCCTTTGGTTACCACAGGAAAGTAGGTAAGAAATGTTGCTGTATTTCACAGAATTTCACGAAACTACCGCTGAACATAGCTGTTGCAGGGTAACAATAAGAAATAGGATGCCTGGTCGTGTTAAGGAGGGTTTTATTTTCCCAAGTACACGTCTGCTCCTAAAGGATAATTTCTCAAGGACATAGGGAGCCGAGTCCGTCTTGAGGCTGGTCATCCGTGTTCTACCGGTCTTCAATGGGCTCTTCCTCCTCCCGTGGTGGTAGGCGGCATATCTGTGGTGCAGATGACTCGGCGGGGATAAAAGAAAACAATACTGCGTGTAAGGGGTTGAATTTAAGGAGATCTAGGGCACAGGTGTGAGGGGACACTGCAAACCATGACACACATCTAAGAAAATAAGTGCGAATGCTCAGGGAAGGGTGCAAGCAGGAATAGTAAGGTAGGAGATGGCTTTATTTTGCTGAACTCTCCCTCCTCCCTCTCTAACCCACAAACCGTTCCCGTACCTGCGAAGGCTTTATTTTGCAGGACTCTCCATCCTCCCTCTCCAACCCATGAACCGTTTCCGTACATCCTCCTGGAGTGTGGCTGGGCAAAGCGTGGTACATTTGGCCTCCTGGCACTTGCAGGGCTCCTAATGTTTATCTCCCTGGGCTCCCTCTCTTCTCCAGCGGTCTTTTCCCTCCGGGCAGCTCGGTGTCTTCGCTCTTCGCCTCCTTCTCCTCTCCGGTGATGACACACCCCGGCTTCTTCCTACATCCTCTCCTTATTGGGCCAATGTCGAAAACGTTATCAGGGGCGGAGTCCCATCATAAGGGATCCACCAGTTAAAGGAGCCTTCCTGGAATGCCTCTGTCGATTCCAGCAACAGTCAGGTCGGAGAGTCCCACTCATCCTGTTGCGGAGAGATAAGATGGGGAGGGAGCGGGGTTGTAGTCCACCAGTCTGTGTCATCTTCGTCTTCTGTCCCGGCCGCCTCCACCTTGTTACAACAGCATTGACAAGACATTATGGGGTCGATTAGGATGGCGGACGGAAACGGGTACTGTCCGCCATGGTCGCGGAAAATTTACTCCCGGCAGCGCCGCGGAAACTCCACGGTTGCGATTAGGATATTCATGTCAAGAAACTCCGACCGCGGCGGACGGATCACATCAAACTCCGTCCACGGCGGGCGGATCACATCAAACTCCGTCCGCGGTTAACGGAACACATCTAACTCCGTCCGCGGCGGACAGACCAAAATGAACACCCACCGCCGCGGACGGACATGACCGCGGAAACAGCCACATTTACCGCAATACCTGTGAAAACTCCGTTTCCGCAATTAGGATAACGCCGCCAGTACCACGGTACGCACAGCCATCCACGTCCGCGGCAGAAAGAATGCAATGAGAAACAGTGCATCACTGCGGAAGGCCAACACGAACAACTTCCCTAACGTCAAACCAATGTCAAAAAGTGTGCCGCCAGTAAATAGCTAACACACGAAAAAGGACAAACCCCCCCCACCTGAAACGCTAACACCAATCACAAGCCACTATGACACGCCCCCAAGTACCCAATAATGCACACTAGTCAACACACCCAACCACCACCTGACTGGCAACAACCATTGAGACACGACTATAAAATGGCACCCACCCACTACCACAATCCTTTGCATCACAGCATTGCTGCTAGCAAGAGGCCCTATACGATCTACAGCACACTCAAATTGAAGACACACAACCACCACCCTACCACACCCACCACACAAACACCCACCACACCATTCCTACACACCACACACCACACACCTGCACCTCCAACTCACTCAACCCACACACTGAGCACCATACACCATGGCCCCCATAAAAAAAACTAAATTCACGGAGACGGAGTTGAGGGTAATGGTTGATGAAATTATCCGTGTTGAGCCCCACATATTCGGGGCCCAAGTCCAGCACACCACCGTGGCGCAAAAGAATCACATGTGGGACAGAATCGTCAGTCGAGTGAATGCCTCAGGGACCGTGCCAAGGACAAAGCACGAAATACAGAGGCGGTGGCATGACCTGAAAACCAGGGTGAAGGGCATCCGCGCAAAAAACCATGCGAGAGCCATTCTCACTGGCGGCGGGACACCCCCGGAGCCAATACCCTACACCGATTGGCAGGAGAAGGTACTGCTTATACTTCACCCCGAGAGCCTAGACGGGCTTGTGGAAGGAGAAGAGGCTGGTAAGTACAAACCAAGCACCACGATGAGTACGACATGGTCAGCCTCACACAGCTGAGAATACACATCTCCCAGGCCCCAACCCATGCACGTCGTACACATACACACCAAAATGTTAATGGCTACCAACATGCACCCATGTCCACAGGGAGGTTGGTGGTGGTGGGTGGGGTGTGTGAGAGGTCAGCACTACAACTCCCACCAGGCCCCCATGTCCACAGGGAGGGTGGTGGTGGTGGGTGGGGTGTGTGAGAGGTCACAACTACAACTCCCACCAGGCCCCCATGTCCACAGGGAGGGTGGTGGTGGTGGGTGGGGTGTGTGAGAGGTCAGCACTACAACTCCCACCAGGCCCCCATGTCCACAGGGAGGGTGGTGGTGGTGGGTGGGGTGTGTGAGAGGTCAGCACTACAACTCCCACCAGGCCCCCATGTCCACAGGGAGGGTGGTGGTGGTGGGTGGGGTGTGTGAGAGGTCAGCACTACAACTCCCACCAGGCCCCCATGTCCACAGGGAGGGTGGTGGTGGTGGGTGGGGTGTGTGAGAGGTCAGCACTACAACTCCCACCAGGCCCCCATGTCCACAGGGAGGGTGGTGGTGGTGGGTGGGGTGTGTGAGAGGTCACAACTACAACTCCCACCAGGCCCCCATGTCCACAGGGAGGTTGGTGGTGGTGGGTGGGGTGTGTGAGAGGTCAGCACTACAACTCCCACCAGGCCCCCATGTCCACAGGGAGGGTGGTGGTGGTGGGTGGGGTGTGTGAGAGGTCAGCAGTACAACTCCCACCAGGCCCCCATGTCCACAGGGAGGGTGGTGGTGGTGGGTGGGGTGTGTGAGAGGTCAGAACTACAACTCCCACCAGGCCCCCATGTCCACAGGGAGGGTGGTGGTGGTGGGTGGGGTGTGTGAGAGGTCAGCACTACAACTCCCACCAGGCCCCCATGTCCACAGGGAGGGTGTGGTGGTGGGTGGGGTGTGTGAGAGGTCAGCACTACAACTCCCACCAGGCCCCCATGTCCACAGGGAGGGTGGTGGTGGTGGGTGGGGTGTGTGAGAGGTCACAACTGCAACTCCCACCAGGCCCCCATGTCCACAGGGAGGGTGGTGGTGGTGGGTGGGGTGTGTGAGAGGTCACAACTGCAACTCCCATCAGGCCCCCAAATCCACAGGGAGGGTGGTGGTGGTGGGTGGGGTGGGTGAGAGGTCACAACTACAACTCCCACCAGGCCCCCATGTCCACAGGGAGGTTGGTGGTGGTGGGTGGGGTGTGTGAGAGGTCAGCACTACAACTCCCACCAGGCCCCCATGTCCACAGGGAGGTTGGTGGTGGTGGGTGGGGTGTGTGAGAGGTCAGCACTACAACTCCCACCAGGCCCCCATGTCCACAGGGAGGGTGGTGGTGGTGGGTGGGGTGTGTGAGAGGTCAGCACTACAACTCCCACCAGGCCCCCATGTCCACAGGGAGGGTGTGGTGGTGGGTGGGGTGTGTGAGAGGTCAGCACTACAACTCCCACCAGGCCCCCATGTCCACAGGGAGGGTGGTGGTGGTGGGTGGGGTGTGTGAGAGGTCACAACTACAACTCCCACCAGGCCCCCATGTCCACAGGGAGGGTGGTGGTGGTGGGTGGGGTGTGTGAGAGGTCACAACTACAACTCCCACCAGGCCCCATGTCCACAGGGAGGGTGGTGGTGGTGGGTGGGGTGTGTGCGACAGGACACAGAAATGTATACAAATTGATATGAACATGTAATGTCCACGATACTGGCCTGCACAATCTTGTCCCTCAGGTGATCGTAATCTGACTGGGGAAACCAGCACCCGGCCGCCAGACTCGCCTCACACCCATACCGGACTCTCTGGGGACGATGACACAGGCAGCTCCGGTGGTGAGGATGGTGCGGGCCCAAGCAGACAGCCAGGGCCATCTGGCTCACAGGGAATCCCGTCTCCGACAACCGTCCACACCGCGACACCGGCCTCAGTGATCTGCAGAGTCACCACCACCACCACCAGCACCACCAGCACCACCACCAGTACCACCACTCCTGCCTGTGCCACCCTGCCTAACCCACCGCACGACGCAGGTCCATAGGCCCTCCACCCAAGCAGGGTGATTGGGCCACAAAGGAGAGAGGCGGGGCAACATCAGGCAATCAGGAGGTCCACACTCCGCCGCACTGAGGAAGGGCACCCACCCCATCCTGTGGCAGAGTCCCTTGAAGCCCTAGCCAGGTGCCAGGCTTCATACGACCGTTCCACGGAACAGGCAGATCGTGCCCACCAGGACTCGGTGGACAACACGAACATGTTGCGTGAAATATCGGGCTACCTTGGCCAGATAGTGGACATCATGGGCCAGCAGACAACAATGTGGAGGGAATGGATAGGCCGGAACAACCCCACCCCCCCTCAACCAATTGTCCTGGCGCCACGGCCAGCAACACCACCGCCACCGCCACCCACACCGCCACCACCACCACCACCTGTGCCCCTGCCGACGGATGTGGCCCCTGAACAACCTGCACCACCAGCTGACTCTGTTCCACCTCAAAGACGGAGGGGCCGTCCGAGGCTGGAAGTGGGTGAGAGCAGTGTGGGTGCGCCATCCACACGCTCCAAGAGGGGCCGCCAATGACTCAGACACTGCCCGAGCCAGCCATTCACCCTGCCAACTATCCTGTCCCACATAGACAATCATTGCCACAGGTCTGCTGGACTAGCCTGACACCACCCAATGTGGTGTCAGCACGGACATTTCATCTGCCATTACCTTCAACTCCAACTCCCCCACCACACACTTACTTGTAAATATTCACCTGCACAAATGCACAACCTGTAAATAAATGCCACTTACACACTCAATGGTGTGTTGCCTCCATGTTTAATCACATGATTGCCTCAGAAACAGACGTAACCAGGTGCAGGGATCCAAGTCGTACAAATTCATGGCGCTGCGGGAGTGACCTAGGGAAATTCAGAGACAGCAAACAGACGTTAGGAAACAGAATCACACACATCACAACACACTGCACAGCAACATTCCATAAACTACACTCATCACAAAAGCATTGGATGAGAGGACACACATCATGGAGACTTGCATGTCCAAATAAATGGACACACACATATGCAACCAGCACATACCAGAACACACAGCTGATGCACCCCACATCCACACAACACCAGCAAACATACATGAGGCATTGTCAACCGGCACAACAGGTAGTTACTCACATTCAAGGGAAGTAGCGATCAATGAGCTGGCGCCTCTGGTCCACACCTTCCTCCTCACCACTATCCTCATCAGTCGACATGGGTGGGATGGGAGGCCGAGGAACTTGTTCGTCTTCAGGGTCCAAGAGCAGTTCAATGTCATTGCGCACGGCCAGGTTGTGGAGCATGCAGCATGCAACCACGATCCTGCATACTTTGCCTGGTGAGTAAGGCAGGGCCCCTCCGGTCTTATCCAGGCACCGAAACCTTGACTTTAGCAGTCCAAAGGTACGTTCAACCACTCTGCGTGTCCTTCCATGTGCATCATTGTAGCGCATTTCACCCGCTGTTGTAGGATTACGTATGGGACTCAGGAGCCAGGGCCGGTTTGGGTACGCCGAGTCGCCTATGTAGGGGGATGACAGACACAAATATCACATCCAGATATGGTGGGTACCCCATGCCACACAGAGATCACAAAAGTCCCCACACCAGACTCACCAACAAGCCACGCTTGACCGGGACGCAGATTTGACATCAGTTGGGGGACAATGCTGCTCCGCATGATGTGGGCATCATGTGCGGAGCCTGGAAATCTTGCACACACATGGGAGATGATGTAGTCGGCCAGGCACACCACCTGCACGTTCAGCGAATGGAAGTGCTTCCGATTCCTAAAAGCCTTCTCACGTGCCCGTGGTGGAATGATAGCGATATGTGTGCCATCAATGGAACCCACTACGTGTGGTATCTGGACCAGTGCATAGAAGTCTGCTTTTACTGCTGGCAACTCTTCCGGGCGTGGGAAATGGATATAGTCATCCTTGTACAGCATCATAGCTTTTAAAACATCCCGAAGTACCATGCTGAACATGGACTGTGACATCCCCCCGGCATGTCCAACTGTGTACTGAAAGGTGCCAGTAGCAAAAAAGTGTAGTGCCGCCATAACCTTTGCTGTGGGTGTAATAGAACCAGGATACGTCCTTCGTGGCTGCAGATGAGACAATTGGGCAACAAGCTCCATCAACCGATGTCGATCCAGCCGGAATTTCCTAATCACCTCCTCGTCAACCATATCCTCCAGCACAGTGTATGGCCGATGCACATTTGGAGCCCTCCTGTGTGGGAGAGAGATGTAACTTGAGTCAACTTCCAAACGACGCATACGTGTGCAACTCCCATCACATGTAAGCCAACATTAGCAAGAACAAAAATGTTTAGGAGAATGGTCATATGTGTGACATCTCTGATAGTTAATACAATACGGAGTGGCCCTTTAACAATGTGCAGCCACTTGCAACAGGAAGTGCGTCAACACGTACAACGCTACTTAGTCACATGTGAACATTAATGACAATACGAGTGTCTTGACCCTAATGTTTAGAAGCCACATCACAGACACACATGCAAGTGCATGCACACAAATGATAATGATACACACACACCATGTCATCATGCACCAATGCCAACACCAATAATGTTGAGCATACGGTAATTACATGCATGGTGACACAACAGCCAAGACACATACACTGAATGCATGTGTACCACCACCATTGTAGTCACCTCGCCAGAACCACACACTGACAACAGATTCAGAATGTGGCCATTCAGCCGTGATGTACTGTGCAGATGTGAAGATGTAATAACGTCTGTAGGGTCACACCCGACGTCAACACGTCAAAATGCACATCTGTTGCACATTGTGTGCCCACCGATGGGCATAGTATGGACACACATGGAATAGTGAATGACATATGAAGTTTCCCTATCACGCTCACAACCCTCATGACGCAACTGCAGACAACACATCACGGTGCAGCGTCTGACAAGATAAAATCATTGGTGCCGCCATGGCGGTGCACAGCTTCCGCTACTTTCCAATGGCCATACACGGCCAGCGGCCCTCTTCCCATTGGCTGCATGTGCACGACCGTCACGGTCACACATCGGCAACCGCACGTGCAAGCTTCCGGCACGGATGCTTCAGTTGCAACAATGTTCTATCACTGGCGCCACCATGGCGGTGCACGTACTCTGCGGGAGAGGTGCAGGCCTAAACACCCTTTAGATGTACTCAATGGACATGGCAGTTCATGTCCCCTCTTACAGTGACATTGCATCATCCACCGTACACCGGCCGGAGCGGCCGGGCCTAGGATGGCCGTGCCGGCCATGTCCACAACCGCCGTGCCGGCCATGTCCACAACCGCCGTGCCAGGCCGGGCCTAGGGCGGCCGTGCCGGCAATGTCCACAACCGCCGTGCCGGCCATGTCCACAACCGCCGTGCCAGGCCGGGCCTAGGGCGGCCGTGCCGGCCATGTCCACAACCGCCGTGCCAGGCCGGGCCTAGGGCGGCCGTGCCGGCCATGTCCACAACCGCCATGCCAGGCCGGGCCTAGGGCGGCCGTGCCGGCCATGTCCACAACCGCCGTGCCAGGCCGGGCTTAGGCGGCCGTGCCGGCCATGTCCACAACCGCCGTGCTGGCCATGTCCACAACCGCCGTGCCGGCCATGTCCACAACCGCCGTGCCGGCCATGTCCACAACCGCCGTGCCGGCCATGTCCACAACCGCCGTGCCAGGCCGGGCCTAGGGTGGCCGTGCCGGCCATGTCCACAACCGCCGTGCCAGGCCGGGCCTAGGGCGGCCGTGCCGGCCATGTCCACAACCGCCGTCCTAGGCCCGGCCTGGCACGGCGGTTGTGGACATGGCCGGCACGGCGGTTGTGGACATGGCCGGCACGGCCGCCCTAGGCCCGGCCGCCCTAGGCCCGGCCGCTCCGGCGGGTGTACGGTGGATGATGCAATGTGACTGTAAGAGGGGACATGAACTGCCATGTCCATTGAGTACATCTAAAGGGTGTTTAGGCCTGCACCTCCCCCGCAGAGTACGTGCACCGCCATGGTGGCACCAGTGATAGAACATTGTTGCAACTGAAGCATCCGTGCCAGAAGCTTGCACGTGCGGTTGCCGATGTGTGACCGTGACGGTCCGTGCACATGCAGCTAATGGGAAGAGGGCCGCTGGCCGCGTATGCCCAATCGAAAGTAGCGGAAGCAGTGCACCGCAACACCAGGGCCAGTCATTGGCCCTTTTACGAACACGCATCCAGGGCTGACCAATTGCTGGCGACGTATGCCACTGACACGTGCTGAGGGCCCTATATATGTGTGTTGTCAAAAAGCACACATCCTACCCTGGGAACCAGTGCTGCCTGTTCACCTCGACCTGCTGCTGCTGCTGAGCTGACCACCGACTGCTGCCTGTGACCATCACCTCGACCTGCTGCTGCTGCTGAGCTGACCACCGACTGCTGCCTGTGACCATCACCTCGACCTGCTGCTGCTGCTGAGCTGACCACCGACTCCTGCCTGTGATCATCACCTCGACCTGCTGCTGCTGCTGAGCTGACCACCGACTGCTGCCTGTGACCATCACCTCGACCTGCTGCTGCTGCTGAGCTGACCACCGCCTGCTGCCTGAGATCATCACCTCGACCTGCTGCTGCTGCTGAGCTGACCACCGACTGCTGCTCTAGTGCCATACTCTGTGATCTTGCCATGTCGAGAGCCAAAGAGATCCGGTCTCGTCCCTTCACCGCCGCGGAGCTTGATGTCCTCGTGGACGGTGTGCTCCGCAACTATGGACGGCTCTACGGCGCACCCGGACAGGTGGTAAGTGCAGTGTGGGACATGTTGGTGTGCATGAGGTGGCCAATGACTCCTGGCTACTGCAATCTTAGCTGTGTAGTGTGGGCTCGACATATTTTTTGGATTGTGCATGGCGGATGACAGATACGTGTTGCCCCTATCTGTGTGACAGGCCAACTGTCCACTGACTTACACCCTTTTGTCTCCCATCATGGTAGGTCAAGCTGCACCTTCGCAAGGACGTGTGGAGGAGCATTGCACGTGAAGTACGGGCATTGGGGGTGTGCAACAGACGACATACACACTGCCACAAACGCTGGGACGACATTTCCAGGCTGAGCAAGAATGTAGCGGAAGTGACACTGGGGATGATTCCAAGGACGCCACGTCTGGCCCGACGCTCCATGACCCCTCTCATGAACCGTATCATTGCTGTGACGCATCCTGACCTGTCGGAACGGCTGAGTGTTGATCAACAGCAAACTAGCGGTGAGCATACTGTCTGTGTAGGATACTTGGGAGTGCAATGCATGTATTGGTGCACAGACACAGTATTGAGTTCCGTGGTGCGTATGTATCTCTGCGATGCCATGTTGGTCCCATTGGGTGGGTGTAATTTGACATCCAGGTCCGGCATGTTGACACGCCACTTGCTTAGTAGTTGAGTGTTGAAGCACATGCCGTAGTGGTCCGTGGCCCCATGGCAAGACATGTGTGCAGATGTACGTGCTCCTGCCCTGTCCGCATGCTGTACATGTGTCACGGCCACCAACGCTTATGTAATGTGAGGATGACTGGTAGAGGTGGGCCGTGTGCAGGATGGAGGCTACAAGAACTTTGTCAGCTATGGAATTAGGGAATCCTTGTCCTTCTCTACGTGAGTGTGCCCACGACTTACACCTCTTTTATGTGCATTTCAGCTATGACAGAGGACACTCAGCCACAGACGGAGGAGAATAGTGGAGGCAATGAGTCCGGGTCAGACTTCGCACACACCCAGACTGACACAGAGGAGGGCAGCGCCGGAGAGGGGGACAGGACCGTCCCTGAGGACTCGCATGTGGAGACACCATCGTCCTCATCTTCGGAAAATCTTGGTGAGCCAGCACTGTTGTCACAGACTGGGAGTGGGCAATCAACACCTTCTGTCGGAACACAGCACACAGGGCCCACACTTCCGCCAACTGCACCATGTACTGTTCATGCACGCAGGAGTAGGGGGAGCAGAGTGGCGTTCGGTGCAGGCACCGCTGCCCCTGCCACGTGAGCCAAAATGCATTGTGTGCTGAGGCCGTTGATCTGCTGCGACAGCTGTGTGTGGGGCTGACCAATATGACAAATGCTTTCCAAGACCATGATAGGAAGTTGGGGCAGGTAGTGGCATTCATGGAAGGGATGCATGGCGATCTTGCTGGTCTACACAGGACAGTGCAGTCATTGGCAAGCAGTGTGTCGTCTGCAATAGTACAGTCACATGGACAGGGTGCTACTTCTGTTTCCCCATCTACACCACTGGATGTCTCAGGGGGTAGTGAATATTCTGACCAGGACTCTAATACAGGTTATTGCACTAGAAGCAGCATCAGACAGCACATCAGGGCACGGAGGGCACAGACACCATCCCCTAGGTCAGCAAAATCTGTTCACGAAGACAACGTCAGATACACTGGAGTACACACACAGGATCCACAAGTGTTGTTGGGGGACATGCCTTCACATGCTAGACAGGCATTCAACACAAAAGGTACTCCCAAGGCAAGGGATACTCACAAGTCCATGGACAGTCCCTTGAACAAGGCCACTCAAAAGACAAAGGCACATCAAAAGAGCAGGGAAAGTCCCAAGGGCAGGCCCACAACAGAGGAAAGGGCCACTCCCAAGGACAGGGACAAGGACAGTCAAAAGACAAAGGCACCTCAAAAGAGCAGGGAAAGTCCCAAGGGCAGGCCCACAACAGAGGAAAGGGCCACTCCCAAGGACAGGGACAAGGACAGTCAAAAGACAAAGGCACCTCCTAAGAGCAGGGAGAGTCCCAAGGGCAGGTCCACAACAGAGGAAAGGGCCACTCCCAAGGACAGGGACAGGGACAGTCAAAAGACAAAGGCACCTCCTAAGAGCAGGGAGAGTCCCAAGGGCAGGCCCACAACAGAGGAAAGGGCCACTCCCAAGGACAGGGACAGGGACAGTCAAAAGACAAAGGCACCTCCTAAGAGCAGGGAGAGTCCCAAGGGCAGGCCCACAACAGAGGAAAGGGCCACTCCCAAGGACAGGGACAGGGACAGTCAAAAGACAAAGGCACCTCCTAAGAGCAGGGAGAGTCCCAAGGGCAGGCCCACAACAGAGGAAAGGGCCACTCCCAAGGACAGGG